>NC_045446.1:115759179-115929968 GCF_002776525.5 Piliocolobus tephrosceles
CCTTCTTTCCTTCTTTCTTTCTTTCCTCCCTTCTTTCCTTCCTTCTCTCTTTCTTCCTTTCTTCCTTTCTTCCTTCCTTTCTTTCCTTCCTTCCTTCCTTCCTTCCTTCCTTCCTTCTTTTCTTTCTTTTCTTTCTTTTCTTTCTTTTCTTTCTTTTCTTTCTTTTCTTTCTTTCTTTCTTTCTTTCTTTCTTTCTTTCTTTCTTTCTTTCTTTTCTTTCTTTTCTTTCTTTTCTTTCTTTCTTTCTTTCTTTCGTCTAGCTCTGTCCCCCAGGCTGGAGTACAGTGGCATGATCTCGGCTTGCTGCAAGCTCCACCTCCTGGGTTCACGCCATTCTCCTGCCTCAGCCTCCGGAGTAGCTGGGACTACAGGCGCCCGCCACCACACCCGGCTATTTTTCTTTTGTACTTTTAGTAGAGATGAGGTTTCACCGTGTCAGCCAGGATGGTCTCGATCTCCTGAACTCGTGATCCACCCCCCTCAGGCTCCCAAAGTGCTGGGATTACAGGCGTGAGCGACCGCGCCCGGCCTGACCCCATAGTTTCTTTCAGCAACTTGTTCTATTGCCAATCTTTCTATAGGCCTTCTTCTGAGGTCCAGCCCAGTCTCCCTGGGCAGTGTGCATCTGTTTCCTCTTTGTCCCCAGCAGAGAATAGAAACCAATTGCCATTCTCTCTGTTTCTCCTGTAAGACTCACACTAAGCACTCTTACTTCACCCCTTCCCATCTTTCCTATTCATCAGATTTCCTGGAGCCCAGCCTGCTACCTGGAGCCAGGGCCTCGCCTCTACTCCCCCCTCCGCTTGCTCCTGCCATGCAGGGTCCATCCTGAGGAGAGTCTGAGCAACTGAGGATGTTGTGAAAGCATCTGACAGCAGCAGGTAGGCAGGCTTCCCTGGCCCAGCAGAGGCACCAAACCCAAGCAATTTGTAAATCTTTGATAATGAGCATTTAAAGGGCACATCCTAATGAAGAGAGCCAGGAATGGCTGGCCATGGAATGTAGGCAGAAGATTTTAATTAAAATGCTTGTCTTTTTAGTTTTCCTCTTCCCTTGTCTCTTCCAAACACCACCTCCCCACAACCCCCACCAATGATGCACATGTCTTGCTTCTGGACC
Organism: Piliocolobus tephrosceles; assembly: GCF_002776525.5. Taxonomy (NCBI): domain Eukaryota; kingdom Metazoa; phylum Chordata; class Mammalia; order Primates; family Cercopithecidae; genus Piliocolobus; species Piliocolobus tephrosceles. Next base: position 115,760,299 of record NC_045446.1, read on the forward strand.
AGGCCTGTGCTAAAAGTGTGCATCTCCTATTTCCCTTGATTGAGTTGCTCTCTGGGGGACTGGGTGCTCTTCTTCAGCTGGGTGCACTGTGTGGGTTTGACAGGGGCTGTGCACATGTGGGTAGAGGCGGACCAGGACTGTGCTGCCTGCAGCCAAGCAGATGTCCTCACCCCAGGAAGCACAGTGGGGCTCTAAGAGGGCTCATGAATGAGTGGCAGCTGCCAGCCTTGTGAGCTTCCTGTAGTGAAGCTCTGGGGGGAGCTCTGGGGAGCCAGCTGGGAGACTTCTGGGCCAAAGGGGTGTTTTCTGGGGCCTCTCACGATACTTTTCTCTCCAAATGGCTAAATGGAGTGTGGAGGCAGAGCAGCTGTGAGGGGCTTTGCACTGCTCTCTCTGCGGGTGGAGGGACCATTGGCTGGATGCCTTTCACGTTCTCCTCCAATTCCATGTCCACCCTGCCCTGTGCCCTGGGAATCTGAGCTGTGTGGATTCCAGCAGCAGACTTCCTTGCCGTAGGCTTCAGATTGGGTCTGGCCAATGAGGAGGCCTTGCAGGACAGGCAGAAGTAGGAAAATGAGGTTGGACTATATTTTCTGGTGCTTTCTCTGCAGGATCATCTCAGGGCTGGTTGTGTCTTTTGATTGAAGTTCATAGTGCCTTGTCAAGGTGGCTTCTCTAAAAGATGCTCTCCTTTGTGGTTCTATGAGCCACTCTCTCCCCTCACTGCTGCCACCCTTTCTAACCCCACGGTACTATACTCTTCCTTATATTACTCCCGGAGTACAACCTTGTAAACAGTCCCTTTATTAAACTCTCCAGATTCCCCAATTTGAGTGTATTGTCTGCTTTCTGCCAGGATCCTGATAGAATCACCTGTTCTTTCGAGATGGGTTCCTTCGCACCACACACATGGTCAGAGGGATCCCCTTGGGTTCGGGTTATTCCTGGGGTCCTAGCTCTGATGTGGAACGCAATGTAGTCTGGTGGGTGACAAAGGTCCCTACTTCCACATAGATGAACTGGGTTTGGAAAAGTGCTTGTGAATTTGTTTCCCAGGAACCAATGATAGTCTTTGGACTTCTCCAAAGGTCTATGTCAAATGGAATAGAAGCCCCCTCTCTGTGTAGGATGAGGTGGGAGTGGGAATTTATTCCGCCCCAACATGTTTGCATCTGGGCTATGATGCCATTCTCATTTTATAGATAAGGCCACTGTTGTTGAGTGACTTGCCCAGAACCTAAGAGGCATGTTCTCTTCAACTAATATTTAGCAAAGAATCAAAGCAGGTATTCTACCAATTGATGGAAATCTCTCCTCCTTTTGTTCCTTGGCCCGTTTGTTATTTGTTCACATCAAAGACCGGGCTTCAAGGATCTTGTCGGGAAGTGAGTAGGGCCTTGGCCTTGGACTGGGAAAACTCTACTCAGATACACTGTCTGTCAGTCAAGCTCTCAGGCTTTTCCTTATCCAGCGATGACTTACCTCTTACCTCTGCCTGGAGCTGGTCCCTGAGTAGGGTTTTTGATCTTGGCTTAGCAGACTGATTGCCTCCTGCTTGTGCCTCAGGGCCCTAAGGTTTTAGAAGCATGCCTCACTCTCAGCCTAAGAGCTTGTCTTTGACTCCTGATTGGCCCTTTTGCCTGATATGTGGGTTGGTGTTCTCGACCCCACAGGGCGCTGAACTCCAGTTAGAACTGCCACCCATGGCGACACCACAAGGTGAGCCTGTCCTTTGGAACTGACACTATGTGCCTGATCACTCCTTCACAGACTTCTTCCTTCCTTCCCACTCCACTCGAGTCAAAGCTCCTGACCAACTGGGAGACAGAGGCCCTTTCTCCTTGACACATCCTGCCTAAAGTGTCAGCTTCCATCCCTGCCTGGTGTTCCCCACACCAAAATATGAAACCAGTACTTCTTCTCGTACAAAGTGACACAGTAGCTACTTCATGTTCCCTCTTCATTCAGTTGTCTGTGCAATCAGTCCATATGCATTAATTCGCTCATTCATTCATTCATTCATTCATTCATTCTGCTAGGTATTCAGCAACCTCTAGGTGCCACAGTTTGCAAATATCCTCTGAATTCATCCTCACAGATCTCTAGCAGATCTCCAGTGTTCACTGTTACTGCATTTTACACATGAGGAAACCGGGTCAAAGCGTAACTAAGTGGCTTGATGAGTGCCACACAGCTGGCAAATGTTGGAGCCAGAGTTTGAAGCAGAAAGTATGGCATTCGCCCTCGAACTCTCAAACTCCAGCACAAGGCGCCTATTCACAGACAGTTTGAATTTGTTCATATGCAGAATCGGAAGATCCTGAGCAGATTCCATCCCTCCTCCCCATAAGCCGCACTTCCATTAGCTCTGCTCGGGGCAGGTGGGCCCCGTGTGTGGGAAAGAGAGAGATGGAGAGACATGAGGAGAGAACTCCCTGAGGGAGAAGTGTGTGGGGGTGGTGCAGACAGGACCAATTCACCCTGAGGTGATTTGCATCTTTAGCAGGAGTACATGTCACGCTGTCACAGCCTTTTCCTGTATTGACATAATAACAATCCCTTACTTTTGTTAGCACTTGGTAGCTTTCAAAGCAGTTTCAAATCCATTAGCTCGTTTTATCCCTACAACAATCTCACAAAAGGCAGAAATTATTATCCTTATTTTGCAGATGAACATGCTCCGTGAGGCTATGTAACTTCTCCAGAGTCAGGAAGCCTCAGTGCGGGCTCAGATCCCTGACTCCTGGTCATAATTATGGCTTATGCACCTTGCCTCACTTTTCTCATTGTTACTTTCTGATTTTGAGCCATTTAGGTAGAAAGGATGGCTTCCTAGACTCTCAGAAACGCCTCACTCCTGGGTTCCAGGCCACCTATGCTATAGAAAGCGGTGGTTCTCAAATTTTATTTGACACCGGGATCACTTGGAAGGCCATCACATAGACTACTAGGCCCCACCACCAGAGTTGCTGATTCTGGAGGTCTGGGAGGCCCCAAGAATTTGAATTTCCAGTAACTTCCCAGGTAAGGTTGATGCTGCTGGTGTGGTCTCACACTTTGAGGATCACAGATATAAGGCAATGCCTATGAATCTGAATTTCTCTAATCAGGGCTCTTCTTCTGGGCTGCAGAAACCTCAGATACAGAAAGAAATGCCCCTGTGGGTGAGAAATTTGTGTATGTCTTGCTTCACTGACTGTGGTGTGACCCAGAGAATGGGAAGAAAACCTCAGGCTTTTTGGTTCATACATATACACAAAAGGAAAATGTCCACACATGAGATTATTAATTCATTGTTCAATTAAGTTATGATCTCTAAAATTATCACAATATTTGGCTCAGAGGAAGGCAGCACTGAATAGCTTGTTACACGTAATGTGTGAATAATGTAACTTTATTACTTTTCCTGCTCATAAGTAATTGTGACTGACACATTGGCAATAACACAGATTGCCTTCTTACCCTCCCCTCTCCCTACTCTCAGCACGGAGTGTTTACTTTCTCATCTCTATTCTTTTCTTGCTCACCCTCCTCCCTGCCACAAGCCTCCTTCCCTGTGCAGCTGCTTTTCTGTCCTGCCCAAGAGCAGCCCTGGGGAGGGGGCAATTGAGTGAGGGACTGCGAATAGCAGAAAACATGGGTGAGCAGCATGTCTGCACCTCCCACCCAACCTGATGGGAATCCTGTAAAGCCTGCCTGAACTCTTGTTCACATCATTGCTGCATACTCTCCCTCGCCTCCATTTCTTCCAAGTCCTGACATGTCTGCTCAGGCAGGTCAGCTGCAGCTCAGACGTCCACTCCATGACAGGTATGAGCTGACCTGGGTATGCATTCTCTGCAGGGAGACAATTACTGTTGCTGTGTGTGACAGGGTTGATACATCCTGCTGAAGGTAGGCGTCTCTGTGTTTCCTTATTTTGTAATCCTTTCAAGCCTTCTGAATCCAGCCTCTGTCTCCAGCTGTCCAGTTCTGGACAAGCCTGCTACTCAGCAGAACCCCTTATTTCTACCCCCAGGTGGTCTAGGCTTTGAGGCTACAGAGCACTGTAAGGGCTGTTATCAGTACCTTGAACAGCCCCTACCCCACCCTTCCTTCCTTTCTTCCTTCCTTCCTTTCTCTCTTTCTCTTTTTCTCTTTCTCTTTCTCTCTTTCTCTCTCTCTTCTTTCTTTCTTTCTTTCTTTCTTTCTTTCTTTCTTTCTTTCTTTCTTTCTCTCTCTCTCTCTCTCTCTCTCTCTCTCTCTCTCTCTCTCTCTCTCTCTCTCTCTCTCTCTCTCTCTCTCTCTCTCTCTCTCTCTCTCTCTCCCTCCCTTTTCCTTTCCTTTCCTTTCCTTTCCCTTTCTCTCTCTCTCTCTCTCTCTCCACAAGCCTCCTCCACTGCATATAGGCCACTGCTGTAACAAGTATATTAATGTCTCCTCAACATTTTTTATCTCCCAGTGCCCAGACACTTGGAGTCTAAACTAAAAACAACAACAACAAAAAACAAAACAAAACAAAAAAGCATCAGGCACGGTAGCTCACGCCTGTAATCCCAGCACTTTGGGAGGCGGAGGTGGGCAGATCACTTGAGGTCGGGAGTTCGAGACCAGCCTGGTCAATATGGTGAAACCCCTTCTTTACTAAAAATACAAAAATTAGCTGGGTGTGGCGGCGCATGCTTGTAGTCCCAGCTACTTGCGAGGCTGAGGCAGGAGAATCTCTTGAACCCGGGAGGCAGAGGTTGCTTTATCACCACTGCACTGAATTCAGCCTGGGCAATAAAATGAGACCCTGTCTAAAAAAATAAATAAACCTAAAAAAACTCATTCTCTGTTAAAATCCAGTTTAAGCACTGCCATGGTTTGGGTATGGTGTGTTTGGCTATGGCAAGTCCCAGGTCTCTTGTTAAAGTCTGATTCCCCAACACACACCAGGGCCTGTTGGGGAGTGGGGGTAAGGGAAGGGAACGCAGAGGATGGGTCAATAAGTGCAGCAAACCACCATGACACACATATCTCTATGGAACAAACTTGCACATCTGCACATGTATCTTGTTTCTAGAAGAAATAGAGAAACAAACAAAAAAATTGATTCCTAGTGTTAGAGGTGGGGGCTGGTGGGAGGTGTTTGGGTTGTTGGGGGGAATCTGTCATGAATGGCTTGGTGTCATTCTCCTGGGAGTGAGTGAGTTCCCATTCTTAGTTCCCACAAGAACTGGTTGTTGGAAAGAGCCTGGCACCTCACCGCCCCCCTTGCTTCCTCTCTTGCTCTGTGATCTGCATATGCCAGTCCCATTTTCCCTTCTGCCATGAGTAGAGGATTCCTGAAGCCCTCACCAAAAGAAAATGCTGGCAGAATGTTTCTTGCACACCCTACATAACCATGAGCCAAATAGATCTCTTCTTTACTAATTACCCAGCCTCCAGTATTCCTTTATAGCAATGCAAAGAGACTAAGAAAAACACTATCTTGTCTTCCTTTTCCATCATCCATCAGTGTATGTTTTTGTACCAGCAAGTATGTTTATTTAGGCAGAACCACAGGTACTGGCACTGCATCTACAGTGTAGACATGAAAAGAACAGGAACAGCATAAGGAATAGAGATTTTGTTCACATAGTTTAGTCACGTTCCCACTGAAATGTCCCTCTTTCTACACCATTTCTTACTTCCTTCCACCTCTTCAGAAAGTATAGCCTACTCCACATGAATGAGACCTGAGTGCACTGGGGCATCCTTCCCTCTTGCTCTGGGGGTCAGGTTTGGTAATCTGGCTTAGCTTCCTCCAAAGCTTCCATTGGAAGGGAACATGTTCTCTTTTTCTGGGTTGATCCAGTGTCACCATTTACATGCAGACTGGGTGTGTTGCCTGTATTGCTCTGTTCACTGGTACTGAAGGCTCTGAGTAGGGTGGAATCAGACCCTACTCTACTTTCCCTGAACAGTGAGAGCAGCAAGAGCTAACAGCTGAGCATCTACTTTGTGCCAGACCCTATAACATGCACTTTCCATGAATGATTTCATGCAGTCTTCACAATAATTGAATGTGGAAGATGCCATTGTTCCCCGCATCATACCTCTGGCAAGTGACAGAGTTAGAAGACTGTGCTCTTCACAATACCATAGTTTTCAGTCCCCAGGCTAACATCTACCCTCTCTCCTGCTGCCTGGGACCCTTCTGGACCTGATCAAGGTGCCGTAGCTAATGGACTCGGAACAAGTCTCTGTAGAGTTAAGTGGAGGCACCACTTGGGCGGGGGAGGCTGGGAGGGGCTTTGCAGAGGAAATGAAGCTTGACTCTTGAGTCCTCAGGGTTTAAGGTTTGCCTTTTTTCTCAAAAAAGTCTCAAAGGGAACCGGGTCCCTTGTACCTGCTGTGTGCACCTGGCAAAGAGTGCATTGGGTGGAATGCAGTCCTCTCTCAACAAGCCCTCCTTGCACTCCATTTCCTCCTGCCTAGAATAGTTGCTCCCCGCTCAGTAAAGAATCAAATTCCCCCAAATATCCATCCTCAGTCATAAGCTCTAGGTCTGGGCCCTCTCGGCGGCCCTTACTGGTGCTCTTTCCACTAAGCCTCACCGCCTCTCCTGTCTCCAAGGGGGCTGATTGCATTAGAGAAGTATGGGGGGAGGGAATACGCACCCAGCGAAGAAAGCCGCACAGCACTTCTCACAGCCCTGGTCTACAGTTGCTCCACTCAGCAAATGGGGACAGTTCTAGCTTCTGGGCTCTTCTTGCTCCTAAACTTCTCCTCGACCAGGAGTAATGCTAGTCTAAAAATGAGCATGAAGAACACTTTTTCTTTTAAGGATTGACCTTTTGCTCAATGAGGAGAATTGAACCTTGAACCCAACAAAAGGGTCTGCAGTGAGGTGGGGCTGGACAGTTCCACCTCTAGGCAGGCACAGCAAGTGTGGGCATTGCTTCCTGCAGAAGGGCTTCCCTTCTAAATCCACTCATGGGGGGTGCCAGGTGCTTCCCTCCAAGGCAGACGATAGCCCCTCCCAGTCCAGAGCAAATTATAGTATCCATGTTTTTCCTCCCTGGTCCCGCATAGGTGAGTGATATATGCAGAGGTTAGACCTCAGGGTTATGTTATGGATTGGAGGGAGCAGAGAAGCTTCTTCATTAAAAGGGCTGAGCTGGTTGGCTGGCTCCAAGGCCCTCAGCACCTCTGGGCTTCCGAGTCATGGGAGAGTTGAGCAGAAGGCTGAATGGTGGCTGATGGCCTGGAGGAGGAGATAGGGAGGGAGGAGAAGGCTGGATGCTGGGTTCCCATTGTACACCTCCAGCAACTAGCCTCACTACCAGCCCAGAGTAACCAGAGATCTCAGGCCACAGGTCAGACAGACTTAGACTAAGATGTGGCTTTGACCCCAACTGGATATCTGCTCAAGTCATCAAAGCTCTTGGGGCCTCAACTTCCTCATCTGTGAAATGGGACTGGGAATACCTGTTCTACCTATCTGAAGAACTGTTGTGGTAATCTGAAGAGGCGATGGATATAAAAATACCAGGTAAAAGGCAGAGCGTGTCCCAGGAATGAGACACCCTGTCCTTTTCCCTCAAGACATCCTCTATGTTTCTCATTCCCAATATGAAAATAACAAACCATTCTAGGGAACAACTTGGTTATTTTTGGGTCATGGGAAGGGCCAGCAGGCCTACAGGTAGTGGGAGGGATCAGTGGAGGAAGTGATGTGATTCCTGTAAGACTTGAATGCCCCTGAGTCAAAGTCTGCTCTGAAGAACATCCCTCTTAGAGTGACAGACATGGGGCTACATCGCAACTCTGCCACTTACTATTTTTAGGACCTTGGGGAAGTCATATAGAATTTTGAATTTTAGTTCCTTCATTTGTAAAAATGGGAAGGGTAATAGCACTGTCCTTAGAATTATAAAATAATGGATACTTACGGCATACCCAGGTTGCGGCAGGTGCTAAGCATTCAATCAATGTGGACCATTACTGTCATTTTCTTCTTGAGCTAGTTGTCTTTGCTTACTACAGAGGAAATACCCATTCAAATAATTGGAAGGATAAAATTAAGAGACTTGTAAGCAGCACCCGCCATTTAACAGATGCCCTGTAAGTGAGTGCCTTCCTCCTTCTCCCTTCTGGCACTTGTTCTGTTGAGAGTCTGTGATGCCCAAACCTTGGAATTAACCCTGATGGAAAAAGGGCATAAAGCCATTGGATATGTGGCAGCTCTGCCTTCGTGTTGGGCTCACATTACAGAGATTTGAGGGTCTGTCCCTCATCCTGCCTCCCAGATCTCACTGCTCTCTGAGTCTTGCCTTAGCCTCCTATCTTTTCTGCTGCCCTCCTGGACCCAGCTTTACTGCCTGCTGGGCTGCCAGCACCCTTTCCTGTGTCTTGGTATCTACCTGAGACCTTTGTTTTGCTGGTTATGGTCTTGGCCTGAGGGGGTAAGCTAGGCGCTTTGCACCACCTCAGAACAGCAGGAGATGCAGCAATGATGCCAACTAGGAGTCTAGAGGATCTGGACTTGAATTTGAATCCTGGTTTAACCAATTACTGTGTAGCCTTAGGCAAGGCACTTAATGATATTGCGTGTCATTATCACACCATTACAATGAAGGTAGCACCTACATCATGGCATTACTGGAGGATAAAAAGAGATGACCGAGGGATAAAAAGAAGATGTGAAAGTCTCTAGGAGGGTAGGCACTTAATAATACTAGTCTACCTCCTTCCTCCTCACTCCTCTGGTCTTAATGCCTGCTTAGGGGAGGGGTAGAGATCAGGGTGGTGAGTTGCCTCCTCTGCAGGAGGACTCAGCCCCTACTCCCCTACTCTGTTACTGCCATTGCCTCATCATACTCTGGAAAACCTAGACCAAAGTAGGTTTTTTAGCTGGACTTATTTTTGGAGGTGGAGAATGGAGCTTCCTCACTGGTATGCTGAGTTTTGATTTCCATATGGGCTGATTTCAGAGTAACTGGGAAAATTCAGTAATTAGCAGTAGCAGCATTAGTGAATCATGTTGTAATCATCCTCTTCTCACTGCTTTCCTCTTCTGCATGTTCCAAATGCTATTACCGACACTGCCTTGCCCTCCACTGGTGCTTGGCCTCATGTTCCCACTGCAGACATTGTGCTTCCTGCTTAGCACTACAGGTCAGCCTCTGGGCATGCTCCTCCTTCCCAGCTCCAGCCTCCTGCCCAAGCCTCTGCCTATTTGTCCAGAACTCTGGTGGGCACACTTAGCTAGCTTGTCCTCTTGCAAATTCAACCTACAGGTTTATTTCAATTCAACGAAAAAAATGACTCATCTAAATCCTGATAAAAACACGGCTGGTGCCGTCTGGACTGATGAAATCTACTTGGAGAATGGAGAACCTAAGAGAACCTTTTCTCTCTAAGTCTGGATATCTCTGCAGATGGTCACTTAAAAAAAGATAAAAATGCAGAGGAGGGTTTTCCTTAGCAAAAACTAATAATCAGTGGCTCCATCCATTTATCCATCTATCTGTCTAGTAAACATTTACACAATGTCTACAACGTGCCAAGCCTAGCACTGGGCTTTGAGGACATACACATGATAGCTGAGAAGACTAGCAAGTAAATGGATGACCACTGTACAGTGGAAAACATGCCAAGAGCACAGTGGGAGCATGAGTCAGTGAGCAGAAGGGGCAGCTTCCCTGAGAAGGAAACGCTTAAAAGATTGAGGAATGGAGAGAATTCAGCTTTGCAGAGTTTGCTTTCATTGGTATGTGTGTGGAACTAAGGATCAACAAACGGAAACCTGTAAAGTCTATACTTACTCAAATTTTTGTAGAGCATTGTAATGTGCTGGGGATGGGAAGCTCAGAAGAGGAATAATAATGGGCTTTGCTTTGGGGTTTAGCACTGACTTCTTAGAATTTGAGAATTTAGAACATTTAAGTAATCCCATTTCCTCTTGACAGAATTTTCCTAAAACATGCCAGAGAGATAGGAATAGAAACACCTTGCTTGTTCTTAAAGAATCTAAAGCTCCACAGTGTTCCTGTTTCATTCCATCATCTCCTGTTGTTGGAAAAACGTACTTGTCTGTCCTCTGGCTGCAACTAAAGTCAGTTCTCTCCTTAGGGCACCCAGGAACATTTGATGTTTCATCAGCCCTCTGGCTGAACTAAACCCAAGAGTTGTTCTATATTCTACACTGAGTCCGGCCTAGTCTCACAGAATCTGCATGAGACATAGAAATAATTACTGCATAAATGTGGGGCAATATTAACAAAAAGCTGAAGCATTCAGATGAAGAGGCAGCTGTTTTGCCTTAGGCGGGCTGGGGTTGGGTAGCCCCATAGTCCACGGATAATTCTCCCTCCTTATCTTTCCCTCACTTATCCTATATATTCACATCACTGCAGTTATTTGGTGGGCAGTTGTAGTCTTAGATCAGCTTTGGTGAACGGAAACCCAGCCTGAGGGCTTGGAATTCATTTAGTGAAGGAACCTTGGTGAGAAGGTTGCTGCTGTGGAGGGACCACTATGTGAAAGGACTTTAGTCTTCAAGAGCCACCTAATGACCCCAAGCATCACCCCATCTCCCCATGGCTCCAGTGTCTGGATATTGATTAATTACCTATTTCCTTTTCTAGATGATGTAAGCTCTGTTTTGCTTACCACTGCATCCATGGGGGCTGGACAGTACAGCTTAATGAATTTTTTAAATTGAATGAATTAAGATTCACAAGTAATTTGAAAGGAATCTCTATTTATCCCGTTGGTGTTTCTCAGTCCTGGGCTGCATTGCCAAAGTTTCCAGTTTCTTCATGACTTGGCCGGTCCCCAATCATCTCAAAGCCCAGTTAAGAGAAACACCTCAGTGTTAATAGATCTGGAAACTTAAGCTCTGGAGGGCCACCTGTCAGATGAGATTTGCCTTCAAAGGCCACTGGCTCTGACCTTTTGATAACATTAAAAAAAAAGAAACCTTACATATTGACTGAATCAGGCCTGTCTCCAGTGAAGATCTAGGCAGCTATTTGTGTTTCTGTTTGGATTTTTGGGTCCTTTTCTTTTTGTACTTCTGGGTAAGGATAAAGGAAAAACGTTCCTTTGCTTGACCAAACCTCATTTAAAAGTTGTTTGTATATATTTTTTAATGGAACCCAATCCCTTAAGCCTTTAAAAGCAACCTCTACTGAGCTCGATAAACCATTTCCAATGTGGCAGCCTCTAATCCAGGAGAGTTAAGAAGGCAGATGCTAACCAACCACCAATTGCATCCCAGGACAGTTGCTGGAAGTCTCAAGGGTCTGCAAGCTGAAGATGAGATCGGCTAATCCTGACTCTATTCTTTCATCTGCTCTGCTAGCTGGCCCTACTTGTACAATTAATATTCTCCCTGGTGTTGATTTTGTTCAAATATATTGGGCCCATCCATCACCCACTTTTCAACTCATCTGTCTGCATCAGTCAATTACAAAGTTATTTTTGAACCACTAGGATTCTTATGAGAGAGACACAAGAAGGAGCTAAACTCATTTCAGGTTTGACCTCTGTGGCTGGGATCTGAGAAGGCTTAGTTTGCTTACACTTCATGGCCATCCAATCCAATCTGGCTTGTAGAATAGAAAGGCCACTTGCTTAATTGGGAACACTTTAATATAGATATCCATTAACTTATGCTAAATTACAGTAAAACATCTATGGAAGAACTTGATGTGACATCTGCATGAATACTAAATAACTTCATTACGATCAGTACTGTGACAATGAATATGAAATGAACGTGCCCAGAGAAGACAATTAATCTCCCACCTTCCCCAGCCAGCACTGTTTTATTTTACCCTGCATTGTACTAAAAAAATAAGGCATAGAAGCTCTATGATTTTTCTGTCTATCTCACTCACCCTTCAGCTGGTGAGTGGACCCCGAGAGCTCCTGTCATTTGCAGAGTGGAGACTGACCCACCCTGAGGAATCGCCATGGGCAGTGGGTATGGGGGGCTCCTGGGGTCCCACTTTAGTTTGGGAAAGGAAGCTGTCAAGACTAACTGAACACAACACACACACAGACGCGTGCGCGCACACACACACACACACACACACAGAATTAAAAGACGTCCTCATCCGGAACTAGCAAACAGACTGTCAGTTCAGATTAGCAACATCAAAAGCATTCCAATCTGTTCCCTGCATACATTACATGCATAGATCTGAGAGAAGAATTTGGCCTCTGAATTAAGTCAACTTTTTCCTTCTGGGCTGCTTGTACCTGAAATGTGTGGTGAAGAGCGTCCAGCAGTCAAATTAATACACCTCATAGCACTTAGTCTGAACCTTACAGCGTGGTCTTAAAGAGACGCCCTCTCATATTACTTGCTGCTATTTCGCATGGGTTCTTTCTGAATCCAGGAAGAACCACGGGACCCTTGGGTTGAAGACTATGTCTAACTCTATATGAGGGGTCACTCAGAATGGAGGCATGCATGAAAGAACATTCCTGGGTTCTCCATTCTAGTCATTTCCCTCCTATGTCACTGACTTATTGCTGGCGTCTCCTCTCCTTTACCTTCTTATTGGAGTCCTTAGATCTCTTCTCAGTCTTATGGCTTTAAACATCAACCCTACTCTGATGTCTCTCAATTTTGTATCCACAGCCTAGGCCACCCCCTAAATTCTGGACTCATCTATCCAATTGCCTAGTCATCCCCTCCACTTGCATGTGTAACAGGCATCTCAGATTTCACATGCTCTGAAAAGAACTCCTGATCTTCTCCCACAGGCCTGCCCCTCTCACGGTCTTCTTCATCTTTGAAGAAGTTGATAAACTTGTCAGTGGCAATTTTATCCTTCCAGTTACTCAGACCAGGAAACTTGGAGTGAGTGATCCTAGACTCTTCTCTTCCTTTCTCACCCACATCCAATCTGTGAATATAGCCTGTTGTCTCAAAATATATTATAAACCAACCACCTCTCACCACTTCCTCTGCTACTTTCTTGGCCCAAATCTCATCACTTGTTGCTCAGATGGTTGTTACAGTCAGGGTTCTGGGTTTAGCAGGGTCTCTACTCCAGGCCTAATCTCTGAAGAGCCTCTTGGTGGTCACAAAGCTACTTGCCACTCTCATCAGATCAGGGTGCAGAGTGTCATGAGGAGTTTTACAGATTCTGGCTACAAAGACCTGAGGGAAAAAGATACCTTTGACATTAGTAACAACAGAAAGTGAGAAAATTGCTATTACCACCTAGACTGTGAGCAAATAACATTCTGGCCAGTGGGATATGTCTCACCAATACATTTACAGGTCGCAGACATCTATGACACCAGCCTCTTGGCTTCTTATGGGGATAGTGGCTGCATCATGTCCCACTGTATCCTTGCAGCTAACTCCATTTCCCTATTACATAACACAAGTCTTTCTCCCTCTCTTTTTGTATCCAGGGGCTCCAGCATATTTACATAGCATAATCAATGCTATGTAAATACACCATTATATATGAATTCATAGCATATGTGAGAACTCAGAGTAAATCCAATTCCATCTAGAACCATGTAATACTCACTGAGGTTCCCATCACAGTCCCCTTGCTTACATGTGTACATCCTCAACTTCCACTCTTTCTCAGGTCAGGAAAGTGTCAATTCTGCAACTTCAAGTGGCAGTTAGGGAAGGATCCTCTCTCCATTATATGAAAAGTAGGTGTCTAGTGGGGAGGAGCTTCCTTCTGAAATGCTCAGAAATGTACCAATGTCCTTGGATGCTGCAGATGGAACCCAGATCCCAGTGGGCCACTGCTGGGCTGTTCACAGAGAGCCAGAGACCCCTTTGGAAAGGGTGGATCTCTATAACCCACGGGAGGGGAGGGAGCTCCAACAATCTTGTTAGTGTATCAAGTAATAGATTTTTGACAGACGGTTTCCTGCCTTCTAGTCCCAACTTCAAAATGCTTCCTGCACTGGTCTCACTGGGGTTGGTGATTAGTTCTCACTTTCCCCTCTTCTGAGACCAGCAAGAGGCTCTATTTGTGCCAAGTCTCCCTGTAAACACTGTGGTTATGCCCACACTAGGCAATGCCTTCCCGGGAGATAACATTGCATTTACTCCAGGACTCCTACAGGGAACAGGAGGGGAAGAAAATTGCCTCTCTGTGAAAGCACATTACAGTGTGGCCTAGCCCAAGCTAGACTCACCAGAAATGTTAACTCTGCCCTGCTTTTTCCATTCCCCACCCCCTTTCCTCTGCCTTTTCCAAGTAAACTCTTACTCTAGGAAATACAGGTTTGATTTTCTTGGGTGACCACCATCTCCAAGAGAACCTCTGGAAGTAGGCCAAGGAGCAAAGAAGAAGCCCCAGAAAGGTCAAGAGCATCTTACAGGAAAGGAAAATGGTTATGACAGATTGGAGTTGTAGGAGGTAATGACACAAAAGGGGTAGGCTAGAATCAGAGTCACATAGGAACAGTCTTCTGGAGGCAGGGGATGGATGAAAGAAATGTCTTTATGTCCCTTCCAGGGTTACAATTTTGTATGTGCAAAATTCTGAACTGTACATCCAGTTGAACAAAGTAAACATTTATCAAGCATCTCCTCTGTGTCAGGCTTGAAGTGAGAAATTCAAAGGTGAACCAAGCATGGTTCCAGAGTGCAAGATCCTACAAAGTAAAAGGGTAAAAAAAGGTACTTTGGCTTCCCTTCCTCCCTCCCAACCATCCATCCATCCATCCATCAAATGCAAGGCATATTGTAATAAAGGAGACACAACTCTAGGCAGATGTCCTGAGTACTAGAATCAGATTGGAAAACTGACTCTACCACTTACTAACTCTGTAATATTGGGCAGAAAATGTAAACATGCATAGCTTCAATTTTCTTATTTCTATAGCAAGAATAATTAATTACATCTATATCATAGGGTTAACATGGGAATTAAAGAAGATAATGCATATTAAAGTTCTTGGTATATAGCAGATGCTCAATAAATTAATATTTATTAAACTAATGAATTACAAATAAAATGTTAGGGAAACACAGAGGGGAGCTCATCAATAGTTGAAGAGATTGGGCTAAAATTTACAGGAAGGATGGAATTCGAGATGATCTTGAAAGGTGAAGAGGATTTTAACACATACAGATGGAAGCTATTTCAGACAAAGGGAAAAAACATGAGTATTGAAGTGGAAAAGAGGAGGTCATGGTTCAGGGAAAGGTGAGTAGTGGGAAACAGGACTGAAGATGTAGGCTGAGGCGATATCATGGCAAATCTTTATTGCTACACTGATGATATGGGCTTGATCCTTGGACAAAAGTACATTAGCAGGGATTCTGAAGCAAGGCATAACTGTGGTTTAGGAAGATCAATGTGGCAACACAATGAGTAGGATTGTACTGAAGATGAATTGGAGATAGGGAGAGGAGTTTGGAGGCAGCAGTAATCTCAGTGAGATTACATGAGGATTTTAACAAAGAAATGGAGGAAATAGAAATAGAGTTGTTAGGAACTGGTGACCAAAAAGATGAAGAGAATGAGGGGAGGGAGAGCAAAGCTGACCCTGAGCATTTAGGGAGAGAGAATAGAGAAGACCATGATGTCAACTCTAGCTCAGGAACACAGAGAAAAGGCAAGAGTTTTTGCAGGAAGGTAAGCTATGTGCTAGATGGAGAGTTAGGGACCCTGTAGGAAACCATGTGCAGATGCTCAGTCTAGCTTGATCTGTGTGCCTACATTCAGGCCATGGACCAGAACTGGATGTAAGGAAGTAGCATCAGCCTCATAGGGGTAAAAGTGTGGGGAAGGATGTCATTGAGAAAGGGCTAAAATAACTCTTGGTTTAGGGGACTAGCATGGTAGATTGAAGCAGATCCAGTGAATAGTGGGCTCTGAGGACTGGGGACTGGAAAATCAAGGAGGCAGAAGGACTAAAAGCTGAGTGTTAGTAATAGTAGAGGTAAAATGTGAGGCTTATAGGGTTCAGACAGACTGAAGCCACCAAGGGAAGTGGGAAAATAGGAAAGATGAAAAGACTGAAGACCAAGGGAAGGCCAAAATTAGGTCAAGAGAGAGTGAGAAAATGAGTGAGGACAGGGAAGAACTTTGACAATTGGAGCTGAATGTTCACTAGTTTTGAGTTGTGCATTTCAAGATGAAAATGGGGTAGATGCAGGTCATGTGGGGGAAGACTGCTGGGACCTGAGGAGGGCAGAGGCTTGGGAGGGACTGAAGTCCCCAAGGATGAAGCTGGTGATGACATGGGTTGGGGGTGGGGGCTGAGAGCCTGGTACTAAAATCCTAGAGAAAGATGGAGTCCTGTCCAGAAAACCAGAAGATGAGGTGAGAAGAATAAAGAGATGGTACAGTGGATGGAAATATTGGGGCAAATTGCTGAAATTGAAGTGGGTCTGGGGAAAACAACATGCAGGATGAATTTATTGATTCCTATTAAATGCCCCAAAGATTTAAAGTGTTTAAGTTGGAGGGTCAAAGAACATCTATGAAACAAATAATAATCTATAGATGTATAAAGCTAGCAAATATTTTAAGTGCTAAAATGTGTGGTGCTGGTCACATATAGCTTGAGCCTAGTGCCTTTGACCAGCCCTCCTGACAAACAGCAAACATGCCAAGTCCTATAAGGCACCATTGCAGCCCAGGAGAGCTAAGATCTATGCCCTGGAAAAGGTGAGGACTTGGGATGAACCTTGAGGGAGAGGGTGGGATTGAAGGGGGAGGAGCATTTCAATCAATGGGAGAGTGGATAAATGAGCAGAGGTGAGGTGAACACAGCATATTCTGAAGATATTGCAGGAGGGGTGCAGGCTGGGGGTTATGAAGGAAAAAGCTGGAGGAAGATAGAGTGGGACCAGAAAGTGAAGGGATGCAGACTGACATCATAACAATTTAGAAGCCAATGAAATACCCTCAACTTGATTTCCCTGTGGTTGTGGTCATGGGCCAATTGCAGCATTTAGTTTTTATGTGGACCTCCAGTGTCTTCATGTGTGGTCCTCAAATCCTGAATACTTCTCTCCTAGAGCATTTACCACACAGTGCTGCTGGTATGCCAACCTTTCTCCCTCCACTGTGAGCCATTTGAGGGCAGAGACCAGACCGTCTCCACAGCCTCTCAGGCTGTAGGGTACCCTGCATTATGCAGACTGAGAGCTCTAGAAATATTTGTGGCATGAATGAAACAATTCATGAGTAATAGCTGGGCATAAATCAGAATATGCACTTGAACTGGGCGACAGTGTTCCACCAGAGGCCTTCCACATCTAAATGGAAGCATCATGGTGCAAGGTGAAATTCTAGGTTTCTGAAGAAGAAAAGGTAAGAAGGACTCTCAAAGCCTTTGTTAATTAAAAACACACACAGCTCTTCAGGGAACATTTCCCTGCCTCCCATTCTCCCTCATTGCACTGAACGGCAGATAAGGTGGTGTCTTCACCTATGCTTTGGACCACATTTAATTAAAAGCCTACATTACTGCTTCTTCACACACCTTGTTTTATTTCCTTTCCTTCCTTCCATGCTAAAGAGGGCCAGGGCTAATACTAATGCATATGCTGTTAAACCTTTTTAATTAACTTCAACTTCTCCCAGAGATTTATGTTTAAACAGTAAATTTTTTGTTGATACTCAAATACATAGGCGGCACTCGGAATGATGTACGAGTACTCTTGTCCTCAAAATGATTCTTCATGAGTTACCACCAGAGACGTTTTCATGAGCCTCTTTTATTAAAATAATAATACTCAGCAAGGCGATAATGCTTTACAACCGGCAGCTAATTAACCTACCCCACCCCCCAAACAGGTCAGCATTAGCATCTGCAGGTCCGCGATATGATCGCCCAGTGGGTCCCCCTTGTACCTTTGAGTCAGCCCTGAATCGGTCTGCATTTGTGCTCCGGCATCTGTGAGTAATGATTTTCATTTAAAACACATCTTTGTTCTTAGACTGTAGCTCAATCTATTATTATCGTTATTTATTTTGTTCTTGTTTAGTGCCTTCCCTGCACTGGGTCTCAGTATTTTTGATCTGCAGTTGACTTCTTGAAACAGAATTTAACCATGCCTTGGAAAATCCAATTGATTTAAAACTCTTGTCTAATTGTAAAATCCATTTATTTTTCTGCAACTCTAAATTTGTGCCCCAAGTATTTTTTTTTTTTTTTTTCAAACAGAGCCTCATTCTGTTGCCCAGGCTGGAGTGCAGTGGCATGACCTCAGCTCACTGCAACCTTCATCTCCTGAGCTCAGGTGATTCTTCTGCCTCAGCCTCCTGAGTAGCTGGGATTATAGGCATGCACCACCACACCCAGCTAATTTTTGTATTTTTAGTAGAGACGGGGTTTCACCATGTTGGCCAGACTGGTCTCAATCTCCTGACCTTGAGTGATTCAGCCGCCTTGGGCTCCCAAAGTGCTGGGATTACAGGTGTGAGCCACTTCCACCCCAAGCATTTTTAATCATGATCTATGCTGTCAGTTGTAATTGCCATGTAGCAATTCTTTGCCAACAAAACCAATCTACCTACCCAAGTTCCTGTTCTTTTCTTCATGTTGAGACAACGTTTTTCTCCACAAGCCGATGTGGTTATATTCCATGTTGCACCGCCGATGAGCCAATTATTTCAATTTTGGCATCAGATTCAGAAGAGACTTTAATGATCCTCAATGGTATAAACTGAATTTTTATTCCTACAGCAATTTAGTAATGATGATGACACTTAAGCACTTAGAAAGTATTACTCATCTTCCAACCACTGACAAACAGGAGTCTGGGCACTTTTCATTTTAGACGCTTTTCTAGGCAGGTCTGACGGGCACCTCAGCATGGACAGCATTTCACAATATTTAGGGAGCCCAGGCTCACCCCTGCTATTCTGCCAGGAGCTATAGAAAGAAAAATCTCCAAACCCCAGTGCCTGTCTGCTGGGGTTTCTAGCTGGAAGTCAGAATGAGCTCCCAAGCCTTGCACGCCGATTTTAATTAACTCATCTATTCACGCATCCAACAAATATTTAATGAGTTTCTGCTAGGTAAGGAAACCCAGCCCCAGGAGGGGACTGAGATAGATGAGGCATGTCCCTTTCCCTCTAATCAAATTCAACCCCACCCCTCTCACCAGGGTCCGAGTTATTTGAATACTTCATTTATGCATATGTTTACTCCTTTCATTCAGCAAACGTTTATCAGGCACCTTTTAGTGTAAGGTACTCTGCTGGGAGTCCAAAAGTTTACCAAGAAGATCAAATCTGTCAGCAAGTCCCTTTGGTTCTTCCTTCAAAGTAAATTTGGAATCTGGTCTTCTTGCCCCTCCAAGGCTACCCCCTGGACCAAGTCACTCAGACCCTGTGCCCGGATGGCGGCCAGATCCTCCTAATTGGTCTCGGAGCTTCCATCCTTGCCTTCTGCTGTCTAGTTTCAACAGAGCAGTCTGAGTAGTGCTTTTAAATATCTAAGTCAGAGGGAGCCATTCCTTTGTTCGGAATGGTTCAGAGCATCCCATCTCACTGAGCGTGAAAGCCAGCACCCTCTTCGTGACTCATGTTGCCCTCTGGGGTCTGATCTCGTTGTTACACTTTGACTTAATCTTCACTCTTCCTTTTGCTTGTTGAAACGGTTTGGATTTGTGTCCCCACTCAAATCTCATGTCGAATTGTAATCCCTAGTGTTGGAGGAGGGGCCTGGTGGGAGGTGATTGGATCATAGGGGTTGATTTCCCCCTTGCTGTCCTCATGATGGTGAGTGAGTTCTCATGAGATTTGGTTGTTTGAAAGTGTGTATCACCTACTCCTTCACTCCCTTCCTCCTGCTCTGGCCATCTAATATGGGCCTACTTCCCCTTCGCCTTCTGCCATGATTGTAAGTTTTCTGAGGCCTCCCCAGATGTGCCTGCCTTCAGAACCGTGAGTCAATTAAACTTCTATCCTTTTTATCCTGTCTCAGGTAGTTCTTTACAGCAATGTGAGAATGAATGAGTGTACTTGCCCTGGCCTCTTTGCTGTTCCTGAAACTCACCAGGCATGCTCCTGTCTCAGGGTCTTTGCACTTGTGCAGTTCCCTCTGCCTGGGATGTCCTGTCCTCGGGCTCTCCCCTGCTTCAAGACATTGCTCAATGGCTACCTTTTTGGGGACTGACCACCTTATTTAAAATGTACACCCCACCCCTATAGGAGTACTTTATATCCCTCTCCATGTTTTGCCTATCTGTAGAGTGCTTATCTCCACCTGATATGTTTCATTTTTATTTGTTCATTTCATGTCTCCCCCACTAAAATGTCAGCCCCATGAAGGCTTAGCTATTTGTTTTATTGACTGATGCATCAATGCCTAGCACACAGATATTTAATACTTGTTGAACATATATATGTATGTAATGAGTGCATGTAATAAATAGTACTGTCATTATCTTCAAGCAGAACGTGGTGAAATAGGAGCTATATCTAAAAATAAATAATGAGCTATGTTTTAAGAAAGCTAGAAATAAATATGGTAGCTCAAAGGGTAGAAAATTCGTTTTGCCTGGTTGAATGGGTGGCTAAAATCAGAGTCCTACAATTTCAGGTGTGTCATGTTGGAAAATGTATTAGTCCGTTTTCACACTGCTGATAAAGACATACCCGAGACTAGGAAGAAAAACAGATTTAATTGGACTTACAGTTCCACATGGGTGGGGAGGATTCAGAATCATGGAGTGAGGTGAAAGGCAGTTCTCATGTGGTAGTGGCAAGAGAAAAATGAGGAAGAAGCAAAAGTGAAAATCCCTGATAAAACGATCAGATCTTGTGAGACGTATTCACTATCCCTAGAACAGTATAGGGGAAACCACCCTCATGGTTAAAATGATCTCCTATTGGGTTCCTCCCACAACACGTGGAAATTATTGGAGTATAATTCAAGATGGGATTTGGGTGGGGACACAGCCAAACCATATCATTCTGCCCCTGGCCCCTCCGAATCTAATGTTCTCGTATTTCAAAACCAATCATGTCTTCCCCTCAGTCCCCAAATTCTTAACTCATTTCACTATTAACCCAAAAGTCCACAGTCCAAACTCTCATCTGAGACAAGACAAATCCCTTCTACCTATGAACCTGTAAAACCAAAAGCAAGCTACTTACTCCCTAGATACAATGGGGGTACAGGTATTGGGTAAATACAGCGATCCCAAATGGGAGAAATTGACCAAAACAAAGGGGTTACAGGGCCCATGCAAGTCTGAAATCCAGTGGGGTGAATTTTAAAGTGCAAAATGATCTCCTTTGACTCCAGGTCTTATATCCAGGTCATGCTGATGCAAGAGGTAAGTTCCCATGGTCTTGGGTAGCTCTATCCTTGTGGCTTTGCAGGGTACAGCCTCCCTCCCAACTGCTTTCATAGGCTGGCATTGAGTGTCTGCGGCTTTTCCAGGTGAACGGTGCAAGTTGTTGGTGGATCTACCATTCTGGGATGTGGAGGACAATGGCTCTCTTCTCACAGCTCCACTAGGTGGTGCCCTAGTAGGGACTCTGTGTGAGGGCTCTGACCCCACATTTCCCTTCTGCACTGCCCTAGCAGAGGTTCTTCATGAGGGTCCCACCCTGGCAGCAAACTTCTGCCTGGCCATCCAGGAGTTTTCATACATCTTCTGAAATCTAGGTGGAGGTTCCCAAACCCCAATTCTTGACTTCTGTACACTCTCAGGCTCAACACCACATGGAAGCTGCCAAGGCTTGGGGCTTGCACCCTATGAAGCCATGTCCTGAGCTCTACGTTGGCCCCTTTCAGCCATGGCTGGAGCAGCTGGGATGCAGGGCACCAAGTCCCTAGGCTGCACACAGCACAGGGACTCTGGGCCTGCCCCATGAAACCATTTTCTCCTAAGCCTATGGCCCTGTGATAGGAAGTGCTGCTGTGAAGACCTCTGACATGCCCTAGAGACATTTCCCCATCCTCTTGGGGATTAACATTGGACTCCTCATTACTTATGCAAATTTCTGCAGCCAGCTTGAATTTTTCCTCAGAAAATGGGCTTTTCTTTTCTATTACATTGTCAGGCTGCGAATTTTCTGAACTTTTATGCTTGGCTTCCCTTATCAAACTGAATGCCTTTAACAGCACCCAAGTCAAATCTGGAACTCTTTGCTGCTTAGAAATTTCTTCCACTAGATACCGTAGATCATCTATCTCAAGTTCAAAGTTCCACAAATCTCTAGGAGAGGGGCAAAATCCTGCCAGTCTCTTTGCTAAAACATAACGAGAGTCTCCTTTGCTTCAGTTCCAAACAAGTTCCTTATCTCCGTCTGAGACAACCTCAGCCTGGACCTTATTGTCCATATCACTATCAGGCTTCTGGTCAAAGCCATTCAACAAGTCTCTAGGAAGTTCCAAACTTTCCCACATTTTCCTGTCATCCTCTGAGCCCTCCAACCTCTCCCTGTTACCAGGTTCCAAAGTCACTTCCACATTTTTGGGTATCTTTTTAGCAATGCCATACTCTACTGGTACCAATTTACTGTATTAGTCTGTTTTCATGCTGCTGATAAAGACATACTCAAGACTGGGAAGAAAAAAGTTTAATTGGACTTACGGTTCCACATGACTGGGAAGGTCTCAGAATCACGGCAGGAGGTAAAAGGCACTTCTTACACAGCAGTGGTAGGAGAAAAATGAGGAAGATGCAAAAGTGAAAACCCCTGATAAAACCATCAGATCTCATGAGACATATTCACTACCATGAGAACAGTATGGGGGAAACCACCCCCATGATTCAAATTATCTCCCACTAGGTCCCTCCCACAACACATAGGAGTTGTGGGAGTACAATTCAAGATGATATGTGGGTGGGAACACAGCCAAACCATATCAGAAAAGAACTGCAATCCATGTTGAAATGAGAAAAGGCTTCCTTGCTATAGGATTTCTCAGTTAGATTAAGAAAGTCTTTTGGGAATTGGTGGGATGGTGCACAGTTTGTGTGTTTCATTGAACCTTGATAATTATTCCAACCAGGAATCCCTCTCCCTCTTCCCCAAATCTCACAAACAAATTCCAGTGATAAACTCCACTCCATGTTTCAAACAGAGACTATTTTCGAGAACCATGCATGTTCTTTCCAGATGTCAGTGGACAGCATCCAGGGGGCAGAGTCAATGTAATTTCTCATGGCTGATTTTGACAAGAGATGTCAGGTTAGTCTTAGTTATCCTGGAGCCTAACTGGATCTTGGGAATAAATCTCTTATTTTGGTAGCACTTTAAAATAAGTGGCAGCAGTTCATGCATAATTACTGCTGAATTATCTAGGGGATTTATCAGGTTTGATTATAGATGCATAATGAATTTACCAAATTTGTGGGTATTAGGGAGATATTAATTCTATATGAAACCTCACAATTCATTCATGTGCCATTTGTTTTCATTCTTTTTTATAATAAGCTAATTAGTTTAAATTATTTGTACTTGTACAAGGTCTTGAAACACATATAAGGAATGATTATACCAAAGAACCCAATAAATGAGAAGTTTTGGAGACAGCATTAATTGTGATGAAGGGTTCATAAAGCAGTGGATGTTCAATTTTCCCATTGGGGTGGTTATAACAGTTCTAATCATGATACCTCCATAAAGTCGTGGGAAGTCCCTAATTAACGTTTCTGAATTCAGATATTTAAACGAAGGTAGGGTAAGTCATTATGCCAACTGGAGAATGAGGCAAAAAGGGGAGTTCATCCTTGTGCTAACCAAAGATGAAATGGTGAGGGCTCATCGATTCTGGGCTGGGAGGAAGATAGGCACTAGTATGTCTGATCCGTCTGGAGGATTTCTTTAAAAAAACCCCAAGGTTCTGGAGGTCACCGGCAGGCTGGAATTTCAGCCTCTCAGAGTGAAGGGATGGGCTTCTTTGGGTTGGGTTCCAGCATCTGTTAACCCCCACCCCTTGTTCTTTGTGTGAAACCAGCACCCTCTGGCCAATAAGCCCAGGCTGGGCACTCTGTGGGTTGATGGATATAAACCATCTTCTTTCCTTAGGGCACAAAGAAGAACTAAGAGAGGAGAGGAAGCCTGGGCCAAGCCTGCCCAGGAAGTCTGTGGTGGTAGGAACAAGAGCTACTATGCCTTGAGCCCATTCTAAATGCTAGGCAAGCGCTAGATACTTTGCTCACACATTTCATCCTCGTAACAGCCCTATGGTGTAGACAATATCATTATCTCCACTTCACAGGTCAGGGGACTGTGGACAAGAGGTCAGGCCGTTTGCCAAAGTCCCCCACTCAGTCTATAGGTAGCAGGACTCGGTTCCTGAGAATGTCTGATTCTAAAACCTGGTCCTTGATCTCTGTGCTCCCTGACCTTCTCTAATCCCCACTGTCTCCCAAACATCAATGATGTCATTATAACCCCATCACCTACTCTTATCCATACCCCTCCAAAGAGATACTCTTTTTTGAAATCTGAATCTCAGATTTTCACTTTCCAGGCAATTCACCAGGACAGAGGCCTTTCAGCTTTCCTCTCTGAGATCTTCCTCCATGAACCAATGACAAAAGGACCAGCCACCTCACTGTTACCCTGTTGCCAGTAGAAAAATCCCTACAAGGATTAATGCAAGAGGAAGTTCTGCTTTGGGTGAGACATCAGTTTAATTTATATTTGATTAAAAAAGTCATTCATTCATGCATTCAGCAGCCGGTATTTGTTAAATGTCTCCTATACTCTTAATTGGGTTTTGTTGGGTTGTGGGGTGGGGGAGGGGAAAAAGAGAGTAGGTATAATAAAGCTTATGCCAGACACCTTGTTTATAATTTTCTTGTGAGGAATATATGTACACACCTGAAAAGTTAAGTAAACAAGAGAATAATGGAATAACTAGGCAAGCGAGAGAGGCAGACGGTGTGCTGTCTACAGAGTCCAATAGAGGAGGTGGTACTGGGGCCTGCGGTGGCCGAGGATGATGGCTTTGCAGAGGCAGAGGAATGACTGACCTGCTCAGTGAAGGATGGGCAGGGTTGGGGGGGCAGAAGAGGCACCAGCTGGACCTGCCCAGGAAACCAAGCCCCTGTGCTGCCTCAGTCTGTAAGTAGGCGTTTGACCTTGAGGGGAATCACACTCTAGCACCTCACTGTCTGTGCTGTAAGATGAAGACAATGATACCTCATGGCGTTGTCATGAAATTCAAATCGGGGAATAGATATGAAATGGTTCTGAAAGATGTAAAGAGCAATATAAACGCCAGATATGGAATGAGAAAAAAGTAACACCGGAAGTGGCATTTTGCAAACTCCAATCTCCCAGGACCACATGTGGAGGAGCTCTTTTCAAGGTCACACGGACACTTTGACCCGACTCTCTCCTGGCAGCATTCAATGTGACATGCCAGGGCAATGAGAAATGGGAGGGGCTGCATGAAACGTGGCAAGGCCGAGGCCAAGCCCCCAGGTTCACGGACATTCCATAAAAAGTGCATGGTGGAACCTGAGAAGGAAGAGAAGGGCAGGGATGCCTCTGACATTTTTTTTGTCTCTGGTGCTATCAAAGAGAAAATGTCACCTTTGTTCCTCTGTAGCCATTTTTAGTTGCACCAAAAGGGGGAATTGAAAAATAGACCTTGTAGCTGCCTCCATGAGACTCAGGGGAAGGTGATACCACTTCTGCCTAGAGGGTGATCCCTGAGCCCAGCACATATCTCATCCTCAGTCACAGCAAGGCCACAGCCTTTGATTCTAGAATCTGATGCCCTTGAATCTCTCTATCGTGGGCTTCCAGTTTCAAGGGGCTTCTGGACACATGAATTTCTACTTTGAGAATCAGTTTGGCTGTGTTTCGATGTCTGCATTCAGCTTCACAAGGCTGGTGAGCGAGGGCTCGTGGTTGGGACACCTGACAGGTGGCAGGGAAGACCTCTACTGGGGACACTGATTTTATTGTTAAAAGTTGCTAAAGGATGAGCAACTTAGCAGCTAGGACTTTTACCACTTCAGTGATAGAATGTAAAGTCAACCCCGAGAAGATGGATCTAGGGTACCTACACTGAAAGTTTTTTTTTTTTCCCCACAGCATATTGCAATGAAAAAGTGAAACGAATTTTAAATGGGCAGCTTCTCCTTTTTTCCTACCTCCAGGCATCTGCCTCTGAAATATTGAAGGTGGAGGGATTTGCCTTCTGGGAAGACCTCTAAGAAAGTGGTTTCCATCGAGAGGAAACTACAGGTAACAGTTAAAGAGGAAGAGCATGTGTAATGTAGGAAGCTCTTTTGCTTCAGATAGATGTCCTTTCCTCACCCGAGAGCACAGTAACCCTAAAGCTATGTCCTGCATCTGTCTGGAGGGATTGTCTAGCCTGGCCCACATCCTGAGCCCTCGTCACCTGGGCAACCACACAGCCGACGTTGTGAGAGGTCTGAGCCCCTCATACTCTTGAAGGTCGATGGATATTGCATATCTTTTTCTACACTGCTTCAATGCTTTTCAACCGTTTTTTTTTTTTTTTTTTTTTTTTTTTTACAACTTTGAGTGTTTTAAGGATTTGCTTCTTTAAAGGCTTTGCTTCCCTCTGAATATTATGACTAGCCTATTGGGTCAGAGGCCAGGAGTCTGCAGAGGACGATTCATTCACCCCAGAGGCAGGTCCTTGCTTTTATCCTGGCCTCAACATGATAGCTCAAACTGCCAGATTTTACGTAGGAGGAAGGAAGACACCGAAGGATGTTCCTAGCTGGCACAGGCTGTACTGAACACAGGTCTCACCCCACCGTGGGCAGGTGGTGGTGGAGTACATCTGTCTGTCTCTGTGTTGGTGGCTGTGATTTGGCAGCTCTGCCGAAGATTTGTGAGATGGAGAAGAAAGTGCAGGGTTGGGGTACGGGGAAAGGGATAAGAAAGAAGATTAGTCACTTGAGTCAGGATAATTTTTCCTGATGTCAAAGCCTCACCCAGGAGAGCTCTCGCTGTTGCCTGCTTTTATCTGGAAAACAATGTGAGCAGTATCTCTCAAAATTAGGTCAGGGCTTGCAGAGGCAGGGGCTTGCCAAGGTGCTAACTGCCTGAATCCTCGGTGGGTTTACACAGCTCTCTGCTCTGACAAATGCCTTCTTTGTCTTCCTGAAAAGCCTGCCTCTTTTCTCCTTCACCCCTTCACTCCCCCCACAAACAACTGAATTTGGAAGGTTAAAAATCACTTCACTTGTCAAGTTGAAAGCTCTCCCTCCCCCATCATGTTGTTTCTCTTCCTGCCCAGGGAAGGCAGCTACTATATGTCACCCTGGGGACTGGAATCATTTTGCAAAGAGCGCAGATCTGCAGTTTTCACAATCGCAGTTGTCATCTTCGGAGCAGCATGTGCCTGTCCACCCTGGGAGAGCCTTATGAAGGGTGTGTCTCAAGCATTTCAGGGGGCTGCAGAACTAGGGGGACAGTCCTGGTGGCTTGGTCTCCTTAGGCTTGTCTTGGCTTAGGTTTCTGTGTGACAACAGCATGATAAAAATTCTGTCCACTGTACCAAAGCAGGAGAAGCAATAGCAGGATAACAGGGCAGCAACAGTCAGTTCTTGTTTGGCTTTCCAGGACAACGTGGCTTTCTCTTATTTTTTGTTCCTGACACTGTTTGCACTGACTAAGATATCATGATGATGAAACACTGTTGAATCTAAAAGATGGGTAGGGCCTCAGAAGGGGTGAGAGGAGGCCTTAGAAGCTAATTATAATCCTCTAGAAGTGTGTGGAAATGGGAACCTGAGCCAGGAAAGTCCTGTGGATTCACTAGATTCTGGGACTGTACCTTATCTATGCTGTGCAAAGGAATAAGAAACCAGAGCTGTCTTGGGAACCAGCAACATCAGATGTTCCCAGGAGCAATGTTTGCAGGTGAGTGAGGTCAGGGAGGGCTACAGAGTTAGGACTCTGAAGTCAGAAAGATGCCTGTTGGTTCTGCCATTCGTATCTGTCAGATATCAGGCTGGTTTCTTAACCATAACCTCCATGATTCAGTTTCTCCATTTGCAAAATCATTAAATAAGATAATATATTGAAAACTCTTAGCACCCAATATGTCTTCAAAATTATGATAATTGTTTTGTATGTTTTGGCAAGAAAATAGAATAATAATGTTATTGGAGTCTCTGGAAAACCGAGGTTTCCAAACCTTTCACCTTAAGTAGATTTTTATAAAATGAGACTTTACATGGAATCTCAACACAGAAAATTGGCATAAATGGGGGACAAGGCAGCAGGTGACAGTGGTTGTAGGCTCCTGGGCACTGCCTGCTCAGCCCCTGCACTGATTGTCTTACCACAGGGGCAGTTTAAGTCTTCATGCTTTTACCACCTTAGACTGAGTAAGAAGATGAATTTGCACAGATTTCTCCCGGCATAATTTCTCCATATCTTTAGCACCGTTTGGTGATGACTTTTAAGCTTTTACATCGTGTACTGATAACCTATCTCTTATGAAAATAAATGAAACTGGCTGGGTGTGGTGGCTCAAGCCTGTGGTCCCAGCATTTTGGGAGGCCAAGGTGTGTGTGTCGCTTGGGGCTGGGAGTTCCAGACCAGCCTGGCCATCGTGGTGGGACCCTGTCTCTACTAGGAATACAGGGGTTGGCTGGGCATGGTGGTGTGCGCCTGTGGTCCCAGCTGCCTGGGAGGCTGAGGCATGAGAGTTGCTTGAACCCAGGAGGCTAGGGTTGTGGTGAGCCAAGATCATGCCACTGCACTCCATCCAGCCTGGGCAATGGAGCAAGACTGAGTCTCAAAAAAAAAAAAAGAAAAGAAAAGAAAAAAAATTTTTTCAGAAAAACAAACAAACAAAAAACAGAAAAAATAAAAGGAACCTTGATTTTCTCTCACACTGTATTATGTTTAATTTTCATTTGTTTATTCCATAAACATGACAGGCTTTTGAACTTTGTATTACCTGTATATTTTATAATGGATCATGCATAATTGCTCAGGAGGATAAAATGAGAATTCTAAATTTAAGAAAAATAAATCTTCATGGAATCTCAAGGCTCTGAGGGGCCTAGTAAGACAATTGCTGGTTTAAAATATTAGAGAAATAGTGGGCCAGTTCCAAAAAGGTAGAGCGCTGATGACATCCAGCCAGTTAACACATTTTAGTAACCAAGCAAACCAACCCAGAAAGGCATGGATCAGGAGAAACCTCCATATGTGGCAAGGCACAGGTCTGAGAGATGAGCGCGGAGGAACCGAAGTCAAAGTGGGACATGCTCTTTAGAAAAGAAGGGCAGTATCATTCCTCTTCTCACCCAGAGTGCGGCTGGGACATGTGGGAACCCAGGGCCTGTAGATGGGTTGGGGGTGAGGTGGAGTAGGGAGATGGAGACAATGACACAGAGACTGTCTGTCCCCAGCTCAAAGAGGACTGTGCTAGCTTGGGAGGGAATGAGACTCAGTTGGCATTTCTGCACATGGGCTGGGTGGACCTGTGCAGCTCTGATTGTGTCCATGTAGAAACCTGTGCTGTGTTCAGTCGCTGCAATGCTTTTGTAGTTCTGCGACTTTTTCCCCTTTTGCCTGCCCTTAGTTTTCAGAGAAATTACAATCAGGCTTTACTACTATCTACTGCAAGAGACAAGAAGGTAATTTGACCAGATCAAGACCATCCAGGCCGGCAGAGTACAATTCATGACCAGTCCACAGAGCTCTTCTCCTGGATCCCACCAGTTTCACACAGAAGATGGCGTTGCCAAAGCCTGGGGCTTACCCCATCCCTTTGTGTCTGTCACAGCTCTCCCATTTCTGGAGGAGTCGAGTTAGCCCCCTCCTCCTCCTTTGAATCTCTTCTCTTTAAGACTCGCAGCTTCAATACCCAAATGCTGCCATGTTTGTAGTGGTAATGCATGGAATAACAAGTAGTTATTGTCATACAAGAAGAATAAGGAAGCTTTTGATGATCTCAAATAATGTGGATATCTAGATCATTTTTTCATGTCAGTGAGTATATCCAGTTTTGAGGAGATGGTTATTTTTATACCTTTTAAGACTTGGTATACTTAATTAACTAGGGAAACTCACAACCCCAACTTCCTAAGCCACTCCTAAAGAAAAAGCACAGATGCAGTGACTGTGCTAAATGCAGTGACTAAAGGCTTTCTGGCCTCCTTATACTTCATCTCAGGGCTGGAGGTGACTCAGATGTACCTTGCTATTTTCATGATCCATTGGTGTCTCAGTAATGAATGTTCACTGCTGCAGTGCCCTCATTTAGCCTAGTAACCTCAGTAAGGTAATATTTGATTTGTGCTAAGTATCTGATTAAACAACATAAAGTATTTAACCTATTGATCTTTTATACTTTGCCAGCCCTACATTGCTGGATATACTTTAATTACTGATGCGGAGAACTTTCCTGAATGGGATTTGCCTCTCGTTAAGACCTTCTCTTTGTCTTTAAGGTGCCATGTCAACAGCTTCTCCTTCTTGTTGCCTCTAGGCTTTTCTTCCACCCACTAGACCCTGCTTGATTCTGCAAGACTGACATTTGGTTAGTCTACTGAAAGTAGAGTCCTTTATGTAACCATGAATCTTACTGCTTATTTTAGAAAGTCAATGACCACATAAACAATCAGACTTGTTACTTTGTCCACCCTGATCTTTGGAGCATGGAAAGTTGTCCAAAGTGACAACCCCATTTTAGGCAGTTGGTCACAGCTATTGGATGGACCTAACCCTTCTATCTCACAAGGAGAAGAGGCCAGTGGGCATCCATCAAGAGAAATCACAGGAAACCATTTAGACTGGTCAATTGATTAGCTAATTGCTCTAGTCTGAACCACTTCTTAGGAAACTACAGAAAATCATACATTTTTCCTCTTGCCTGGAAGGATATAGTCATGAATATTAATAATAATTAGCTGCTTTTCATGCTGTCTTTTCTTCAAGAATCTCAGAATGGTGAGTTTATTTATTTTTTCTCTTATTTTAAAACTAGAGCTACAAAGGCTGAGATAGATTCTCCATTGGCCCTCCCAAAATGAGAGTTGACACCTCATAGGATTAAGAGAATTCAATGAGAAAATTCACGTGGAACACTTACCATAATGCCACTGAGTAAGCACTAAAAAAATAGGAGTTATACTATTAGTTATCATTAGTTGTATCTTCTAAGAAGCCTGTAACTTGTGGGTTGTCCATGAATTTCTGAATAGAGTCAGGCTGGGAGGAAGGCACACTGTTCCAAGTGTGTAGTTACTTTGCCCAGCCCACCTGGTAAAGACTGTCCCACCCTGTGTGCCAACATCCTTTGGTCTGTACTGGCCCATCACACATAGGTCTTGGATAAAAAAGAGTGGTTTGTGGAGGATTAAAGGCCATGAAAAGGCGAACGTTCACCTTCACTCAAGATGCTGCCCGAAGTCAGATCAAAAGCAGAGTCTGAATGGCTCTCTAAACAGCTTCTCAAAGGATGCCTTCCACGGGCTGATGTGCTTGACAACAATGCAAATTCAAGGATCATGTCCCAGCCAACTGAACTGGAATTTCTATGAGTACAGCCTAGGAATTTGCAATTGAATCAAGCTCGTGGGTGATGATTATGTTCAATGAAGTTTGAGAAGCATACTACTAAGTGGTGCCTTTAAAGGCAACTCAAAAACTTGCAGAAAACATCTAAAGAAGGCTGGAGGTGGCCTGGTGCTTACTGTGTAAGAGCATCTGACAAGCTCCACCCTGTAGGTGGCATTCTGGTCTTGAAAAGCATGATAAAAATTTGGGGTTGCTACTAAGCAGGGACAACTGCACAGCCTGTAGAGTGGCTTGGAGACCTACCGATAGCCCTGCTAGGATCTGGGGCAGACAGTGGGCACCAGCCAATGCCAGGGTATGTGAAGGGCAAAGTGGGCCCTTTGGGGTAAGAGAACTGTGAGGCCAGTGGTGCCCATAGGACTATTGAAATAGAGCTCCATGACCTTCTTCATTGCCTCTGCAAATACCCCGGGGAACACTTTTACTCCATTCTGGCTTCCCTGTCACTTGGGATGCAGTTGGGATGCTTACTTTCACTTCCAAAGGATGACACCTCAGAGAATGCAAACTCTAATACACATAAGACACAGACAATCCAAGGAAAACACGATACTGCTGAGACGTATGCACGTGTGCACACTGATGTGCATTGCATCATTGCATTTGTTCCAAAGCCAGTAAAAATGATTTTCAGATAATCTGCTATTTTGGATCGTCTGCACTGCTGCTTGCTTCCATTAGCATGGCTAATTGAGAAACTGACTGTGTGTTTTGGACTGTTTCCAGGAAGGGAACCCATTGCCTGTTTAATACAGGCTCCCTGAGAGAGCCAAGTAAATGGCTGGAAATGTCAGGTTGAATGCCCATTGGAGGAGCAAACTTTTAAGGACGACCTGACCATTCTCAGGCCAGAGAAGCAATCTTGTTCAGCATGTCACATTGATTGCCAAGTCAGTAAACCATAAAACTGTCCCACAGCTAGAGCATGCACTGACTCTGAGAAAGATGAGGCTTGGTTAGTAAAGGATGAAGCCATTCCAAGACCAATAAAAGGTGCAATATGGTTTTCCCTGGGCTGTATATTAACACCATCCTAGAAGCTAGAGGGGATAGAGGCTTGGCAAACAACTGCATTTTGCTTTGACTTTTGCAAAGTGAGGATGAGATAGAGGCCAATGGGGAGATCATCTGAGGCCAGATGAAAGGCTTGGAAAGAGTAAGTCTTTACAGAAACCTAGTCTCTAAAGAAACCACTGATGTTTATGTGTGTTGGCCAGTGTCTTCTGTCATATAACATCTTGGTGA
This sequence comes from Piliocolobus tephrosceles, assembly GCF_002776525.5. NCBI lineage: Eukaryota > Metazoa > Chordata > Mammalia > Primates > Cercopithecidae > Piliocolobus > Piliocolobus tephrosceles. The sequence goes on from NC_045446.1 coordinate 115,793,010, forward strand.
AATATCCCGAATATATCTTAAAACCAAAACATATGAAGAAAAAAGGAAAACAGAAAGCACAATATTGTAACTGCCTTCTGGGTAACCATGTTTTGGATAGTGTCATTTTTTTTATGACATAAGCTCCCAGATGGCACAGACACTGTCTCTCAGGAAAAATAGCAACTAGCAGAGGGTCATGCCTTGTGTGAGTTTCTGATACGTATTGTTTGGTTGTGTGTTGTTTATCACAAAGAGAACAGATACTATTGTCAGACAATCTCACCAGCTGTGTTTTGCAAGAAGAATGAGAGAAGTCCCCTACAACTTCTACAATTCTGTGTTCTGTCCCAAATAATGATGAGAGATGAATCACCTGAGCTGAAGAATGATTGAAGAAGGAGGCACATTGCTCAAGAAGGTCAGAAAGCCTGTGTCTAGGGTTAATCTGTGCTCATGGAGTCCTTTCTATGTGTCGCTAATAGCTAGAGGGTCTGCTGATTTCATTTGTGCCCAGTCAACTCCCTGGGCCCACCCCTGATCAAAACCAGAGGACATAAACTGTGAAGATTTCCAGGATGGGTTTCTGAGGACGGCTGTCTATAGCTTCAGATATGGCACTAGACACAGTAGTGCCCATGACTGGCTGCACGTTAGAATCACCTGGGGGAGCTAGAAAACTATGGATACCCAGACTCCAGCCCCAAATATTCTGATTTAATTGGTCGGGGGTGGGTCCCCAGTATGAAAAATTTAAAAAATCACCTAGGAGATTTTACTTGCAAGCAGGGTTGAGAAAGTCTGAGCTAAAGCCTCTTTAGTGGTATGAAGGAAAACAGGAGGCTCTGACTCAGTTCACAAAGTTGAAGATCAAACCCAGCCTTTGAAACAGCATTGTTCCTCTTTACATTATGCCAGGAAATAAATGACTATGGGAGATGGGGTGTAGGTAAAAAGGAAAGAAGGGAAAGGAGAAAAAAGGAGAGAGCCAACATGCCCATTGAGAGGAGAGGAATAAGATTGATTTTCCCCTAATAGTTTTTATTCAACCAGGGTCTGAAATATGCTCAGTCTACCTCATGAAAAGTGTGTCACCCAGGGCACAGTGGTGTTTCTATCACCAGTCACAGAGGAGTCAGGCAACTGCTGAACTGCAGCATTAGGGACCCATAAAAGGAAAAACGCATTGCTATGACTAACAGCCCATTACCATAACAATTGTAAATGACTTTAGGGAGTCTGCCCATTGACCATCAAAGAAACCAGAAAACGGGGCCAGGCCTCTTGGAGAGCACTAGAGGCTTATGAAAGCTGTGCACTGGGAATCTTAGTGTCTTAGTTCCTTCGTGCTGCTGTCACAGAGTACCTGAGAGTGGGTAACTTATAAATAACAGAAATTTATTTCCTACAGTTCTAGAGGCTGGGAAGTGCAAGATCAAACACTGGCATCTGTTCCGGTGAGAGCCTTTTTGCTGTATCCTCATATGCAGAAGGTGGAAGGCAAGCTAGAATAAGTTAGCCAAACACTGCATGAAGCCCCTTGCATAAGGGCATTAATCCCATTAATAAGGAAGGAGGTCTTATAGCCTAATCACCTCTTAGAGGCCCACCTCTCAATACTGTCACGTTGGCAACACCTGAATTTTGGAGGCAATTAGGTTTCAAAATGAGTTTTGGAGGAGTCAAAAACATTCAAATCCTAGCAGTTGGAGATAGCAAAGCACATTGTGTGATGTGACAAGAAAGTCACATGGGGACAGAAAAAGAAGAAGAGACCCAGTGGGTCACCCCAACTTCAAATGGGTTCTCAGCATTAGCTTTCTAGAGTGTAGGATTTTACTTTTTCCAAAGTCCTTTCTCTCTTTTTTCTTTGCTCCATCTCTCTACTTCTTACTCATGTATTTCTACTCAGAACTGGAGCCAGGAATCCATACTCCCTACCCACTGTCCCTTCTGGCAGAAATACTGTGGAAAAGCAGATGTCAGTAATACTGCCCAGTCTTGGCAAGGGAAGAACCAGCAAGAAGAGTGCAGGGCATCTCCACCCATGGGATTGATGAGCATGGGGCGTGTGGAGTGTGAGAGGCAGGAGGGGGATGTGGGGGAAGTTTTGATATCGTGTCTGGCTTATTTATTTATTTATTTATTTATTTATTTATTTATTTATTTTTATGAGACGGAGTCTCGCTCAGTTGCCCAGGCTGGAGTGCGGTGACACGATCTTGGCTCACTGCAACCTCCGCCTTCTGGGGTCAAGTGATTCTCCTGCCTCAGCCTCCTGAGTAGCTGGGACTACAGGCGCCTGCCACCGTACCTGGCTAATTCTTTGTATATTTATTAGAGATGAGGTTTCACTGTATTAGCCAGAAAGGTCTTGGTGTTCTGACCTCAAGATCCGCTTGCCTCGGCCTCCCAAAGTGCTGGGATTACAATGTCTGGTTTTAACAAGACAAAGCTTTTGACAGTTTATCTCCTACAATTCCTGGTTTTCTCTAAGGTGGTGCTGGTTTCTACTACATAGGGAGAGGGATCCACTTGTCATAATTAAAACATCTCATGGAAGTGTATGCTTCTGTGCTCTCCTGGAAAATGTACAAATAGCTGGGGATGGCAGGTTCCCAGGGAAGTGGCACATGACATGTCAGGGGAGTCTAGCAAGGGGGAGGCACAGTCCCTAGGCCCTTAGATTTGTAGCCTCTGAACCCATTGCATCCTGGAGTGAGTTACAGATTTCATCTGAGCGACAAAAGGAGAGTGAGAGACTTGGAGGCTCCCTTTGGAGCTCTCTGGCAATTCATGATCGCTGAGCAAGAAAGACAGGGAACGAGGAATTAATTTTCACTGAAGTGCCACAGGGCCTGCTCTGACTATAAGCATGGGAGAGCTGCCCCAGTCCTGTAAAGCCCTAGAGTTGGGCTAGCAGGGGAAAGCACAAGGTCTAGAGATTGGAAGGAATTTTCCTGAGAGTGTGTGTGTCTGTGCTTTTGAGCCTGTGGCCCCGGCACAAGGGAAATTAACCAGACTCTGCATGTTGTGGGAATTCTGCATGGCAACCTAATAGAGGCTTAGTTTTTCATTAAAATTTCCATTAATACTGGAGCTGTTTAGAGCAAGTTGAGTGGGAATATCCATAATGCACCTCCCATCCTCTATTACCATTCTGAGGATCAGAGTGAGGTTTCAGGCTTTTGCTGGGGCCATTAGCATTTTTTTTAAACCATCATTATGATCATCATCCCAGCACCTATTATGTAGAGCAGGCAAAGTACAAAGAGGATCACACAGAACCTATCCTTGTCCTACATGACAGGCAGGGCAAGAGTAAGAGAGGAGGCACGCAGGGGCAGAGAATGAAGTCTGGTGAGACCTCACGGACATGGACTTTCCAGTATTGAGAAGCACCTCCCTCCTCCCACCTGCCTACATTAAATGAAACAGCTGTCGTACTGGGCCAGATCAATCTCAGGCGCAGGGAAGGCATGGATTTTCTGCTGGAACTGGGGATACTGAAAGGGATGAAGAAGTTCAGGCCTCACCTCTTGGGATCATTTCTATAGCAGAGCTGCCCAGAGGATCACCACTGTTACCAGCTCCGATGTGTCCTTCCTGCATGCCAAAGCCAGTTCTCTCTTGGAGATGGCCACTGTTGTTCTCTGGGCTATGGGACATGTAGGAAACTGGGGTCCTTGTTTCAGGGTCCTGGGAGGCTGGTTCAATGACGTCTCATAGAGACACTTTCCTTTCTATCCCCGGCTGCAGCCTCATGGCACTACTTCCTCATCTATGAACTTCTTGTGCCCTTAGACAGGGGTGCGCTCCTGCCTCACCCACAGGTAGCTGGAGTTCATTCTACAGTGTCCAGAGTGAAAGCCACCAACCTGTCCCCTCCAGGCAGAATGAACTGTGCTCTTACTCTGCAGCCTTCCACATACTATTCATAACATGAAAATTATTTTGGAGTGCGTTCTTTCACTTCTCACAATGAGCAGACACTCTACTTTATCCAGCTTTTATCCTCTATGCTAAGTGCAGGGCAGATCACATGGTAGTTCCTTATCAATTTTAAAAAAATTGTTGTAGATTTCCTTCCACCTGCCTGAGGTGAGGCTCAACACTGTTACTGATAAAAAAGTCTATATGTAGAAAAACAGAGCCCATTAAAAAGAAAACCCAAACACAGCTAAAAGTCTGGGAATGGTATCTGCAGGATGATGCAGTTGACACATTCTGTTTGTGCCACACATGTGTTTTGTCACTGAGACTGCCAGCTCTGAGGGGAAAAATTCTACTATAAGAATATTTAAACTAAGATTGAGTACTGTGGCTCTTCGCCAGGTATGTGTTTCAGGAGGCATTTCAATGAGAACATGCTGTCATAGTCTGATGTTTGTGTTTCTCCAAAATTCATGTGTTGAAATCCTCACCCCTGAAGTGATACTATTAGGAAGTGGGGCCTTCGGGAGGTGATTAGGGCATGAGGGTGGAACCCTCATGAATGAAATTAGTGCCCTTGTAAAAGAGGCCCCAGAGAGCTGCCCTCTTCCACCATGTGAGGACAGAGAAAGAAGGTGCCGTCTACGAACCAGGAGGCGGGTCCGGCCCAGACATCAGATCTGCCAGCACCTTGATCTTTGACTTCTCCACCTCCAGAATGGTGAGAGATACATTTCTGTTGTTCAGTCTAAGATTGTTTGTTACTACAGCCCAAGTGGACTGAGGCACATGCTGCAGCCCCATTGGTGAAGAGCATAGATTTTGGAAACATGTTATGTGGCCTTGAGGTCTGCCTGCAACACTTAACTGTGTGACCTCGGGAAGGTTTCTTAATCTCTATGTGCATTCATTTTTCACTTATAAAATGGGAATCATAATAGACCCATCACCTTGTGCCATTGTGAGGATGATATGAGGTAAAAATATATACAAAGTAATTTATGCTTACACCATGTCAGTCTAAAGCGTTGTTGCTATTACTGAATCAGAATGCCTGGAACTATGATCTGGACCTTTTTATTCTGAAGGCGCTGCTCGGAGATTCTGATTTGCATCCATGGTTCAGAACCACTTGCCTACTAGACTGTCTGTATCATAGAAGTTGAGGAACCATTAAGCATCACTAAGTATGTACAGCAGGATCTTGGTTCAGCAGGAAGAGTGTGGATTCTTGGAATGCAATTCTCATGTGGCAAGTTATTTCAGGTTTTCTTGTCATCCTCCTCCTTGTATCTATAATGGACAGCCTTGGGCTTTACCTCTTGTCCAGGCACCAGTTCCTCTTTCTGCAGGGATGTGAGTGAGCAAGGAAGTGCTTAAGCACCAGGGAAAGGGGAGAAAGAAAAAGCGGGGGTAATCCACCAACTGTCTAACCAGTTCCTGAAAAATAGAGGGCCAACTACCATTAGAGCTCTTAGAGGATTGCTGAGCCTTCTAAGAGTTTACCAAGAAGGGACAAATCTAATGATAAGAAAGTTATAGCCAAGTTTATTGAACAATAACCCATTTCCTTCACACAGAAACAATGAAGAAACATTTTTTCTCACTTACATGGCGCAAGGAAAACAATATCAGTGATTTGTGCTGCCTAGTTGTCGAGTCTCTTTACCAACTTATCTTATTTTCTTACTGCATGATATGAACACGTAGGGTTAAACACAGATCTCTTTTTCTCTCTGGTGAGGTTTTTGCTTTTCCCATTTTTATTTGTGTTGACTAGGAAGTCTTTCATCAGAAGAATAAAAGACCACGCTTTTGAAGAGCCAGTCCCTGAGTTTCTGTGTTGATCAATCAGCATTGCTGGTACAGGTACATTCATTTTGGGTCTGGGATGGATACAGGTTTGTTGAAAGGTCCCTGGGGAATGAGAGGGCTTAGCCAACAGTCTCAGGGTCAGCATTTCCTAGTCCTACAAGATTCAGATCCCTGATGTGGAGCCAAGGAAAGGCTTGAGTGACTAGGGAGCTTTTTGAACAAGGCACTTTAATTTGCTAAGAACTCTACATCATTTTATACAATTTATTTCAGGGAGAGATATCACTTTAGGTTAAAAAAAACAAAGGAAAAAAAGCTCCAGACTACTCCATGATGGAGGACAAAGCTTCTCAGTAAATAACTTTGAAAGTCAAGAGTTACAGGAAATAAAAAAAGCAAACAATCAGAGAATGTGCCACTAATGAATTCAATCGCAGCCAAAGTCCATTTCCATTCCCTTGAATGCTACACAATTTCCAGTTGCAAATATCTTTCAGAAGTACTGTACACACACAGTTGGATATTGAGTTGCTTGACAAACATTTCTGATCAAAACTACTTGCCTAGAAATGGCTGCTGGAACAACAATAATGTGATTTTAAAACGAGCTGGGCTGTTTGCACATAGGTGTAGTCTAAGAGTTTAATGGAGTTTTGCAGAAGGGAATTGCCTAGAAAATAGTGGGTTTTTAAGGATGAACTTTTGACTCCCAACACGAGATGAAGGGAAGATCGGGGGAGATTAGGGAGAGAAGGGCTGTCTCTTCTGTTTTCTCTGGAGCACCATGGCTATACTAACTTCTACTTTGCTGTGATGGACTCAGCAATCAATTTATTCTACAATCTGTTCACAGACACACTCTCAACTCACGTCGGTTTAGTTGAATAGTTGCCCTACCTGGATTCTGAGACTCTTCTTGCGGCCTCATGTGGGATATTTACAGCTTCCATTTTTGAGAAGTGTGTTCTTAAATTAGTGTGTAGGGGCACTAATTTAAGAACTAAAAAGGCCAGTGACATCTAGGGAAGTGTCTTCACTTTGGGCAGGAGTGGGATGACCCTCTGAATGCTGCACAAAAGGCCGTGGATCTGGCTGATCTGAGGAGGCCGGTGTTTTCTGATCTTGGGACAAAGCAGTTAAAATCCTGGAGCTCTTGCACCCTGGAGAAAAATCCTGTAGCTTCTTTCTCCGGGCCAAGGGGCAAGGCTGTTTGGTCACACTCTTTAGTGATTCACAGCTGGGAATCTTCTGTCTCTGAACAATTGCAGCACCTCATAAGGGGTTGATAGCTGAGCCCCTGTGTCTTAGTCAGTTTGGGCTATAACAAAACACCATAAACTGAGTGGTTTATAAACAACAGTAATTTATTTCTTACAGTTCTAGAGGCTGAAAGATCAAGATCAAGGTGATGGCAGATTTGGTGACTGGTGAGGGTTGGCTTCTTCATAGGCAGTGCCTTCTCTCTGTGTCCTCACATCGTGGAAGGGACAAGGGGCCTTTCTTGGACATCTTCATAAAGGCACTAATCCCATTCATGAACTCCGTTTTCATGACCTAATCACCTCCCAAAGGCCCCACCTCCTAATACCGTGGCCTTGGAGGTGAGAATTTTGGCATGTGAATTTGGGGGAATATAACCATTCAGAATAAAACACCCTGGCTATAGAAGAGAGGCGGCTCTTCCTCTCCCCAGACGGCTTCCCTTTCCCCACAGTCCAATTGGCTGTCTAAGCTCAGAGAGCTGCCCCTGGGGAAGAGGAGCCCTGTCAACTGCACCCGGAATGGTGGCCTTTCCTCCTGTTCTTCCTCATTAGTTTCTTCCCGCTTCTATAGGATGACAGAGAGGCCCCCCTCTCAGTTTTCACTGTGGCTGGGAGCCAGTGGATAGCATGCCATTTGCCGTCTCAAATCTATAAAGAGCTCTTGGCAGCTCTTCCTTCCTTCCTTCCTTCCTTCCTTCCTTCCTTCCTTCCTTCCTTCCTTCCTTTTTTCTTTCTTTCTTTTTTCTTTCTTTCTTTTCTTTCTTTTTCTTCTTTCTTTCTTTCCTTCCTTTCTCAAAAAAGTTCAATTCTCCTAGGTGGCTCACCTGGGCTTTTAATAATGTTTGGCTCCATTTTAAATGCCTAGCTCTGAGTTTGCAGCTAAGAATCTATTCCTACAGGCATTTGGTTATTGCAGGTTTAAGAAAATTTGAACTGTTCCTTTCCTGCCCATTTTGGGGTGCTGTGCACTGAAAGTAAGAGTGTCCAGGATGAGGGAATGCATGTTTCCAGTGACACCTGAAGTTTTATTCACCTGTTAGGGCTTTCCATCCCAATTTTCATCCCTTTTTGACAATTCTTGGTAAAAGCTTTGCTAGTACAGAGCTAATCAAAAGATTTCTGCCTCCCAACTTGTCTGCTCTTTGTTTTGTTTTTGCTTTGGTTTTTTGCTTCTCTGGGATATGGATCTTCAACTTGTTTGTTTTGGCAAAAATTCCCTTTAGTGACTAGTGTTGGAGTTGTTAGACCCATTGAACAAAATGAAAGTAAAAGGGGTCTCTAGATCTGGGATCCTGGCCCTGAGTCAAACTTTCCTTCAGGGTATTTCAAACGTGTGCAAGGTCTTCCTCCTTCCCTGAGACACTTGCCTCTCCTTTAGTTCTCAGGTCTTGGATCATGTCCTCTAGAAAACTTTTTCCTATTTAACCCCATGTATTTTTAACCCATGAACGTATTCCCCAATCTTTCCATATCTTTAGTTAATTCTTGTAATATCTATGTATTTAATGGCTTAATTGTGGGCGGTTAGATTTTTAACTCCTGGCTCGGACTAATACATCTTTTCCAGTGCACGGCTACAGATCTCAGTAGCACACATGGAACACTTGCTAACTGTGGTTGACTCCTGAGCTTCATTGTGGGCTTTTCTCTCTTCTCCATTTACATTTTTCTCCCAAGGTATTGCATGAAATTCCAAGGCTTTAAATACCATTGAGATACAGATGACTTTTTAAATTATAAATCCAGTCTTGACCTATCCCTTGGGCTAAAGATTTGTAGATTCAATTGTCTTCCTAAATCTTTTTTTGGAGGTCTAATAGTTACCGAAAACTGTAACATGTCCAAAACAGACTTGTAGGCCCCACCCTGCATATCTGTCTCTCTCTGTCTTCATGTCAGTTCACTGCAGAACCATCCACCCTGTTGCTCAAGCTCATGCTTCAGTCTCCCCTGACTCTTCCCATTCCTCCTTCCAGCACATTCCACACACCAGCATGTCCTGTTGGCTCTTGTTTCAAGATACACCCAGAATCTGTTCACTTCTCTGCACTGCCACCATTTCAATCCAAACCTTCATCAACTCTTGCCTGGGCTTCTGTATTAGTCTCCCCAGCTGGTCTCCCTGCCTCTCTTCTTGCCGCCTAAAATCCATGCCCCACATGGCAGGCATAATGATTTAAAAAAATCAGCATTTGACAAAATCTAATGCCTGTTCATAATAAAAACTATCAAATAACTAGGAATAGAAGAGAACTTCATTAACTTAATATAAAGAATATAAGAAAAACCTAGAGTTAACATCATACTTAATGGTAAGAGACTGAATGCTTTTGTCCTAAGATTGGAACAAGGTGAGAAAGTCTGCTCTCACCATTCCTATTGAACCCTGTACTGGATGGAAGTCCTAGCTTAGCGCAATAAGACAAGTAAAAGAAATAAAAGGTGTAGAGACTTGGAAGGAAGAAATAAAACTGTCTTTATGCTCAGGTAACATAATTATCTATGTAAAAAACCCAAAGAAGCTACAAGAAAACTTTAATAAGTCAATACAGCAAGATTGTATGATACAAGGTGAATAAATAGAAGTTAATTTTTTCAATAGAAAGTCAGAATCATGGTAAGCTGCCTACATTGCCCCACCCTTGGAGGCTACATTTTAGCTTTTACTGTATGGAATGAAGAAAGATAAATACAAACTTGTGTCTTTAACGAAGAGAAAATTAACTGCTTTCCTCTACACCAACAATAATGGTCCGACTAAAAAATGGGCAAAAGTTCTGAACGGACACTTCACCAAAGAAGATATGCAGATGGCAAAGAAACATATCAAAAGATGCTCCATATCCTTTGTCATTAGAGAAATGCAAATTAAAATTACAACATACCTCTACACACCTCTTAGAATGGCTAAAATCCAGAAAAGCTGACGATACTGGCAAGTATATAGAGCAACAGGAGCTCTCATTCATTGCTGTTGGGAATGCAAAGTGGGACAGCCACTTTGGAAAATAGTTTGAGAGTTTCTTACAATGCTAAACATAATTTTACCACATGATCAAGTAATTGCACTCCTAGGTATTTACCCAGCTGATTTGAAAACTTATGTGCACATCAAAACCTTCAAGAGAAGGTTTATAGTATCTTGACTTGCAATCATCAAAACTGGAAGCAACCAAGATGTTCTCCAGTAGGTGAATGGATTAATAAACTTGGGATTTTTAAATAAACAATTAAGCCACAATTAATAGCATGCCCTGTGCATAATCACAGAGAAAAACGAGAAAGGCCCAAACCCATTAGGTCAAACATGCTGAGTGCTGTGGAATAGCAAAAATCTATTACTGAAGACTTGAACAGTAGCTCGAAACATAAAAGGTCAGATCATTGGCTCAGCTGGACTTGATTATATGAGACTAGCGTGTAGATAAAGGCCCTAGTGTTGGGAAGATATGTTTAAGAGATAAATGAAACCAGCAGGACAGGGTGGTGCTGACATCACTTTACTGCACATAAAGTTGTTATAAATCCATACAGTGGGATACTATTGGGCAATAAAAAGAAATGAGCTATCAGGCCACAACACGGATGAATCTTAGATACATATTGCTAAGTGAAAGAAGCCAGTCTGAAAAAAAACATTGTATGATTCCATTTAGATGACACTCGAAAAGGCAAAACTATAGAAAAAGAGCAGTAGTTGCCAGGGGTGTGGGCACAAGGAGAGGGTTGAATAGATGAAGCACAGGGGATGTTTTTAAGGCCGTGAAACTATTCTGTACAATACTGTAATGGTGGTGGGGTATAATAAAAAAATATATATTGGGTCTTTGTCCTCGGTTCCCAGCATGGAGCTGGGAGGATACAAAGAATAATACCAACAGCTCTAAGAGTATATAGGGAATTTGCTATCTAGTCAGATACCTGTTAGAGTCTCTTTTCTTCTATGTCCAATGAGTTCCTACTTTACTTGTTAAGGACCTAAACTAACAATCTAGTTAATTAACCAACTAATTCCCTCACTGGTATTTGAATTGGTGTTTCCATTGCTTTGCGTTAACCTTTTCTTAAGTTTCAAAATTTCTTAAGCCAGTTTTCAGTAATCCGCCCTCCATCAAATTGTAGAAAGTAGCATAACAAATAGGCTTGAGTTTCCTCATCTCCTGGCCCTCCTCTATCTCTGGGGAAAATATTAAAGACAGAAATGGTCCCCCGGTGTAGAGCTGGAGCCAGGAAGGAAGAATACAGTTCAGGGCTAGGATAACCAAATGAAAGGTAGAGCTGGGTGATGGGCAAATTGTTCGTATTCTGCGAGTTCAGACAGCCACACCTGCAAAGACACAGGAACGCAGATGATCAGACAAACCAAGTTGAAAGAAATGAGGCCACACTTGGCTCAGAAGGGCGGAGAGGTTGGTGGGTCAGTGAGAGAATTGTGCTGCTTGTTCAGAATCTGAGCCGGTCCCATCTGTTATCTGGTCAGGACAGGTGGCTTGCAGGCACAGTTTGGGCTCAGGCAGGTGGCACCAAGAGGAAAATTTATGGATAGACCTTTAACTCTGGTCATTTTGGAGCCCAACAGCTCTGGAAATTGGATCCAGATGGATAGTATTTTGATAGCTTCTCCTAACCAAGGAATTTATGCTGATTTTCAGGGCCCAAGGGGAAGGAGGGAGCACCTAAAGGCAAGGAATTCATAATTGCTTCTTGCCATGTTTCCAAAATTCATCTGTGTTTTCACTCACCGCCACAGTCAGGGCTGGCACAGGGACTGGGGAATTAAAAATAAATGGGGGCTCAGGGCCTCACTCATCACACATGCGTCTTCCATGGGATGTCCTGGAGCAGAACAGGGAGGAGTGTGGGGAATAGTCTCCTAATCAAGGAAAAAGTCTAGGTTGGGTCTGTAAGATCTTCCTCCACTGAGAAATGTATTAATCCTTGCCCTGCTCATAGAAGCATTGAAAGAAGCTCTAAACACCGGGACAGATTTTCCTCCCTCCTCATTTGGGTTTTTCTGTGAGTTAAACTCCTGGAAGGGTGAAGGGTTCTCCCTCTGTATGGAGCTCAGTACAGGCCAGGAAGGCCCATCTATGTGAAGACTTCTCTGAAAATGAAGCTACTTCTGGTCATAGCTCTGCTGCTAACTGTGTAATGTGGGTAACCTCTTAACTGCCTGTGGGCCATGGTGTCTTCACAGGACATTTGCATGAGAGCCGGAGGACGACCAGAACCCGTTCAAGCTCTTATCTTCAATGCTCTTAGAATCTCCATTGGAAACCATTTGGCTCTGCTGGAATGTTACAAAAAGAAGGCAAGGGCGATTCTTCTTTTCTCATGAATGTTTTGGGAATTCTGTTGCTTGGAAAAGACTTCAAAGACTATATCTTCTGCCTCTCTGTGAGATTTGTCTCCAATTTATGTCACAAGGAGATGGGATTTTGAAGGCATACCAGGTGATCTCCATCCAGGTTTTCATAGCTTTTGCAAGCACTTACTGAACACCTGCTATGTGCCAGACCTTGTTCTCATAAGTCCTGATTTCATACTAAGACATCCAGACAAAGAGGTAGCATAAACAAAGGGCTTGAACCAGTAAAGATGATCAACAGGATGAAGAATACTGTTGTTCAGTCCCCAGTCAGATAGAGCATTCAACAACAGCCTGCCCAGCTACTCTCAGAATCCTGACACTGTGGCCCAGTGCCCATCTCCCTTCCTAATTCCAAGCAAGAAATCCTCCCCAGTACTGACATTCACCAACAGCCCTTGCACTGCTTGGGGACCTACAAAAGGAGATTCTTTTCCTTTCTTTTCCAAATTTCATGACAAGGACATTTGGAGGAGTTAGTGGAGAAGGATGGCAGGGGTTTTGAGTTGTCATCTTTTCTTAGGGGCTAAGAATTTTAAATTCTACTTAATTGCTGGTCACAAGCAATGGATTCTAAGAATCTGATGCGTTTACCCTGCACACTCCCACCAGTCTATCAGCCTGGGTCAGCCATAAAAACACATTACTGGTGTCTGTGCCATTTGGATGGCTGGAGGAGATGGCATAGTGAGTTTTATTTTTACCTGAAGAGTGGGGAGCCAGCTGACATAGTGCACCTCGTGTTAACCAATAAGTACCTGATGGGATCTGCCTCACGTCAAGAGGAGGAAGGGGCTCTTGACTCTCTCTACTGGGCCACATCCCGGTTCAGGGTTCGTGGAAGGCCTTCACCTTGGAGCTTACTGCCTGCCAGCCCCCACTCTTAGGGCCTCTTAGATGCTGGGAAGAATGATGTCAGCACCACCCCTTCCTGCTGGTTTCATTTATCTCTTAAACATACCATCCTGGCATTGGAGCCTTTACACGCTAGTCTCATATAATCAAGTCCAACAGAGGCAATGATCTGACCTTCTATGTTTCCAGCTACTATTTATATCTTTAGAAATGGTTTTCTACATTCCACAGCACTCAGCATGTTTAACCTAATGGGCTTTCCTCTGTGATTATGCACCAGGCATGTTATTAATTATGGCTCAATTTTATATTTTAAAAACCCACAACTTTGGACTGAGGTTACAATGAACAACATTTAGCATTGGCTTACCTCTGCTTTCACATGGGGCTGAGAGATGGAGTCAGGTAGTAGGGAGTGAAGTTTGCTATGATAGGATTGAAACCTGCAGGTAGCAGTATTAGATAATTTTTCTCTAGCTGGGGATCTGGGGGTGGTGGAGACCAAGAGGTCAATCACCTGCATGCAATGTGGGGGCATCCCCACATTGTGCCTACTGTCTTTGCCACTCCCAAGAACAAAGAGCCTGCTTGCTGGATAACTGGGAACCAACCATGGTGGAAGTAGGGAGTAAAAAGGATGAACTAACAGGGTCAGCTCATGAAAGGTTTTGTAAGTCAAGCATAGGAATTTGAACTTTATTTTGTAGGCAACGGGAAGTCATTTGAAGCAGGGAAATGATGACTTCAGCAGCTGTATGGGTAATGGATTAATGAGGAGAGACTGGAAGCTTGGAGACCACTTAGGAGGCCACAGCAGTAATCCAAGCAGAGAAGAGGAAGCTGTTTAATAGGCAGAACTGAATGAACGTGTTGACTGAAAGATAGAAGGAGAGGGAGGTGTTGATGATTCCATGCTTTTGGTTTGAGAAACTGGATGGATGATGATGTTAACACCCAGAATAAGAAATCCAGTAGGAGGGAGAAGTTTGAGAAAGGTCCAGTTGGGGACATACTGAATTTCGAATGGTTTGGGTACATTCAGGTGTTTCATTGTTTGGCCATGTAGGTCTAGAGCTCTGGAGAGAGACTTCATTAGAGATTACAAGCAGGGGTGTCATCAGCATCAACTGCTAGTAAATATCATGGGCAAAGATGAAATCAGCTCGGAAAGAAAGCACAGAACCATCATGAGGGACTCTCAGGGCGAGGCTGAGGCAGAGAAGCTTTTGGAGGGCAGAGACTGAGAAGATGCTTTCATAGCCTGGAGTGAAGACTGTCCCCATCCATCCTATCTCAGTTCAGGCTCGAACTCTCTCCTACCCTGGGGCCTCTCTAGTTCCCCGGGGCCACTGGGCTGGCTCTGCAGATGGCCACACTGAGGCTACTGTTTGACCAGTGCTTCTCAGACTTGCACCTGCAGATGTATTGTTTCGCTTTGTTTGAGCTGGAGGGAGATGCCGAGAGTCCTTTAAAGAACCTCCCATAGCAGACTGTGAATACGTATTCTGAGGGACCTTTGAGTTCTCAAGTTCAGGAAACTCAGTCATGGCCCTGGACTCTCCTTGCCTGGACTTGAGGTAACTGTCTTGGCTTCCCTAGGCCAAAGATGCATCTGGGCCCCATGTGTGACCCAGGGTTTCCCATGGCAGCATGTGGTGCTGTTTTAACTATTGCAACTTTTCATTTTTATTTAGAGCTGATCTTTTTTTTTTTCTTTTGAGGCAGAGTCTCCCTCTGTCATCTGGGCTGGTATACAGTGGCTCAACCATATGTAACTGCAGCCTCTATCTCCCAGGCTCAAGCAGTCATCCTGCCTCAGCCTCCCAAGTAGCTGGGACTACAGGCATGCACTACCACACCATGCTAATTTTTAATTTTTTTTTTTGTAGAGACAGGGTCTTGCTATGTTGCCAGGGCTGATCTTGAACTCCTGAGCTCAAGTGATCCTCTCGCCTTGGCCTCTCAAAAATTTTTTTTAAACAGCTGTGTTAAGATATAGTTCACATATGCCCCATTTAAAGTATACAATTCAGTGATTTTTAATCCATTCACAGATATGCACAACCACTACCACAGACCATTTTAGAACATTTTTTTTTTGTCACCCCAAAGAAATGCTATACTTTTAGCTGTCCCCTTAGCCTCAGCCTCTCCCTCCCCATCATCCTGGGTTTTAGGCAACCACTAGTTTACTTTCTGGTTAATGGATTAATGAGGAGAGGCTATAGATTTCCCTATTTTGGACATTTCATATAAATGGAACCATAGATTGCGCTTTCTACTGTAACTTTTTTAGGATTTCACGTTCTCATCTAATAACTGAATCTTCATTCTGGAGAAAGGATGTTGGTGTAGTCTAGGTGCTTTTCTATCTATTATCTCCTCTAATTCTCACCACCTCTTTGGAAAGCTAGGCTTATCAACCCCATTTTACAGTTGAGAGAGCTGTGGTTCAGAGGTTAAATGACTTGTCAGAGGCCGCAGAGACAGTAAGTGAAGCACGCCGAACAGGGAGGGGCACCCAGCTCTGTCTGGCTGCAAACATTCACTGAGCTGCTGCAGTGCTAAGTGCTGAAGTGGGGCTGGGGTGGGGGGCGTGAAGACAAAAGATCCACCAACAGCTTGCCTGAGGGAGTCCTCCCAGAATGAGTCCGGGGAGCCCCTGGACCAAAGCAGGATAGAGCTAATTCCAGGAACAACCGCACATTTGCCCACTGGTTGGAGTGAACCTTCCCCTTTTACTGCATCTCCACCAGGCAGAGGAAGCGATAGTGGCCTGAGCCCTCAGATACCTGCTGCCCTGGGAATGTGCCCAATCAGATGATTATGGCTGTTGTCACCACCAAGCCCTGTCTTGTCATCAGCCTCAGTGTCAAGCCCTGGCACCCAGAGACACACCCCATCCCCAGGCTCCAGCTTCATGGAGCTTCAGAATCGGGCCCTGTTACATCCACTGCAGGGAACTTATCATCTCATTATAAAGGATAAGGCATATTTTTTCAATATGGTTATATGCGGTAATGAAGCATGCAGAAAACCACACAAGATAGATGGCAGCTTTCACTAGTGAAGCTGAAAACTTGGTTAACTTAATAGTCTATTTATTACACTCACTCTCTGAGCTTGCAGCACCTGATTAATATCTCCCATCTTCTCCCTTGCTATACAATTAAAACTAGTAATATGTGATTGCACATGCTGACTCCAGCACAGATGGGTGTGTGGAGTTGCAGGCCGAGATAAGATGTGGAGAAGGGGCCAGGCGCAGTGGCTCGTGCCTGTAATCCCAGCACTTTGGGAGGCTGAGGTGGGTGGATCACGAGGTCAGCAGATTGCGACCATCCTGGCTAACACGGTGAAACCCTGTCTCTACTAAAAATACAAAAAAGTAGCTGGGCTTGGTGGCGGGCGCCTGTAGTCCCAGCTACTCGGGAGGCTGAGGCAGGAGAATGGGCGCTACTCAGGAGGCTGAGGCAGGAGAATGGCGCGAACCCAGGAGGCAGAGCTTGCAGTGCGCTGAGATCGCACCAGTGCACTCCAGCCTGGGCAACGGAGCAAGACTGTCTCAAAAAAAAATGATGGTGGAGTCAGATCCCTTGCAGGTTTAATAAGAACTGCTGCTAAGGGAGTGATCTTAGAGAATTAATTACACTTGAGGAGAAAAGGACCCTTTGTCCACTGCCCAGTCTCACCCATTGCCATGGCTTCTGGCAGGAGAGTGGTGAAGCCTGCACAGAGAGATGATATCAGTGGAGGTGGCCACATGGCCTTTAATCAGCAAAAGGAAAGATGGCTGGGCTTTGCCTCATTTGCTTGGATGAGAATGTTTGAGGTTGAATTCGATTATAATGATGTAACTACTCAAAAGCCACTCCCAACTTCCTGCTCCCCTGCCCACCTGCTCCTGAAGAGCTGAGCATTTGGTCAAGTTCTGACAAATGAGATGTAAAGAGAACTCTGCTAAGCGGTTTCTGGGAAAGATGCTTTGCTTTTTGACAAAATGGCAAGGCACACCATGAGAACCTGCTGGTGCTGCCCTCTGCCCCTTCTTCCTGAATGTGGATGTGATGCCTGAGTTTGGGCTGCCATCTTGTGAGCATGAGGATGAAAACATAACATGCCATGGATGGTGGAGAATCACCAGGGAGAGCCTGGGTTCATGACTCCATCACCCAGCTGGCAGCCCAACCCTGGGGCCACCTACTTCTGGACCTTTTGTTAAGCAAACAATATATAGCCTTATGGTTTAAGCCACAGATAGCAGGGCATTATGTTCCTTGAAGCTGAGAAACGTCCCTACATAATCTAAATGATTCCATTTATTGAGCAGCATGTGCGTGTCCTTTGCTAAGTGCTTCGTGTTTGTTTTGAAGCTTCAAAACATGTTCCCTTTAAAGGAGCTACTATGACCTTTATTTTATAAGGGAGGACACGAGTTTAAGTATGTAAGGTCACACACCTATCACTGGAAATAGCAAGCTAAGATTTGAATCCAAGTCTTTCTGACTAGAGAGTTATTACTATTAATCATAATATTGTGACTTTGAAGACAGTTCACCTCAACAACGAACTCTAGAATGAGTGTTACTTAAAGTCTGGTTGACATAATAGTACTCAGTATAAATCATGAACTTTTTCCACATGACCCACTAAAATAAGGTGAAATTCAGCCTTATTGATGATTGGAAATTGCGTGTTTTTACCTCCCTCAACCCACTACAAATAGCCCGGGCTGAAATTAGTTAAGCTAACCTAACTTGCCCCAGTCAATTGGATGACCAAAAAGTGAAGTATATGTGAAGGGAAAAGGTCCCAGAGAGAGAATTTGAGTTAAAAGACCACCACTCTGAGCCTGTGTGCAGCGCATCTCACAACTTTTGAGTATAAAGCAGGAAGCCTCTCCTTCCGTGGCATTTGAAGACTTGGAGCAAGGTTAACATGGCTTTGAAACCTGGGCCTGGTTCTCCCAGAAACACTTCTGTTGCTTCTTCTCATTAAAGAAAACAATCCAAGTGTAAAATTGTTCTCTGAGATGATTTTCTCAAAACATGTGTGAACTACTTGAGACTATTCTAATTCCTGGAGGTGCGTAGTCAGTGCTGACCATATAACAGATGCTCAGTAAAGATTGGTTGCCTTCATGAGTAGTGAGGGCAATAGAAAAAAAAAAAGATCTCTTAATGAATATAATTCATCCTCCCAGCCTCAGTGAAAAGGCAAAAACTAGGCTGCTTTCTTGGAAACGTGCCAGCTAATGGTACTTAGCATCCAAGGGACCACTTATTGATCCACTCCCATTAGCCCAATGCTCATCAACTCTTCTACTGGAGATATATATATATATATATAGCCAGCAGCCAGCAGAGGGACTCGGCCACATGCTGATTCTCTCTCCCCTCCCAGCCCGTCAGACCGTTATTCAGCAGGAGGTAGAAGAGTCTTCTCCTCCCTCGTACGCCCTCTAGGGCAGGAACTATCTAGAGAGGGGAAAAAAGTCAGAATAAACATATGCAAGGGCTGGGGTTTAAACATCCCAGGAAGATTAACTTATCTGGAGTAATTGCCTTAACTAGGGGATTTTTAATGCTTTTCGAAGTTTTTTAGAGGAAGAAAAATATGCAGAATGAGTCTTATAGCAGCCAACAGAGGAGACACTTAGAGGCAAAAAAAAAAAAAAAAAAAAAAAAAAGGTATCAGCCGTAAGAAGCCCATAGCTAGGAAATTTTAAGGCACTGATTCTAGGGGATTTAATAAGAATGTAATTTGTATAATTAACCATTCATCAATGTCAATTTCATTAAATGAATGCCAGAAATATTACCTTCAGCAGCACGACCTAACAGGATTGGAATATATTATATGAAAAATGAACACTTAGTGGTTTCCCCCACTGCTCTGTCTGTCACAGCAAGATTTGCAAGGCTCAGAAATAATTTAAAGGGTAGTAAATGAAACCGGCTAAGGCAAATGTGTGCATTTTGGTAACTAACCTCTGTCATGATGTATGAGAGTTCATGTCAAAACGTTTTCCTGCAGCAATGACTTAAGGGACTTGTAGCTCTCTCCCAGGTGGCAAAATGTGAGAAATAATGCCAGGAGCTTCCCAAAGGTCCCCCTTGTCACCTGCCTGGATACAGCTTACTCTTTCCCTAGATAGGCTGCCTAGGGTCTAAGACCAAAAGCAATGGGTTTTTGTGTCCAGAATTTGTAGACCTTCCCTTCACACCTCCAGGGTAGCCTTACATCCAATCACTTGCCTACCTGTCCAGGAAAAGTGATGATTGATGTGCGGGAGAGAGAAATCATTCTGAGTTTTATTTATGTTATTGCCTACAGTCATCAGGGGAGCATGAAGCTTGAGGTGGGTGGGCTGATGAAATATTTGTAAATAGGACTTATTTCTAGGGTTGCTCATGAGGGAGGCAGTTTATGGGGATTTATGCATTTCAGTTCATCATAGGAAAAGTGGAGGACTTGGAGGGGTGGGCTGTAATAACCTGTCCATGTGTGTGCGCCTGGGAATGTATATACAGACACACACACACACACACACACACACACACACACACACACACACCAGATCAAGCCCGCACTGGAGGTCAGTGCTTGAGATTTGCAAATTATTGTCACTGGAGTTGGCCTGGTGCCTTGTGTATAGTAGGTGATCAATAAATATTTGTTTAATTGAATTTCTCTTACTGTTAATTCCACTCCCATTCTCTTCTGTTTCAGGGTTCTATGAGGCTGATAATATTGGATCAGTATTCCTGAGGAATCTCCCTTTCAGAATCCTAGGTCCTAAAGGACAAGGAATACTTTGCAAAAAAATCAAATGTACATTTAGGAAGATGAAATCATGTAACAGAAAGATTTTTTAGAATTCTTCAGCAACAGATTTTACACACAATTCAGAAGGAAGAAAGAACAGATGAGTTTGGGAATCAGGAGACCAGATGTCAAGACTGGACCACACCTTTATATTCATTTCCAGATTTAAAGTTCTATGTTGTATTTTATTTGATGCAAAGCAGTGAAATATTCCTCCCTCCCGTAAACACTGAAAAGGTCATATTTAGGACCTAGGTGAAGGAAGAGCGGGCATGACAGAGCTGCTGTGGAGTGTGTACACAAATTCTGTGTACTAGGTCTGTGGGCTCTGCAGGACTCGAAATCAATTGCTGAAACACTTCTTAAACGTGTTTCTTCCTATGCATTCTCCTATGCATAGTCACCCTCTCTTCCTTTTAGGTTAGCCTGGGTGACACTGAGCATGTAACTTATCCTCTCTGAAGCACAGTTTCCTCATCTGCAAAATGAGGACGATAATCTCCTCCTCCCAGGGTTGCTGGGAGAACGAAGTGAGATGAACCTGGTGGTACCGAGTAGGTGTGCAATCAGTATTTGTTTTTCCCTCCCACTCCTTTACCAGGCCTTTCTTCCTCCTCAAATGAGTGATGGCCTCTGAGTGCTGAGCTCTTTTGTCAATTTTTTTTTCTTTGAGACAGAGTCTCGCTCTGTTGCCCAGGCTGGAGTGCAGTGGCACGATCTCGGCTCACTGCAAGCTCTGCCTTCTGGGTTTACGCCATTCTCCTGCTTCAGCCTCCCGAGTAACTGGGACTACAGCGCCCGCCACCACGCCCTGCTAATTTTTTGTATTTTTAGTAGAGATGGGGTTTCACCGTGTTAGCCAGGATGGTCTCAATCTCCTGACCTCGTGATCCACCCACCTCGGCCTCCCAAAGTGTTCGGATTACAGGCATGAGCCACCGCGCCCGGCCTCTTCTGTCAATTTTTTAAAGACAGTGGTCCCCAGCCTTTTTGGCACCAGGGACAGGTTTCACGGACGGCGATATTTCCTTGGACCTGGGTAGGGGTGGTTTCTGGATGAAACCGTTCCATTGCAGATCTTCAGGCACCAGTTAGATTCTCATAAGAAACACACATCCTAGATCCCTTGCATGCGCAGTTCACCATAGCGCGGGCGCTCCTACGAGAATCTAACGCCTCTGCTGATCTGACAGGAGGCCGAGTTCCGGCGGCAATGCTCACTCACCTGCCGCTCACCTCCTGTTGTGTGGCCTGGTTCCCAAAAGGCTGCGGACCGGTACCCCAGGGCTGGGGACCCTTGTTCTATGAGGATAGAAAATCTGGTAAAGTAATTCACCCTAAGATGCCTTAAATTACTATGACCTTCTGGGCTCAAGCGATCCTCCCACCTCAGCCTCCCAACTAGCTAGGACTTCAGGCACGCACCACCATGCCTGGCTAATTTTTTTGATTTTTAGTAGAGATGAGGTCTCACCATGTTTCCTAGGCTGGTTTTGACCTCCTGAACTCAAGTGATCTTATAGCCTCAGCCTCCCAAAGTGTTGCAATTACAAGCATGAGCCATAGCACAGGGCTGTACTCTGTTACTCTTTAGGAGTATTGGTAATGTTAAGAAAATACAGCAGGGAGAGATTGATGTTCAGGATTTAAAAAGAAAAAGAACCGAGCTCATGACAGAATTTCAGATAGCTTTCCGTGAGATCTTTTTAGAGATAAGAATTAATGTCAAGCCCTTTGATCCATACTATATGAATATCATGACCTACATTTTCTGACCCCAAAAGTGGGACATACGGGGTGACAGGAGTTCTGGGAGCTACTTCCAAGGGCCTGAACCAAATCTGGAGGTAGAGTAGGGGTTGTGAAGTATTAGAATGTGTGGATAGTCTGATGGTTTGCAAGTAAGTGGGTCCACCATGGTGTCCCTGGACAGCTCCCCAGATGGCTGTGGTCCACAAAGGGAAACTCTGTCCCATCCACTGCTTTCACCGAGGGTCTCTGCATGACTTTAGGAAAGTCACTAGACTTCTTTAACCCTCTGCTTCTTATCTGCAAAATGGGAAGAGTAAGGGCAGCCATCTTGGAGAGCTGCAGGAGGATAACAGGAGATTTGGCACGTGACGCTCAGCACATTGCCTGACACATAGTAAGGGTTCCATCAATGCTCATGATTGGTCGGGACATTGGTGGCAGAACCGCAGGGATCACAGAGACCTCAGGAACATGGGTCTGAAGGACAGGAGCTGAAAATCAGTGTGCTGATATCAGCCCTTTTGTCTATGAGGAGTGCATGTCTCCAATTAGGCTCCATTCAGTAGGCCTGGCAGCCTCCTCTCTTTGGGGATGCAAACTGCTTATGGAGTAGAAACAGGAAGCTGTCTTGAAACCCTGGCCAAGCCCCAGACATGCATAGGTCCAGCTACTGTCCATCTACCGGGGTCACTGAGTCACTCCTGCCAAGGTGCCCTTTCAGGGACTGTCATGGGCTGTGGCCTCAGAGGTCCGTTACTGGGTAGTGGGACCCAGGGCCCAGGGTTTGGCTCTGGGTTTTTGGGCAGCTCCGCCTTCATTCTGAAGGCAGCTTAGCATGGCTCTGTCTCATCTGCTGACAGCTGTGAACCTGCCACCTGCTCAGTGGAATGGCATCTTGGGGGAGCACCTTGGGCAAGGCCGCCAAGAGCCCTGGAACTGGACTCTCCCTATGCAGGGCCGACGGGAAGGAGGTGTGTTCAATATGGTGGGAGAGCCGGGCGGGAAGCTGCAGACACCATGTCTGTGCCCTTTCTGGGAAAGCCCCTGAGCTTGCTGGACCCCTTTCTGCCCTTCTGAAGGAGGGAGCTGGACTAGATTGGGGCTTTCAACATTGCTAGTATTTTGAACAGCAGAATCCTTATCACAAATTCGATGGAAACAAAGAAGTGATACATACAAACACGTTGAAGCAAAACCTCCTTGTTAAAGTGGCTTCCCCACACACCCAAAGTGGTTCCACAGTGCCTCCACAAAGCCTCAGGGTTCTGAGGGTGTTAGGGAAAGCATAGGTGTCCACGGTGCCTGCCATGCTATGATTTCATCCGGCTGACGTGTCACTTCAGGATTCTGGTGAATTTCCCCTATCAGGGCCAGTCAGAATTGACTCACTAATGATCAAAAAAGAGAGGACACTTAGAATTAAATTTGTTTATTTGGGTCGGTCTCCTCCTTTGTACTTTCTGAGAAGGCATTTATGACTCCAGTGTGACTTATAGTTATCCTGGTAGATACTGAAGATTGTAAAGGCCACCTAATCGCTTTGCTTTGATACTCATTAGTCATTTTACACCTCTAAAGAAAGGAACGGTGCAGCAGGTTGCGTGTGCGGGAGGGGAGGGGTAGTGTTAGCTTGGACCATGGTGGGTGGGACCTGGGAAAAGGGAGAAGTTGATGGTTTGGTCACTAATGGTCCTCAGCAGGACAGGCTTCTTTGTCCTGGTCTCCCCCTCCCTTTTGTCCTCTCCTCTCTGTCTGTCTCCTTCATTTCTGCCTTCCCTCTTTTTCTCCTTCCACTTTTCCTCCTCTACTATGAAAGGAACGTTAGACACACATTCCTGTAGATGCTGGAGTGGAAAGGCAGTTTGGAGGAAATACAAATACAAAGGACATAGTCAATCTTTTCAAGGGGCTCATGGCTAAGTGTGCAAGGGGACCTCGAAGAAGCCCAGTGTGACAAGGATTGAGAGGTGTGCTCGAGATGTGCCGAGAGCAGAGGATAGCCCCAGCTCTGCACTGGGGAGTCAAGGGCAGGGTGGCAGGTGCTTAGGGTCATGTGAACCACAATTGAGCAACAAAACATACTCACACAGAGCCTCTCTCACACCCAGCACTGGGCAGGTTTTGTGCAGGAGAACTTCTTGAAGGAGACCTGGAGACAAAAATTCCCTGGGAAGGAGATGGGGTAGCTGCCTTATCAGAGGGAGCAGGATTTCTCAGGCAACACTAACTTCCCACCTCCACACAAGCTGATGAGACGGCTCAGAAAAGGAGTCTGCCCCCGGTGCATAATAATAGCAGTGATAATTAATAATCTATAGTTAATGAGATTAAGTTAATAATTATTTTAATTGTGACATGTTTTCCTCCTCTCTTCCCCCGCCGGGGCAGGTTTGGCACTTCCCAGGATTACAGTCATAATGGTAACAGGTAAACCTTAATTAAAACATTCCAAAATACCATGACTGAGTTAAAGTGCTGTGACACGTCGTTTCTATCTCATTTTGAACTCTTGTCTATGACAGCAAATGTCTCCCCACCGTCGGCAGCATCTTGGCCGTTCAGAGCTGTTGCCCACACAGCATTCAGTGATGTTTGCCAGAGTGACTCCACGCCCCTGGGGGGCAGATGGCAGACCCACTGGATCGGGGCCACTTGAGCCTTTTCCCTCGTGCTGGGCTCTTCACATGGCATCCTGTGCCTGCTTGATGCTGAATCCACTTCCCATGTGCACAGCTTACTCCTTTTTCCACATGGCTTTGCCTTTGTTCCCTTCACCTGCTTCTTCTCAGGCCAAGGCAGACCTGAGGAAATGATTATCTGCTCTGGCTCTGGGCACTGTTCCTGAGGTGTGAGCAAGTAAACCCTGCCTCAGGTGGCCCCCAAGTCCATCAGCAGCTCCTTCCCTCTGGTCGGAGTTACTGGCAGGTTCTCCGAGTTCTGCCTTCGAGTTGAGCTTCTCCTCCATAGCCCACCCACCTGCAGGGGCTTTCTCACGTGTGGCACAGGCGTGGAGGCAGGATTCCATGGATTGTACGGCTTTCCCAAGGCCTGCTCCAGACTGGTGGACTTTTAATAGTGGTTAGTGTTCTTTCGTTAATCCACTCACATATTTTCACTCATTACTAAACATTTATGGACCATTCTAGGCACTGTGCTTGGTGAAGAGCTGCAGAGACAGAAGACACCATCCTATTTTTATAAGCCTTTTGGGTCCGTGGACAAGAATGAAAGATACATGAACAAAGGGAGTCCCAAGCTGAGCGTTCTGATAGAGTCAGTGCTGGCCAGTGAGCAGGGGGGATGGGGAGCGACTGTGCGTTCCTGCGCATGTGACCCTACACTGAATTTTATTTTATTTTATTTTAATTTTGAGACAGAGTCTCACTCTGTGGCGCAGGCTGGAGTCCAGTGACACAATCTCGGCTCACTGCAACCTCTGCCTCTTGAGTTCAAGCAGTTCTCCTGCCTCAGCCTCCCAAGTAGCTGGGATTATAAGTGCCTGCTCCCACCTCTGGCTAATTTCTGTATTTTTAGTAGAGACGGGGTTTCACATGTTGGCCAGACTGGTCTCGAACTCCTGACCTCAAGTGATTCACCCACCTTGGCCTCCCAAAGCGCTGGAATTACAGGTGTGAGCCACGATGCCTTGCCCCTACACTGAATTTTGAAACATAAGAAGGAGTTATCCAGATGGTTACAGGGGAAGGAAGGTCACACTGAGAAGAGTCACATTCAGAAGGCCTAACAGAGATGACATCCCTGGAACTGCAATAGAGGAGTGTGGCTGGAAGGCAGGACGATGAGGATGACAGGCCAAAGGTGAGGTTGCAAGTGTGGTTGGGATCAAGACCACAACACATGTTCAAGGCATGTCTAAGAAGGCTCGAGTTCATGAACAGGTGCATCGAAGAGCCACACCCCAGAAAGAAGCTAAGTAGTATCTACAACACCGTCATCAAACGTGCTGAGCCCTGCCTTGTGCCAGGCAGTGAGTTAGTCCTTATTTTCACATCTGTCGTTCTTGCCTAAGCAAATTCAGAGTCGCCCTAACGTGGGTCATTTGCACCACAAAGTTGCCTTCAGATTAGCACAGAGAGGGAAAAATTAACACATACCTCCCAACATAACATCCCCGAATTTACCTAGCCCAGAGTTTAAAAAAATTTATATTTTTTAATCATTATAGCCAAGAAAGCAGGCAATCTCACCCAGCTGGAAGCTCTCCTGTACAGAATTCACAAAAATACACCCCAAAGCCTCTACATATTCCCATGGCCCTTCGGAGCTGCTAATTCTGGAGACACTAAGGGGGAAATTGCAGGATTTTCTATTAGTTTGAAGGAGGTTTTACTACTTCCTGAGACATTCTTCTGCTACCATCTCTTGCATGCTCAGTTCGTTGATTGATAGATTAAATCATTGATATTTTTCCCCATTGCTTCATTCAGCAAATTTACATTGCACTCTCCTACATGCCAGGCATTGTTTTGGATGTTGGGGATACAAAGATAAATACTCTGAGGCCCCTGTTCTCACAGTGCTCAGTCCAATGTGAAACTAGAAAAGTCTGCAGGTAATGACAGGCAAAGAGAGATGTGGTGAAATGGTTGTGGGAGCACAGCCTTGAAGAGATGCCCATGTGAGAGACAGGCTCTACTGCAAGTGAGGGAGAAAGCCCTCCTAGGCCCCAAGCAGCAAAAGAAAGCATCTAGAAAAAGGAAATGAAGGGTTGTAGGTGTATCAAAGGTATCCCACTGCTAGTTAAATTTGAGAGAGAAATCATTTTATTTATGAAAATGTCAAGGAGAAGAAGATGCATAACTTCTTTAAGAATGACTCCTGCCTCTGCTAGTATGTCAATACCGAGAGGCCTAACATAATTTGGGCTTGAAGATGGATGGAGGTGGAGAGCTCGGTCTTATTGCCAACACTGTTAATTAGCAGCACCAACAGCAGCTTTCTCCCGCCTGTCCCGCTTCTGGTCTCTGGCTACCTCTTCACCCAGCTCTGGCCACAGTCAGATGATCTCTGATGAGTGCATTCAATCACCTTCCTTTTCCATTTGGAACATGATTGTGTGCATGCTGTACATAAGAGATATTGATTGCAAATAAGTCGTTGACTGGAAGACATGCCTCTGTGGACATGTTTGGGTGGTGGGTGGAGGGGAAATAAAATTAAAAAGAGAGTAAGAAAACACCTATGGCCCCCAGTTGGAAAGTTCTCAAATATTTGAAGCTAACAATGTTTTGGTTGCCTATTTCTTTTTTCTTTTTTTTTTTCTAGGAGCTAAACATCAATATTGCATTTATTGCTGAACAAACTAAAATCATAACAAATATAATAAAAGGAGAGAGTTAGCCTCAGCTTTCTGCAGAGAATGATTGGCACTTTTGAGCCCTGGATTGCTTGGGCCTTTGTCTTAGCTGTGTCAGCTCATAATTAAACAATAAAAGGAGGAATTATTACTTGCTCTGAATATATAGAGTCAGTTTTACGTAAGGAGGGGGCAGTGTGTATTTTATAAGCCCTTTTGCTGTCCCAGTTTTCTGTAAGAAGGGAAATGTGGGTATTTTATAAACTCTCTCCTTGTTTCTGTCAGTGCTGACAGACTCAGAGATGACATGATAGCTGTCACAAGAAATTTTTGCTTAATAACAATGAACACTAACGACCCAGAGCTCTTTAGGCCCCAAAGAGTAATGGGAAGATGATGAGGGAGGAGGCAATAAAAGCAAGAAAATGGTGGGATGGGAAAGGATTTTTTTTCTGCTCTCAATCTTGTTTTTGTTTGGCTGACCATAGAGAAGCTGTGTAGAACTGTGTGTGTGTGTGTAAGGGGGAGAGGAGAGAGAGAGAGAGAGAGAGAGAGTATTGCAGTAATGTGTTGAGCATGAGCTGCCAGATCTTCACCAGGTGATAAACTGGCCCACTGTGATCTTGCAGGAAATGTCAACAGTCTGAGAATTGTTGTTTCAGGGACTAGAAAAAATCCTGGAAATAGTTAAGAAAGATGATTTTTCCAACGGGCCAGTACCGTCTCCCAGTGGCTTCTGAGATTAAGATGTGGTAGAGGAATTTGTCCCATCTAGACTTGGAAGAATGAGTCACCTTGGAAGATGAGGCTGACCGGGCCGTGGAGCTGCCCGGACCCTCTGGGAACCCAGAGTCCCCAGCCTTGCGTCTCATGATCTATCGTTTAACAGCCCTGTCGAAAGTGCGTGCTGGAGATCACAGGGCTAGGCCACTTCTGCTCCTTGCAAGCTCCAAAGAGGAGGTCTCCTATGCACCCAAGGAGGATGAGTCTTCAGGGTTTCTGGCTGCTTCTTGTCACCTGGCTCGATCTTACCTTGACACTCCCAAGTGTAGACATGCCTGATTATTCTATCCAAACCCAGCTGGCAGATGGGAAGAACCATCTTGTTAGCCAGTTGCTCTGGTAGCTTGCATTGCAAGGGCCTGGCTTTTACACAGTTTCGCTTCAAGTCAGTGCAACTAGCTACCTGTCTTCCTGTCACTTTTCTCTGGCCACCTGAGTCTCAGCAGAGGCCCTCCTAAGAGTGACAGGTTAGCACGGAAGGTATAATCTGCTAGTCAGATTTCACATGGCTGCTCAGGGAATCGGCGCCCTTGACAGATAAGTGAATAAATACGGCAAGACATTTGCTATTAACTGCAAATGGCAAGCAGCATCTTAGAAAGCTAGTTAGTGAAACAGGGATGGGAGCGTGAGCGTTGATGCTTATTTTAGCCCCTGTTTATCTCCCAGCCTCACACTGCCTTCCTCTTGCTCGGACGTTCCCTCTTGCAGTATCTCCTAAGCCATTGGAGGAGGCCCGAGAAGAAAGCCATGACCCCCATTTGTGTGACTAAGATGTTTTCCCAGCATCAGTCTCTCAACCTCCCCAGCTTCAGTCTCTCAACCTCCCCAGCTTCAGCTGCACTACTTCAGAATGGGACCTCTCCTGGCTTTATCTACAGTGCAGACTATGTGATACTGGCAGTGAGTGTTTATGTGCCTTAATTCATGTATTTGCTGATAGCTTATACTGTGTCTCTGTATTCTCCATCAGAAACCCACACCTCAGCAGGGAAATTCTTTGAAGCCTAAATACTTAACTATTTCTTTGGCTCCAGGGAATGTTTGAAAGAAATTAGTTCTAAGTAGGGTTTTTTTTTTTTTTTTTTTTTTCATTAGTTTCAGAGCAGTTTTGGGGCAAGAAAAATAATCCCCTTTCCTCAGTGGATGGATAATGATGGGAAGTCACCTCCCTTCCCCTGGGATCACTCTGGAAGGGCTGTGGCTGGGAAAATGTTACCTGGTTCTTTGGGGAAAAACGATGATTTTGTGCCTTACGTTTTGGGGTTTTCTGGGTGTCCCTAGGCAACCATCTGTGAGAGCAAGTTTTCATTACTGTGAACACCTTCTCTGGACTCAGGTGAACTCTCCAGTGGGCAAAGGAGGGAGTGCAGGCTTCTCTGACTAATCCCTGAACCAGCTAAGGGCAAGGCCTTAGAAAGTTTCATCTACATTCAAGAAGCTTTTATCTGATGTCGAGGAATCTTTACCACTAGCCGCTGTCGGGAATACAAGTGCACCTTTGTGGCTGACAGTAAGCACTGGGGGGTTTTCTGTGAAATCCTTGTCATTTCTTTTACCCATTTTCCTAGAAGGTGAGTTGTGCTCTTGTATATGCTCTTCACACTGTGCGAAATCAGTTATGTGTGTGGCAAAGAACTTGCCTTGGTTTCTAACTTGTTTTTCACTTTCTTAGCAGTGTCTTGATGAACAGAAGTTCTTAACTGTATTAAAGAAACACATATGGTCAATAAACATATGATGGGATATTCAACCTCATTAATAATCAGGGAAATGCATACCAAGGGCACAAGCGATACCAACCTCACCCACTCGGCTGTTAAGAGTGTGGAAGTGTGGCAATATCGGGTGTTGGAGGGAGTGTGGATCTGCAGAAGGTTTTGTACAGTGCTGATGGGAGGGCGACATTGTACAGCCACTTCGTCATGATCTCGTAAACTTGAACATTCAAATGTTCCATCATCCATCAATCTCACTCTTAGGAAGTCAGGCCACGGCAACTCTTTCTCATATATACCAGCAGATATATATGAGAACGGTCATATCAGCACTATTCATATAAAGCAAAACTTGGGGGCAATACGAACATTCTCTGACAGGAGACTGGATCAATATACTGTGGTGTGCCTATATAATGGAATAATAAACCTCAGTCAAAATGAATGAACAATAGTCCCAACGCAACAGTATGAATCTGTTTTAGTAGCAGAATTCAAGTGAAAAAAAGTCTCAGAAGAATGCATATTGCATGATACCCTTTGTGGACAGTTAAAATAAATCCAAACTGAAAATTATTTTTTAAAAAAAAAATACATAGCAGTGATAAAACTTTATTTGAAAAAGGGGAAAGCAAGTCAATGGTGAACATAAGATTCAAGAAAGTGCTTACTTACTTTGGGCAGAGGAAGAGAAAGAATGCATTGCAGATTGATGTTGCTGCTCTAGTTTTCTTGTTTGTTTGGTAATTTAAAGAATATTTATTATAGTATTAAAGAGAAATACATAAATGCAACAATAAAAAAGTCAAATAACCAGATTTAAAAAATGGGAAAAGGACTTGAATAGACATTTCTCCAAGGATGATTTAAAAATGGCCAAGAAGCATATGAAAAGATGTTAAACATCACTAATCATCAGAGAAATGCAAATCGAAATGATAGTGACGTATCACCTCACACCCATTACGATAGCCACTATAGAGAAAAGCCAGAAAATAGCAAATGTCGGCAAGAACAGGAGAAATTGGGACCCTTGTGCCCTGTTGGTGGTGTTGTAAAATGGTGCAACTGCTATGGACAACACAATGATGGCTCCTTAAAAAAATAAAAATAGGACTACCATCTGATACAGCAATTCCACTTCTGAGTAGACATTCAGAAACATTAAAAGCAGAGTGTCGATTCACACACCCATGTTCACAGCCACACTATTCACAATAAATAGCTAAGAGGTGGAAACAGGCTGGGCACGGTGGTTCACACCTGTAATCCCAGCACTTCGGGAAGCTGAGGTGGGCGGATCACTTGAGGACAGGGTTCGAGACCAGTCTGGCCAACATGGAGAAACCCCGCGTCTATTAAAAATACAAAAATCAGCTGGGTGTGGTGGTACACACCTGTAGTCCCAGCTACTCAGGAGGCTGAGGCAGGAGGATTACTTGAACCCATGAGGTGGAGGTTGCAGTGAGCTGAGATTGCACCATTGCACTCCAGCCTGGGTGACAGACTGAGACTCTGTTTCAAAAAAAAAAGAGGTGGAAACAACCCAAATGTTCATCAATGATGAATGGATAAACAAAATATAGTATATACATACAATGGAATGTTCTTCAGCTTTAAAAAGGAAGGAAATCCTTCCACATCCTACAATATAGATGTAAGGACAAATATTGTATGACTTCCCTTCTATGAGGGTCTAACATAGTCAGATTCCTAGACAAACCAGAAAGTAGGATGTTCATTACCAGGGACAGGTGACCCCTCCTTGGATCTATTCACTTTGCAATGTGACTCTGCAGCTCTTCCCACCGAGGGGTGGAGACTGTTTTCCCAGCCCTTGGATCTGAGCTGGCCTGGTGATTTGCTTTGGCCCATAGCCTTTGGTGGAAGTCAGGCTGTGCTGGTGCTGAGCCAAGGCCTCAAGAAGCTCACATGCTCCAGCTCATGCCCTTGGAAACCAGACACATGAGGCCGTCTTAGACCAGCCACTCCCTAGGTGACCCTCCAGGTGACTGCATATAGATGAGTGAGTGCAGTTAAATTCAGCTGTGCCAGGACAGGTGTGGTGGCTCACGCCTGTAATCCCAGTACTTTGGGAGGCCGAGGTGGGAGGATCACGAGGTCAGGAGTTCACGACCAGCCTGGGCAACACAGTAAAACCCCGTCTCTACTAAAATACAAAAAAAATTAGTTGGGCGTGGTGGTGCGTGCCTGTAGTCCCAGCTACTTGGGAGGCTGCGGCAGGAGAGTCGCTTGAACCTGGGAGGTGGAGGCTGCAGTGAGCTGAGATTGCGCCATTGTACTCCAGCCTGGGTGACAGAGCAAGACTCTGTCTCAAAAAAAAAAAAAAAAAAGTCATAACGTGAAAAACTGGCTATCAGGAGATGAAGGATACACTTGAAAGTCAACAAGGAGTGAAAGAGACTCTGTCAGCATGCCATAAAAGCATGCAAGTCATGGCAGGGGAACATGTAAGTGCATTACATCTGTATGCACATGCATGAGAGTGTCTGTGACCACACACACACACACACACACACACACACACACACACACACACACTCATAGTCAGAGGAAGCCTCAAATCAGGCTGAGTTTCCAAAGGGAAAATCTCATTTGTCCACCAGTGATAGCCTATGTAGCCTTCTACATTAATGTAAATTGAGGCAGGATTACCTTCTAGTGATAAAGTCACATCTGGCAGCAGAGAAAAAAGTGAGTGGAAACGGACACATTTCCAACCATGCTCTGGCCTGGGCTGCAGCCCCACTCCACTGAACACCTAGATTCACCTTTATAAAACCCAGGATCCTTCGGGCTCAGCCTCCTAGTCCTTGCCCCTTCCCCAGATCCCACCCCTGTCTGCCCACGTTGTCTTGTTGGGCCCTTGAAACTTAAGCCGGAAGTCTGGGCAGGCCAGTAGAGGAAGGAGCGGGGGCCCAGGCAGCCACAGGTCAAAGAGGTGGAGGGAAGCGGCCCAGCTCACAGTCACACCAGGACAACTTGGAAGTTGAATTGGCAAGTTGCGGCAGGAGATGGGAGCATGGGCTCCATCCCTAAAGGAGCCACATTCGTTTTTTCCTTTCAAAGTCGTCAGGCAGTAAAAGAAAATTGCAGGGATGGGGAAATAATGAAAAAGGCTCTTTGTTTTCCCCCCAGTCCGAACTCCTAGCTCATCAAACCTTGGAAATGCTCACTGCAAATGGCTGTTCTTGTTTTATTGCTTATTTATGGGAATCTGTTTAAAGTGAATTGCACTTTTCCATTGTATCCTAGTGAGTGTGTGCCGGAGTTGTGTCTCCCCTGGCTGTGGGGCTGTCTGGACTGGGGATTCTGTCTGATTGTGTCAGCATCACGCTCCGTGACATTTAAAAGTGGGGAAGGAAAATACTGCAGAGGAAGCAGGGCGAGCATGGAGAATGATTGCTCCGGCCTCCATCAGCTCCAGGCGGGTGCGGGGAATGCTGTTCTAGGGCAGGTTTGGGGGTGCTGACCAGGCCTTCACACAAAGAGGAATCTGCTCTTGTGGATGCAGGAATGGTGTGACAAATCAAACTTTAATCTGGCTCTGCTGTAAGCATTGTGACCTTCGGGCAGTTACTGACTTCTATGAGTCACCTTTTTTTAAAAAAAATAATTCTCTACAGAGAGGTGAATACTGGGCTGTTGTTAATAATAATGATGGAATTCATCATACATATGAGAGTGCTTACTTAGTATCAGGTAGATGCTCACTAAATGTAAAAGTCCCTTACAAAGGCGGCTGGAATGGGGACTGGAAGAGATAGAACCTATCTTCATTTTCTTAACCCATGCCTTTTGACCCAAAAAGAACGAAGGCTCCCTCACTCCTTTGCTTTGATTGGGAGATGAGATGCAAGGCTCAATGCCTAGAATGCTCTATAGCAGGGGTCAGCAAACTGGCCGAATCAGCTGCTGTTCCCGTAACTAAAGCATTATGGGAATCCATCCCTCACCCCCGACCGTCTGCGAGCCATCTGTGACAGCTTTCTTGCTACAGCGGCAGAGCGGAGTAGGTGTGAAAGAGATCACGGGGCCCACAAAGCCCTAAGTATTTACTTTTTCGCCCTTTACAGAAAAAGTTTGCCAATCCCTGCTCTAATTCATTGGTATCTTGGGGTTCTCCTATCTGTGTGATCAGAAGGTCTGAGCCTCAGAGAAAGGAAGCAGCAACTTGTCCAAGATCACAAAGTTCATGTTTGAGTTAGAACTGCAATCAGGTTTCCTGATTCCCGGCCCAGTGCTTTTTCATTGTTTAACCGTACCATGTACCATTTCACAGAGACCCCAGCGCCTTTGGGATTAGCTTTACCGAAAAAAAAAAAAAAAAAAAAAACAAAAACAAAAGAAAAAAAAATCTCTAAGTCACTTGGCATCTGAGCTCCATTTGATCAGTAAAGTTGGCATTAGTCCCTCCCACATTTCCCAAGGCCCCACCTTCTATAACCCTGCTCACCGCACCACTGTCTCTCCAGGCTCAGCAAATACTTCTAGAGACACCGACGTGTCCTTGTCCTGAAATCTTTGTGAGTCAGCTGCACTGATTCCTGCTCCAGGAAGTTGAGGGCCAATTCCCTGGTGAAGGGCCATCTGCCTGTGTCTGGCTGCCTGTCCTGGGCTTTCGTGTCCCGGCGCTCTGCTGCATTGTGAGAGGGAGCTGGGACAGAGCTTTGAGAGAGGGGAATGAGGCAGGGAGAGGGAGTTTGATTCCTGAAGAATCTTCCTTTTCCCATGAAGACAAGCAAACTGATGGCCACAGCCTGGAAAACTTTATTTTTAAATTTATTTTTGGTGGGGAAAGAGTTGGGTTCGCTCTAATTCATGGCAACCTCCCCAGTTCCCTAACACTGCTGCCTCCTCATATGCTTGGCTAAGAAAGCCTGGATGGGCCAGGCGAGGTGGCTTATGCCTGTAATCCCAGCACTTTGGGAGGCCGAGGCCGGTGGATCACCAGAGGTCAGGAGTTCAAGACCAGCCTGACCAACATGGTGAAATCCCATCTCCACTAAAAATACAAAAAAAAAATAGCTGGACATGATGGCATGTGCCTGTAGTCCCAACTACTTGGGAGGCTGAGGTATGAAAATTGCCTGAATCTGGGTAACAGAGGTTGCAGTGAGCCAACATCCTGCCACTGCACTCCAGCCTGGGAGACTGAGCAAGATTCTATCTCAATTAAAAAAGAACAAAGAAAAAAAAAAAAGCCTGGAAGGCCTAGTGCTTGCTGCTTGCTTAATTTACCCTTCTCCCTTTCTTTGAACCTTCTCCTCCTTGGTTCCCTAGCATGGTTAATGGTGACATCATCCATCCAATTTCTTATTCTGTAACTTCCAAGTTACCCTTAACTCCTGCCTTTCCCCCATCCCTAGCCTCCTATCAGATACCACAAGCAGCCTGCAAACTCCCACAGTTGTACTCAGGCACATGGCCTATTGCCTCGACTTCTGGCCCCACCGTGCAACCCATCTTGCAGCCTCCAGGCAGGTCCTCACCTCTGCCATCCTCCACATGATCCCCAAACACTGCTGATCAACACACCACAGCTGTAATCCACAGAGGCGCCCCAGTACTGAGAGGGAGGCTCAACCCACGTTGCATGGCTCATAAGGCCCTTGGCGAGTTGACATCAGGCTCCCTCTCCCCCAAAGCCACACCGTCTTCCTGCAGGCACCGCCAGTGGACACGCTGAACACCCATCTTGTCCAAACACACTGCACCTCTACATACAAAGGGCAGGAGCTAGACCGTGGAATGAGATTGACCAGGGCTTACATCCAGACACTACTGTACCACTTGCTTCCCCGGGCAGATTATCTTCCCTTTCTGAGCCTCAGTTTCTTCATCTGTGTTAACGGAGACTACCTAAGAGCTGCCCTGAGGATTACGTGGTGTAATGCACTTAAACAGGACAACAAAAATGCACTAAATAAGTGTCATCTCCTTCCTTTCCAGCCTCTGCCTGCACAAACCCGCTGTTCCTTTTGCTCAGGGCGCTCTGCCCTGCAACTCTGCCTTCTTTGGGCTGCGGCTTAGCATGCTCCCCTCAGCCTGCTTGCAAAGGAAGGCTTGGTCACTTCCTCCACTGTTCCCCCAGACCTGTGTTCACCTGGCTCACAGCCCTCCTTAATTACAATTGTAATTGTTTATGTGCTTGTTTATGCAGGAGATGACAGGACTACAAGAAGGCAGGACTTCCTCTATTGCCCTAGGCCCTGGGGTGAACTGCAGCCAGCACTGGCCTTACTGGCTCACTGCACAGCGTGGGTACTCAGTCTCTGACTTGTGCAAGCCACTTAACCCCTAGGAACCTGTTTTCTTCTTAGAACATGAGGGTAATAGTTCCCAGTTGCTAAAGCTTTTCCCACAGACCCTGACTCAGAGGAGACGTTCAATGAATGTTGGTTCTACTCTACCTTTCCAGTGCTGAGTCCTGCGACTGTGACACAGTTGATGCTCAGTGGCTCTTTGTTTAATGAATGAATACAAGAATAGTGATGAGAGATGAGGCCCCAGGACCTGTAGCTTTAGATCCAAAAGAGGTCGGAAGATTTAGACCAACCCTAATAACCTGAACTCACGTGAAAGTGGCTCTTTCCTCCCAGTCCAAATCACATCCTAAATGCTCATCCAGCCTCACTTGCCGGGGACTCAGCTTCTCCTGGGGCCTCCGGGTGGGTCCCATGATTGCTCTGGTCACCTCCCTATTATTGGATATTAATCAAGTCCTACTCAGGCTACAAACAAGCAGCCGTGCTCTTGACAGGGGTCTGAGGATCTTTGTTGGGGATGAGGGAAGCGGGAGGAAGGGAGAGTGAAGGAAGAAGAGAGGGGAAGAGATGAGAAGAGCGAGTGCAGGGAGGCTCAGAGACTGAGCAAGTGCCAAGAAGGGAAGATGGCAACGCTGGTGAAGTCTGAACAAATGCAAAGTCAAGCACAATAATAATTTGGGCAAAATGGCAAATGGCACAGCTGAGGAGGAAATAGCATTGTGAATGTAAAAACTCCTAAATGGAGCGCAGATGGGAGGGAAAAGTGTAATCTTCTGGAAAAGCCTCTAATTGTCTGCCCACACTAATAATTTCAGCAAACGCTCCCTCTCTCCCTCCTGCGTATAATTACACCATTCCATCTGTCTATCAGCAGGTTTTTTACTGTGCCTTACTGCTACCACGTTCTCATGCTCATGGAGAGATGAGGAGTTTTTGAAGATTTAAGAATCCTTCTGACACATATCCTGAAGAAAAGACACTCAGGAGAGACAAATCCCTCTCCCAGGCCTGCTAAGACTCTATTTTAAAAAGTCGTATAATCTCTCCAAATGCTATTATGGAGGCCAAAGAGGCAAGACCACATGGTCCCTCCACCTTGGGTGTTCTCATCTGCCGGCTTGTCTTAGTAGGTCAGCTCTGGAGAGACCACAGGTCAGGGGCTGCAGGGAGAAAGGGGCTGGCAGAGACACGGTCCGTGCATCCCGCAGGTGGCAGGCCGTGAGAGCATCTGCTCAGGCCTATCCCTTTAGAGTGTCTTAGGTGTCAAGGCCAGGGTTCTGCTGCATGAGGAGGAAGAGGAATGCAAATGGAAGAGAAGAAGCCAGCCAGGAGTGGTGGGGGAGGGTCTGTGGCCATGCATTAGCTCAGCTCAGCTGGCCTGGGGAGCGCTGCCCAGCGCCCACATCCAGGGCTCCAAGTGAGTCCAACTGCCATTGGCTTCTCTCCCTGCGCTGGCAGTGAGTCCCAGAGAAGACAGGTGGCCTTGTGCACAGAGCCCAGTAGGAAAGGCTCCAGGTTTCCCGCCCAAGTCACTGCCCTTCGTGCAGGAGGTACAGAGCTTCTCATTTGCTTGCTGCACGGGCAGGAGCTGAGATCTTAGGGGGCTGGGAGGTGCCTGCATGTTCTTCATCAGGGAGTTTTCTTTTCATGTGAAAAATCACATCCCAGCTCTTCTCCCTTTCCTTTCCAATAAGTGGGTCCTAAGTAGTTACTGGGAGGGGTGCCAGGAGAGAGGCAGGACAGGTCAAAAAGGGGAATGAAGGCAAATGCCCCCGAGAGGATCTTGAAGGCTGAGAGGTGTGATGGTGGCAGTGTGTGCCACGAGGTGTGACCTACTCACCAGATGTGGACTGGGCCAAGGAGACAACACACAGAGGCGATTATGACAGAGCCAGAGCCCCTCCATCCAGCTTGTCCTCACACAGCCCGATATCATAACTGCATCTTCCCCAGAATTGCTGAGTGGATGGGGAGAAGAGTTGACTCACATCACAATTCATTCGACAAATATTGATAGTGTTCCCACAAGGTGCAGTAAAGGCTGAATACTACACGTTTCCAATTCTCCAAGGCAGCAACATCTAATAGAAATATAACACGAGCTGCAGCTGCAATTTTCAATTTTCTAGTAGTCACATTCAACGAGTAAAAAGAAATGTGAAATTTATTTGAATAGTATGTTTTATTTTAGTAATATTTCAAAATATTATTAATTCAATATATTATAATTACAAAATCATTTGTTATCTATTTTACCTTTTTTTAGGTAATAAGTCTTCAAAGCCTGGTATATATTTATATTTTTAGCATACTTCAATTTGAGCTGGCCATGCTTCAAGCGCTCACTGCCACATGTGGCTAGTGATGAGTGTATTAGATGGTATCGATCTAGAGCTTACTAAGGAGAAAAAATTGTATGTGTAATTATAATTATAGTATGTGCATTACTATTATTATATTTTAAGCCCGGAAAGTAATTTGCTAAATACTTTCATATACATTATCTCTGATCTTGGCAATTTTGTGAGATGATTAGTTACTGATATTCTTTATCAGATAAATAAAAATGAGGCCAGACATGGTGGCTCATGTGTGTAATCCCAGCACTTTGGGAGGCTGAGGTGGGAGGATCGCTTGAGTTCAGGGGTTCGAGACCAGCCTGAGCAACAAAGTGGGACCCCCATCTTTACAAAAAGTTAAAAAATTCATTGAGCGTGGTGGCTCGTGCCTGTGGTCCCAGCTACATGGGAGATCGAGGCAGGAGGATGGCTTGATTCCAGGAGGTTGAGGCTGCAGTGAACTATGTTTGTGCCACTGTAGACCAGCCTAGGTGACAGAGCAAAACCCTGTCTCAAAAAAAAAAAAAAAAAAAAAAAGAGAAGAAAAGATTCAGAGAACTGAAGTGACTTGTGACTTCAGAGCACTAACTTGATATCCTTATTTCCTACTTTCTGAAACAAGTACAGGTACACACACGTTTCTGCACGACTCAGTATGGCACATTGGACGAGGCAGCATATCACCTTATTTTCCCCTTCATTACAGCTGCTTTCTTCTTAAGAACGCTCTGGAGAACAGCACTGGAAAACTATGTGAAGTCACCACACTGTGTTCCACACACAATTATTAGGTTGGTGCAAAAGCAATTGGGGTTTTTGCAATTACTTTTAATGGCAAAACTGCAATTACTTTTGCACTAACCTAATATCTCGCTTTACTAATCTCTGCTGCTGTCTCCAGATCAGCTGAGGCCCCACCTTTGGCCGATCCGCTGCCTCCTAGCCTTCCTGGCGGACCCCATTCTCAGAAGGCTGGGGAGTGGGCCTCGGGAAGCAGCCGGGCTCTGGGGAGCCCAGGCGTTGTCTTTTCTGTGAGACTCATCCCGCTGTTCAGCAGGTGAAACCTCTCCCCTGTAATCCTCTCCCCGCCCCACAGTGTGCCACAGGCCTAACTTTGTGATGGGCAAACAGCTCTCTGAGATCTTCTTTATAGGCATTCACCCCCGACACCCTCCTCAGCAATCTTGGGCTAATGAGCTCAGTTCCTTTAAACCCAGCTCCTGCCACAGCCCTTCTCAGAAACTTATATCCGGCCACGTAGACAAAGCCAGAATTAAGGCTTCCAGATTTATTTCATTTAACGAGAACCCACAAAGCCAGCCCAGTAGCCCATTCATCCCAAAATAGCTTCTGAAAGCCTGAACATACGTCAGTGTCTCTGCAGAAACCACACTGCCTTGCCATGAAAGGGCCATTTGAACAAGGTAGCTACAATGAAATTATCTCAATGCATTTCAATCACTTTGCAACATCAAGGTTCGTTTCTCAGTAACACTCTCTTTGACAATAAATGAATTGCGTGATTGGTGTGTGTATGCGTGTGTGCATGTGTGTGACACCCCTTCGTGATGAATCCCTGGATATGCCAATGCTACAAGTGATGGGTCTTTGCATCCATCTCTCAACATAAATCCCTGGCATCAATGTGACATGTTGAGCAGCGCTGAGCCCCCTGGATTCTCTCAGTCTTGGTGGGAGAGGGAGTGGAGGCTGTGTTCGCGCTGTTACAAAGGACTTCTAAGAGGAACAGCCAGGAGGAAGCTGGGCAGAAACAGTCTAAATCAACAGTTCTTTCTTCTTGGTGGCTTGGAGCTTGCGATCTCTCAGCCTGTGTCCCATCATTGTGAAACTGAAGAATCCTTGGAAAGTCATTGGGTTGGGTACTTTTAGAAGTAGAGTCTTTTCTGTTCTGCTTAGAAACTCTCATGGCATGCTACAGAGAAAAGAGGAGCAGAGGCCCACAGAACTCCCTTCACCGGAGAAGGCAGTGAGGAGGTCAGAGGGTGGAGGAGATGGGCTGGGACCTCCCAGGGCAGCACCTGGGCGGAGTCCTGGAGCCACTCCCAGCCTGGGGAGAAGCCCTGCCCCTACTGTTTGCTAGAAGAATTTGGACAAATCCTTCTCTGCCCTGTACCTTAGGTTTTCCATCTATAAAGAGGGAAGACAACGATCCTATGGAGGTGCCATAAAAGATTCTTAGGGGGAGCTTAAAAGGTTCTTTAGGCGCCAGTCAAGTCCTGGGGTCTAGATTTGTCGTTAACTTGCTGTGTGGTCTTGGGCAAGTTACTTAACACT
Source organism: Piliocolobus tephrosceles (assembly GCF_002776525.5). NCBI lineage: Eukaryota > Metazoa > Chordata > Mammalia > Primates > Cercopithecidae > Piliocolobus > Piliocolobus tephrosceles. The sequence goes on from NC_045446.1 coordinate 115,833,544, forward strand.
TGTTAGATCTCCTTCCTTTCTTTATAACAGGGTAATAACCTACCTCCCTATTCACTTACGAGTAAAGCAGAATGGCTGTGAGAGTGGGCCTGAGCCACAGATACCTGACTGTAAATCTGAGCTCTGCTCCATCATCTAGGGAATTCTGCTAAGGTCTCTGTCTCCTGTCCAAACCTTCATCTGTAGACAGGAGCAAATCCTCTCTATCTTGTAGATTTGTTGTGAGAATTTAATGATAATGCATGTAAAATGCCTAGCAGGGGCCTGTCACATAGAATGTACCCTATTGATGGTAGCTGCAGGTATATTACAAGGTTGTGCTGAAAAACCAATGGAAGAAAGACATCTTTCCTTGAAAAATGCACAGAACTCCACAAACCTATGACATCATGATGATTATGATTATTGTTGCAAATGTCACATCTTCATGTGAAGTCGAGGTAGGCATTAACCACACTGTTCCCATTACTCAAACCCCGGATGCTCCAATGACAGAGACTCCGCTGACAGGCTGACGTCAGGGAGAGGTGGAGGAGGGAGAGCTCCCAACCCTCGGCTTTCACCAGCTTCCTCTCACCGTGGAGCCCTAAGGCCTCAGCAGACATGCTGCCTTCTTTTCAGAACAAAGCACAGCAAAACAAAATACACAGCAGCTGCCGAATGGAAAACACTTGCACTCTAGAAAGGCTGGCAGATTCCCTGCCTCGTCCCACCCTGCACCGACAGGGCCCTTTCTGCCCAGCCACCTCCTGGCGCACCCCGCTGTATCTCTGATCACACTTTAAATGTGCACCCTAGGAGGTGGATGGTCTGCAGTGTGTGTGTCTGATCTGAGGCCTGTGGTCTTCTGAAGAAAGACCAACGGGACTGGGTGCCATCCTGTGCCCAAGCTGTTCCCAGGAGGAGAAAGCCTGTAGCAGGGGAACAAGCCCCCATTCTGCCTCCATTCGTTGCAAGGTCAGCCAGCAGCAGGCTTTCCTCCGGCTGGGCCCCTGAGGGCAGTTGGTGCTTTTTCCTCTTGAGGAGTCTTTTTTATTTTCAGAGTGGCAGGGAGGATGGTTTATGGTGAGTGTGGACCTACATGAGAAGGGTGAACAGTAGATGGCATATTCTCTGGGCTCTGAATCCTGGTCAGGTGGGGGTGGCTGGGCTGGGGCAGAAGACACTGTAAAGAGCCAGGAGGCCTGGATTCCTTCCAGCTGTGCTGCTTCCTGCCATTTACTCCATCTGACCTACTTCACAGGCTGGGCTGCCGTGGGCGGCTGCTGCAGGCTGTGTACTGCACAAGGCCAAGGCTTGCCATTTGCATGGTCTGTGGATGAATGGTGTTCCTGAGAGCTGTTCTCTGAAGCAGCTTTGCTCACGGGGTGCTTGCGAGCAGCAAACAGAATCGTCATCTTCATCACCAGGAGCAACGACTTTCCAATGATTGATCAGTTGTTATGTGCCAGGCTCTGTGCTAAGTGCTTTGCATTTTATCCTCCCCTCTACCCTCTATCAGGTAAGTTCTGTTATTATCTCACCCCCATTTTATAAGTGAGAAGACGGAGGCCAGAGGGATTACGTGATCAGTCAGAGGTCAGTCAGATTGTGAGTGATGGGGCTATAATCTGAATGCTGGGCTGGCTGACTCCTAAGTTCACACTTAGTCTTCATTCATGATACAAAAGAGATGTCTGTTTTCCTGAGGCCCATGGGCAGGGGAGGCAGGACTCCTAAGCCTGGGCCCTCTGACTCACTGGGCCAGTGTTTCCGTGCCAGAAACCCTGTCTCAGAGGGCAGGAAAGAGAATGGGGAGTCCTTGCAGAATGTGGCTGGATCCTTCTCTCTCGGCTCTGTCATCCTAGTCTTGGGACGTCCCCCCAACACAGGCCGTGAATCTCACTCAATGGCCGGTGCTGGCAGCGGTTATGCCGGGGGCATCTACATATCTTGCGTTCCTCCCCTTTCTCAGAAAGGAAGAAGAAATGGAATTATCTGTCAGATTGCTTGAACTCACTCTCTGGAATCACTGTGCCCATCTTTTCAGAGATGTTGCTACCAGAATCACTACCCCCTTCTCTTATTTATATACACTCACACAATTAGATAGAACTACATTCACACATAGCCACATGTTACAACTTGAACTTAGCACCTGCTCTTGATATGTATGCCCAGAAGGCTGTCACACAATCCTGCACACACCCACACATTTGCACATGCCATTCCAGCTGAGCAACATGTATTTACACAGCACATATATTTGCACCACATCCATTCATGTGCATGCATGTGCACAGCTGTTTCCCTTCACTGCACAATCACGTGAGCACAGCAGCACAGAACAACAGCTGGTAGGAGGCATGTTTGTCGGGTGTGGGGAGTGCAGGAGAGGAGGTGGGGTGGGGCCAGAAAGAAGTGAGTACCAGCAGAACAGAGGCTTGCAAAAGACTGCAGCAACCAGTCCCAGCTGACTGCAGGGGCTCACAGTCTTGCCGCTTAGAATGTCTGTCTGAGAGACCTTGGTGGAGGGCAGCTTCAGCTTTGGGGGCACAGTTCTGCAGGGTTTTTCTCTAGGAGGCTGTCCTATTTGTGTTGTGTGTCCCTGCACACGTGCGTATCTGGCTCAGGCTGACTCTCCATACACAGACAGGGCTCTATTTGTGGATGTCTTGGTTCTCACGAGTTGTGGCTAAGTGAGTAAGTCTGAGCCTCTCCTGATGCCCACGCTTCCAGGATGGCTCCTGGCTGTCTGTGTTAGCAGGTCACTTTTGGGCTAGCTGCCTATACCAGTCCGAAGGCTTGATACAGGAACCATATCAGAACTGGTGACAAAACAAGCTGGGGGGCTCCTAAAGGAAGATATTGGGATTCTCCATAGGCCATCACCCAAAGGGAAGCAGTATTCTCCTCCTCCGACCATGCCATGGGATGAAAGCCTCTGCCCTTTATGTCTGGCCAGCTTGCTAAAAACTATCAGCCAGCTCTAGGCAGCTCCAGAGCTGTATGACTGGAGTGGGAGGACTCTCGGGTCAGAACTGTATTTGTGGGTGGTAAATTTATAGCTCACCCACTGAATATAGCTTTTTATGGCTCAATACATACGTTTGGTTTTCTTAAAAAAAGATTTTCTTAATTCAAAAAATGTACACATTTATAGTAAGAATACAAACAGTACAAAGATGTCAGTCCTTTTCCACTGGTGCCAAAATTATAAACAGTTTATTTGCATCATTCTGCAAATTTTATCTGTCTTTGTGATATGATTTGGATGTCTGTCCTCTTCAAATCTCATATTGAAATGTGATCCCCAGTATTGAAGGTGGGGCCTGGTGGGAGGTGATTGGGCCATGAGGTTCCGCTCCCTCAGGAACGGTTTGGCGCTAACCTCTTGGTGATAAGTGAGTTCTTGCTTAGTTAGTTCACATGAGATCTGGTTGTTTAAAAGTCTGGTACTTCTCCTTCCCTCTCTCTTGCACCTTCTCTCCCCATGTGATATGCCTGCTCCCGCTTCACCTTCTGCCATGATTGGAAGCTTCCTGAGGCCTCACCAGAAGCTGAGAAGATACTGGCACCATGCTTCCTATACAGCCTGCAGAACTGTGAGCCAATTAAACTCCTCTTCTTTATAAATTACCCTGCCTCAGGTATTTCTTTATAGTAATGTAAGAATGGTCTAACAGTATGTATGTGCAAGTGTATATGCGTATGCAATGTATAGCCATGTGTATGTGCATAAATGGAAAATGCACTGTGGTAAGTTACACGTGGCTACAAACACTTAGCCACTCCTCCCAGAAAGAGGTGGAGGCTACCGCCCCTGTTTTAGAACTGCCATGGCACTGTGACTTGCCTTGACCACTAAAATGTGGAGGAAGTGATGCTGTGTAACTTCTGGGAAAAACTTGAAGAGATTTGCTGTTTCTGCTTGCAGGCACTTAGAATGTTCCTTTTCAGAATCTGGCCACTATGCTGTGAGAAGCCTACCCCACATGGAAACACACATGGAGGAAAATGGAGGCAGTGGCCAAAAACATAAGCCAAGCTCCTCGTCAACAGCCAGTGCTGATTGCCAGCCATGTGAGTGAACCATTAGGGCCTTCTAGCTCAGTCAAGCCTTCAGGTGACTGCAGCGGCGGATGTCACCATAAGGAGCAGGTAAACCACTCAACTGAACATTGCCAAGCCACAGAACCATGAAAGACTGCACGTGGTGGGTTTTATTTTCAGTGGCTATATTTTGGGATAGTTTGTTACATAGAAATTAGAGAACTGAAACATGAAGATTTATTTGATTCATTTAAATAAATATCCAATAATTTGCTGATTGGCTATACCATTTTCTTTTTATTTATTTATTTATTTTTTTTTTTTTTTGAGACGGAGTCTCGCTCTGTCGCCCAGGCTGGAGTGCAGTGGCCGGATCTCAGCTCACTGCAAGCTCCGCCTCCCGGGTTTACGCCATTCTCCTGCCTCAGCCTCCCGAGTAGCTGGGAGGCGCCCGCCACGTTGCCCGGCTAGTTTTTTGTATTTTTTTAGTAGAGACGGGGTTTCACCGTGTTAGCCAGGATGGTCTCGATCTCCTGACCTCACGATCCGCCCGTCTTGGCCTCCCAAAGTGCTGGGATTACAGGCTTGAGCCACCGCGCCCAGCCCACCATTTTCTTTTTAATCAATACCACACTTAATAGGTAAATGTACAGCTATGTGTATAATGGAAAGTGTACTGGGGACATGCAAACATCCTTTCAGTACATTTAGGTTTTTATCTAGTTATTTGCAAAAATGCAGCAATAGACATCCTGTGTGTGGATATTGTTCACATTTATAAATATATACTTCTAGGTTAAATTTCTAGAAACAAAATGCTTAGTAAATGACATGCAAATTTAAAATTTTAATAGATATTGCCAAATTTTCTTCCAAAGGTACCATGCCACCAATGGTATGAATGTGCCTGATTCCCCACTTCCTTGTACACAGGGCATGGAGATATGCTCAAACCTTTCATCTTCCCTTGTGTAATAAATTTTTAAAAATCATTTATTTTGCTTTTCTTCAATAACAATTGAAGTGGTTCATCTTTTGATATGTTTATAAGCTATATTTTTCTTTTTCTGTAAACGTCTTTTGCCCATTTTTCTACTGGTTCATAAGAGCTTTCTTCTGTATTGAATTTTAATAATTCCTTTTCCTTTTTGAATTGTAAGAACTCTCAGATGACAAATGAAAGAAATTAGTTCTTTATCAGTCATTTGTGCTATACATTTTTTTCCCACAGATTGTTTTTTGACTTTTTTTTTTTTTTTTTTTTAAGAGACGAGAACTCACTCTGTCACCCAGGCTGGAGTGCAATGGTAATCATAGCTCACTGTAATCTCAACCTCCTAGGCTGAAGCAATCCTCTTGGCTCAGCCTCTCGAGCAGCTGGGACTACAGGTGCATGCCACCACACTTGGCTAATTTTTAAATGTTTTTGTAGCGATGGGGACCTTGCCCAGGCTAGTCTTGAATTCCCGGCCTCAGGTGATCCTCTCACCTCAGCCTCCCAAAGTGTTTGGATTGCAGACATGAGACACCTCATCCATGTCTTTTATGTCTTTTTTTTTTTTTTTTTTGGCTTTTGACTATGCATACACTCACACACGTATACATCTGACACAGTTTATTTTTGTCTGATTTTATGGTTTTGCCTTTCATCCAGGTGGAGTTTGTCTTGCTACAAAGGGTGAGGAAGGGATCCTGTCTAATTTTTTCTCCATAAATGTTGGGCCAGTTGCCCATAGCCTTCATTGATCATTGATCTATCTCCCACTGCTTCAAAACACTACTTGGTCATATACTATCTGCCCAGGTATATATTTGGGCCTATGTCTATACTCTATGTCAGTCCATTGCTCTCTCTGTTCATATGTCAATACTGAAGGCTGCTTCTTAGCCTTTTCAGTCTGCATTTCCTCTGAGACTGCAGTTTGCTCTTGGAGGGGCTAAGGTACTCAGCCTGTACTGCCAGTCCTGGATAGAATGCTTCCATTTAAATTCTAATCTAACTCATTCTTTTCCCCCTGTGGATTCTTCTCAGCACTTCTTTAGAAAGTCTCCTTTCCCTGGGTCATTGGTCCCAGACTACAAAAATTCCTTCCCATAATGGCTCTTAAGTGCTTCTTCTAGATCCTTGTGATGAGCTCTTTTTTTTTTTTTTTTTTTTTTTTTGGCTTTCCTAGGTATCCTTCCACTCTGGGCCAAAACTTCACCCTTCTTGCCTTCCCTGAGAAAGCAGTTCTCTTTTTGTGGGCCATCCCATGCATTCATTGTCTTGCCTGTTCGCTCGTTTGCAGTATTACATGGGGTAGTGGGGTCAAGTTGGTGGAGGGTGAAATGGGCGATTGACAGTACTCTCCTCCCCATCCCTGAACCAGGTGATGATCTCCAGAGCATCCCTGTGCCATTTGATCAGAAAGAAACACACCCAATATTCCTCTTCCACCGACTTTTCCCATGTGAAAGGACTCCCTTGTCAGGGAGTCAGAAATATCCATGCCGCCTGAAAACTCATCTGCCTGTGCCGCTGCTTTTTCCTGGCAGTTTATAATGTTATATTGCTACCAAAGCCGGCAAAATGAGGATGTGAAGTCAAGCATCTGAGAAGGCTCAGAAAGTCTGAATAAGCAAAACTGGAATAACAATGTCTTCCTCACCAAGGGCATTTAGCCAGAAAAGTGCTCTGCTTAGGAATTCTATTTGTTTTTCTCTTGGAAAATGGGGAAGTAGATCTGTAATTCAGCTGTGAATACCCTAGTTTCTTTGGAGGAGAAGACTGGAAATAGAGTCCTTTATCTCAGATCTGAAACCCTGGCCCAGGGCACACAAGACCAGGAGTCATCACCATCAGTAGCAACAGCTTAATTAACAAGTTGCAGTTCCCACGTGGGTTCTGGGGTGGGGAAAGAAGGACGGCATGTGGCTCAATGTCCAGGAGAGGCACCAGCGAACTAGAGAGCCAAAAGCGGCACTCTCAGCTGGGCACTCCTTGCTGATGGACCGGGACCTCCTCTCCCATTTCTCCAGGGCCTCCAGGGCCCTGCCACACATTCAGCATGACCTCTGAGGAGTTCACTAACCTTCCTCCCTCCGCTCTCCAGCTCCCGTTTCTATCAAATGCACCAATCACCACTAAGCCAGGTCTGAGGCCATAGGATCAGCCATGATCTCTCCCTTTCTTTTTCATCCTCCTCTCCTCATATCCAAACTGTCATTAAACTCAGTGTTTCTTCCTTCAGGGTGTTTATTGAATTGGTTTCTTCTCTATCCCAATGTTACTGTCCTGATCCGTGCTAATCCAACAGTTTCTGCCCCCAACCAAGGACAACCTGTGTTATCACGGCCAGGTGGATCTTTCTAGAACACCAAGCTCAGCGTATCCCTTCTGATCAACAAAGAAGGAGAGCAGAGCCTACAGTGTGCTGGGCCACGGTGTTACGCTCTGTGCTTATTTCTCATTGAATACCGTCAACGACCACATGAAGTGTGTTTGATTATCCTTAAGCAAAAAGGTCAAGAGATTATTAGATCAATTTCAAGTACTCTTCCTGGCATTCAAAACTCTCCCCAAAATACGGGTGCCTTGACTAGTTGGCTTTATCATCTCCTCTATCCCAAGATGACCTCTGGGGTTCCAATCAGTCCTATCTCTTCCCTGGGAGTAGGGGTGGAGGGGCAGCACCTCCGGGCAGAAGATGCAGCCAAACAGGAAACACAGAGTTCACGCCTAACTGGCTAAAGTACAGCAAACACCTGCTAATGAGTGCTGGTGGCAGTGATAGGGAGAAGACTGAACTGAGTCCCCAACATTCATATGCCCCAATACTTCAGAATGTGTCTATATTTGGAGATAGGGTCTTTAAAGAGGTGATTAAGTGAAAATGAGGTCATTAGGGTGGGTCCTAATCCTGCATAACTGGTGTCCTTATAAAAAGAGAAAATTTGGACACAAAGTGGTACAGAGGGAAGACCATGTGAAGATGAGGGAAGGCAGACATCTGTAAGCCAAGGGGAGGCCTCAGGAGAAACCCACCCTGCAGACACCTCCATCTCAGACCTCCCGCCTCCAGAATTGTGAGAAAATAAGTTTCTGTTGTTTAAGCCACAGACTGTAGTATTTTGTTATAGCAGCCCAGGGAAACTAATACGGGAGGCCAGGCAGGCATTGTCCAAGGGAGCTGGAGAGGCTGAGCACTGGGGCACGACGGTAGGTAATGATGTGAGCTACCTTTACCGAACATCTTCTATACAGCAAGCACTAGGCTACTCTGTGAACATTCCACATTCATTATCTCTAATCTTTACACATGGCCTGCCAGGAAGTTACTGTCACAGTCATTTTAGAGATACAAGATCCAAAGCTCAGGGTGGAAAGAAATATCCCTAGGAGATATACATAATGAGTATCAAGTCTGACACTGGAATCCCGATCTCCTCCTCACTAAGCCCATGCTCATTCTACTATTCTGTCCTGTGTCCATCAGCAGATGGGCTGGCAGTGGTGGACCCCAGACCTGTCCACAGGCAGCAGGGCCCTGACCACCAGGTGGCTTCTCGGAGCAGTGCTTTGTCTTAGGGGGGCATGTTCACCGAACTCATGAGGTCAGAATACAGGACTTCACAAAGCTGAGGAGAGAAGGGAGATAGCTAGCTCACTGTGGCACCCTATTCTTCCCGTTGAGCCCTCCTCCCCTCTTCCTGTTTAAGTTCAGCGTGGTTCCGGAAGTACCTGAGTGGGAAGTAGCTTTAGCTTCCCAACACCGTTCAATAGCATTCAAGTAACCCTTCATGGCATGCCGAGATTCCTAATGAGATGAGAAGGCAGTCTTTAAAGCTCCAGTTAACGTGTATGCAGATGGAAGCTTGGAGAACTATTTTGCTAAATGATGCACCCTGTGAATAGCCATCGCCCTCCATATATACTAGGGCAGGAGCCCCTTCTCTGTCCTCAACTGGGGACCCCTCTCATCCCACTTGGACTCAGAGTCCCCGGTGCCCCGAAGGAAAACAAATCAGCCTCACTTATAATTAAGTGTCTCAAATAAAGGTTTGTTTTAGGCTAAATAAGAAAAGTGATTCCAAGTCAAGCAGATCGCAATTGATTATTAAGAACAGAACTACTACAGTTTGACAACTGCCACAAACATGAATCTTATTTGGGAGTTGCTAAACCTCAATGAATACCACTTTAATAATATCAATTATTAAATATTAATAATTAAATTTATTAATACAATTAATAATTATATTTATTAATACAATTGATAATTATATTTATTAATATATTTATTATATATTTTAATATATTTATTAAATAATAAATAATATATTTAAGAATAATAATTAATAAATATTAATAATAATTTAATTAATACATGACTGTAGTCTCAACCTGATAGGCCTCTTCACAATGTGCAGGCTGTGATGAGGATGGTGGCTGCCAGGACAGCCAAGGGCAGCTAGGTTTCACGTGTCCCCTCCTTGGAACAAGGAGAACTAAGTTCACTTTCCCCCAAGAAAAATCTGTGGTCTACACGGATCAACCTAACCATGGAATCATCAAACACTCTGAGTATTCAGGTTACCAACAGTGACTGCAGGAGAATCTAAAGTGCTTTTGAATCCTGAGAGAAAAATCTCTGCTCCATCTTTTTATGGATCCAGTGGGTGGCAGAAGGAATGGAGTTACTGCAATATGACAATCTCCATCCTGCCTGATGCGCGAGCACATGACCGCCCAAGTTTAAAGAGAATTCTGGATATAATTTATTATATAAGCCTGTAATCCCAGCACTTTGGGAGGCCAAGGCAAGTGGATCACCTGAGGTCAGGAGTTTGAGACCAGCCTGGCCAATATGGTGAAACCCCTGCCTCTACTAAAAATACAAAAATTAGCTGGGTGTGGTGGCTCACGCCTATAATCCCAGCTACTTGGGAGGCTGAGGCATGAGAATCACTTGAACCCAGGAGGCAGAGGTTGCATTGAACTGAGATCACGCCACTGCACTCCAGCCTAGGTGACAGAGCGAGACTCTGTCTCAAAAAAGAAAAACCCAGAAAACAAAAAAAATTTTATTATATGAGTAGTTCCCAAATAGCAGAATTAGTATCATGTTAGCTGTAAAATTAAACAAAAAAGACTTCTGTCCAGTTCCCTAGAAATTCTAACTTAGTAGGAATGAGCCAAAAGGTCTGATTTAGTAAGGTGAGAATTTAGTAGGCTCAGGAATCTCTATTTTTAATCAGTTCCCGCTGTGCGAGGATGCTGTGCCAGCAAAGAGCTTCTTCAAGCCACAGAGCCTCCCCTCCCAGGTGCCCTCTCTCCAGTGAGCCTGATGCATGGGCGGCGGTGGGATCCGCTTCATTATAAAAAGCAGAACATCCCTAACAACAAGATATTCCAGGGACACCAAAGAGCGGACACTCCACTGGAAACGACTCCTCTGGGGTCCCGGAAGGCCACTCCGCAGTGGTGCTGACCTCCTGTTTCTCAGCAAGGCGGTCCGGGCCTTCTGCCGTCAGCCAGCCACGCCCCACTTCCCGTGGTCCTCTTCCGACACGAAAGACGCCAGGAACCGGAAGAACAAAACAGCGCGCGGCGAGTTTCCTACTCTAGTGGCATTTTCTTTCTGTGTCTCTGGTGAGTCAGAGTTTGTTTGAATGTGAATTATCTGCAATCACGAAAGTGACAGTACAGCTGGCTGCCGGGCCCGAAGGAAATGTGTGCTCCAGATAAGGGCGAGTGTGTGTGCTGTGTGTGTGTGTGTGTGTGCACGTGCGCACATGTATTTTGGGGGACTGGGGCTGTCCTCACTTATCAAAGCAATTCCTAAGGCGGCCTCTCTGAGTGAGGCAGGGTCTGGGAGGACGGAGCCCCTCAGAGCCCGCTGCCCAATGCTGCTGTGCTGGGGAAAGGCCACGCCTCTTCAATCTGGGGCACCCCTGCTGCCTGCTCCACCTCGTCAGCCCTTGCGTTCTGGTCAATGTTGGCTTGCCCCCTTTTCCTAGGGATGTGGGAGGAGAAGAGAAAATGGAGGTCTCTACTGCCACCTCATTCTCCGGGTGCGGGACCTTTCCCTCAGAGCCAGGACGCAGGCAGGTGAGGGTCATGAGCCACAGCTTTTTCCACTCATGGCATGAGTCTCAAGAGGAGGGAAAGGGGGTAGGGCCTTTAAGTTTGGTACTGTGGCCTTCTGAGGTTGGCGACAACCTGAAAGCTACCAGCAGAGAAAAGTAGGTGGAGACAGTGTTTTTGGCCATGAACCGTTTTTGTCATCCTTGTTCCTCCTACCAGATGAAAAATGGTCCAGAGGCCATTTAAATCCCCCCACCAGTCACTGAAAAGAAACCACAGTTTAGGTGTCCAAGGCTTTTTGGTCATGTACTAGACATTTATTGAGTGCCTTCTAAGCTCTGGTGTGGTGCTAGGTATTAGGTGCTAGGTGCTAGGTGTTGAATGTTGGGTGCTAGGTGCTAGGCACTGGGTGCTGGGTGCTAGGTTCCTGGTCTCAGGGAGTTCATTCTCTCATAGGAGTGGCAGATAGGTAAACAGCTATAGCAAAGTGTGAGAAACCTGAAACTGAGGAAGCACAGGGGGCTGTGGAAGCCCACATTGCTGATTCCTAACCAAGACCGGAGGAGTTGGGGCTGTGAAGACGAATGGTCTGAGAAGGCCATTTAGGGGAGCTGATGGTTCAGACTGATTGCTGGGATGTGCAGAAAGGGAGAAAGGATGTTCCATGCAGAGGTCACAGCCCATGCAAAGGCCTGGAAACCAGAGAGCCTCGTGCATTTAGGAAGTAGGGGACAATGGGCAGGGTAGCATCACTGAAGCAAAGTGAGTGGGCCAAGGTGGGGAGGAGATGAGGGCAGAGCTAGGGGCAGGGCCCCAGATGTGAAGCGCTATTTATGCCATTCTTAGAAGTTTGGACGTTCCTCATGAAGATAAAGGGGAGCCCCAGGATGCCTCGAGGTATGTAGGAAGATCAGGCAGGAGGCTGCTGTGGACCTAGGTAAGAAACGATGAGGGTCTGTGTCAGGGCTGCGCTGGCTGGGATGGTGAGGAGGGAAAGATTCCAGGCTTATTAGGAAGTAGACGCAACAGTCCCTGGTAACTGATGGGAGTACATTTTACAGAGGGTGACAGACATTCAACAACAAATGACACGATTAACTATGCAATTACCATGGTGATAAATGTGCTGAGGGAGAGTGGAGGGTGTGGGATGCTGTAGGGGGATCTGACCTGGCTAGAAGTGGGTGAGACCTCCTTGAAGAGGTGATGTTTGACCTGAGGCTAACAGGCGAGTAGGAAATATCCAGGTGAGGTGATTAAGTGGGGAGCACGGAACAGCATCTGAAAATGGGGTGCAGGGGGAGCATAGGGCTTGGAGGACCTAAAAGACCAGTCTGGCTAGATAGGGTGGGTCAGCTAAGGACTGCAGACCAAATTTGATTCCCTGACTGTTTTTGTAAAGGAGGTTTTGTTGGAACACAGCCACGCCCTCTGCATTTGTATTGGGTACTGCAGCTTTTGCGTCACATAGGGCCAGGACTGGGGAGGGGAGAGGGAGGTGCCCAGGTCGTAACATTGAGGGAGACCCTCACTCCCAGGCTAGTGCACAAGCCACAGCCCTGACGGTCAGTGCCTCCCTCAATTTTGTACCTAGAGCACCTTACCTGCCTTACACAGCTCTGGCCTCTCTGCCACACTACACTGGCAGAATCAATGGAGGAGTTGCAGCAGAGACTTTCTGGTGGCAAAGCTTAATGTATTTACTCTCTGGCTCTTTGTAGAAGCTTGTAGACCCCTGGGCTAGAGCAGCATGAAGAGGGGAGCATGTGGCCCAGGCCAAGCCCTGATGCTGTTGCAGCCCTGGCCACAGCCCCTTAGCATTCAACTAGACATGCGGAAGGCACCTGTGCTAACGCCTGTGATTTTCTGTGGGACAGCAGGTGTGATGGAGTCGGGGAGATGTGATGGGGGGCATTTGGGAACATGCTTATTCTGTCTTGGGCAAATGGCATGTGCTGGAGAGTTTCTGTCCTGGGGGGCAGCCCTCAACATATGATGGGTGTGGAGCTGGTGGGGATAAATGCCCCAATTTCCTCATTCTCCGTGGGGAATATGCCATGTCCCAGAGTTGCACGGTGGGCTGACTGCCAGTCCTACACAGTGGTATCTGCGTGATGATGAATCCTTTACTGGCATCTTTCCTTCCTTTCCTACTGACTTCCTCCCTCCCCTACCAGGGTTTCCTGGGATCACCTCCTGAAGCAAACTACTTGCATTTGAATCCTTGTCTCTGGGTCTGCTTTGAGGGAAGATGTAGGATATCCTTGAGCGGCTTGATGTGGGAGCACATGTACCAAATCCCACCATAGAGAAGGAGGCCCCTTCTGGGTGATCAGTGGAGTTTTACTTACATGAACTTTCCTCCTGCTTCCCTACCCCAGGCACTGCAGGCCTCAAGCCACAGGGTGAAGTCTCAGGCTTCCCCTTTTTCTCAGATTCTAAACTCACACCCCACCTTTCTGCATGGCTGCATGGCTGGGGACTCCACACTCCTAACGATTAGGTTCCTGTGCAATCCTATGACACTTTTACCCCGTGACAATGCCCAGACAACTGGTAGAGTCTCTGTTTTGTCACCTGATAATTGTTTATTTCCTCTTTCAAGGGAACTGTGTAAAGGAGGAAATCGGTTGAGAAAAACAGTCTTGAGCTAGTCACCCTATCCCCCTCTGTTTTGTGGGGGAAGAAAACTATTCAGCATTTTCAGGTTCCTTCCTTTCAGATCTTCCCAAAGATCTCAGTGCACATCCACAGCCAGTCTGGGCCAGTTGCTGTACTTCCGCTCTGCCCTGGCCAGCGTCTGAGGGGGTCTCCAAATTAAAATGCAAGTTTTAAGTCAGTGCTCTCCTTTCCTGTGGATTGTTGACAGCTCAAGACCACATGGGCTCATCACTATGATCTTAAGGAAAGAAATGATCAGGGCAAATGCCTCCAAATGGAGATGAAAAAGCTTTTACAGTGACAGGGAAGAAATATTGCAGGCTGCTTGAGAAAATGCAGTTTGGGAATATAGGAGAACACGAGCCATTTTGTAAATCAAAAACAACAGGAAAAGGGACTATAGCACATGAAACGTACAAAAGAGAAGAGAAAAAATGAGATTAGAAATAAGGAGAGGGCAGGCAAAGGAGGAAACGAGAATGCGGGGGAGGCAAACATCAGAGAGAACGCACAAGAGCAAGAGGGAAGACAGAGAATGTTCAAACACCATCCACGATGAACACGGTGGCAGAGGGGCCAGTGTTCCACTGTCAAGTACGCAGAAAAGCCCTTGGTGCTCCTCTGAAGAATACAAGAGCAATCTGCAGTGTTATTGACTAGTGGAAAAATGGCTCCTCTCTGACTTAGCACAGGATGCAATTTATCTTTGGAGAGTACCCTCCATACACCCAATGTTAGTTCTTAGGCAGAGGTTGGGCAGGAGAAGGGCAGAGGAAGAGGTGTGGGAAAAAGAGGCAGACAGGGAGGTGAGGGGGAACGCAGGAGGTGATGAGAAAGAAGGAGAAAGAAGAAAGGAGATGGAGAGAGGGAAAGGGAGACAGGAGGGGAGAAGGAGATAACAGACAGAAGGGAGCGATGAAAGAAAGAGAAAGGTTAGGATGAAGATTTGGGAAGGAGAGGGAGGGGGAGGAGAAGAGGGGAAGGGAGGGAGCTGGAGAGCAAGATTTTGAAACTCTTAAACTAAAAAGAGCAAAGCAGCTAGTATGTATGAAGCACCTGCTAGGTGTCACGCATTGAGCTAGGTGCCATTTCGTTACTACTTGATCTCACGCTAACACTGCCTTGGTGTTATCTCCCTCATTTTTATAGGTGGGGGATGGGAGCTCTGAGAGTTTCAACAACTTTGCCCAGAACCACAGCATTGAGCAGGTAGGGAGGTTAGCATTGGAGCTCAGGGGACAAAGGCAGTTTCAGATGACACAGCTCAGCCACATCCCAGGGAAACAGGCAGGGACTGACTTTTACGGGTCTCTAGCTCCCATCTAAGTGATACTGATTGAGCACAGAAGATTCCTGGGGACACTCACTGTGGCCTGTGAAAACCTGGGCCTCCAAACACCAGGGGGAGCTGTCTCCCCAGAAGAAACAGCCAAATTCATCTAAAAACTGGCCGTATTAGTCAAAGAAGGTATTTGCTAGCCTGAGTGTGAGTGCGAGCGTGTGTGTGTGTGGCGGGCAGGTGTAGGGGAGAGTAACAGCTGATTCATGCCAGCTGATTTTCATTTTATCCTGGACCTCATCTAGATGGGATCCACCCATTATTTGCAGTGGGTGCCTTTCCCTGGCTTGTGGCTGCTGACTTCTTTGCTCTGGTTACTGGGCAGAGCTCAGTGCATGCTGAGCTGGTTGGGTGCGTTTTTGACAGATGAATGACCAATGGGAGGATGAACACGTGCTTGAACCGGAAGGGATCTGGAAGAAGCATTTGATCCCTCCTCACCCAGGTCAGATCACCATCTCAAACATCACTTTAAAACAAAGAACACCACAGAGGGAGCTTTCTTTGCTTTCCTTAGACCTTCACGCTGGTCCTTACCTTCAAGGTTGTCCTTCCTGGACTTTAGCTGTTGAACCCACTGGCATCCTTTTGGGAGGCTGAGGTTGGGAATTAGGAGGGAAGCTAATTATTCTATGGTGTCTTGGATATACTAACAATAACAGCTCCCATCCAAGGCTGTCATGTTATTTAATGAAATAGTGGAAGTGTGATTATCGTTTGCAAGCTCAGGTACTTTGACGGTGGTCACTGCTCTGAAGGTGCCACTGTTGTACAAGTGGCTATGTGAACCAGCAGTGATAGAATGTTCCAGCTGTTGGCTGCTCCTTACCCTAGATCTATTGACTTAAACGCTCTGGAAGTTCTCGCGGGGAACTGCTCCTTGTAGACTCTGCTCAGGCAGGTTGGTCTGGCCAGGCTTGGGAACGGCTGTCACCACACACCTTCTCCTCCGTCCTGACTCATCTTTGTCCTCCTGCTGGCCAGTCACCCCCACCTAGTGGTTCTCGTCTGTTTTAGTGAGTTCAGGGTCATTGCCAAACTAAGAAGTCAGTTTCCATCAGTGCTATTCTTCATGTTGAGCCACAACATAAAACACTTTATTGCAATTACAAATAGCAAAATGATTTTCTACTGAGCCTCAGCATCTGAACTTAATGGCATGCTGTAATGCCACCCTGCGCTGATGTGTGGCATATTTAATATCCATCTTTCTTAGAAATAACAGTGTTCAGAAATTAGAAGGGACTTTAGCAGTGAAATAATTAATGTGGATAACCATCATAAACAGCACAAATGGAACAAATACAGATGGTAGTGAGCCGTGATTGCTAATATGCTAACCTGCTTTGACAGAACTTTACATTTTTTCATTGGGAGGTTCGTGGATAGCAGTTAAAACGTCCCTTTCCTTATGACAAGAACTTTGTCTTTCTGGGTCAGAGATTCAGTGATCTCCTACCTGGGCAAGGTAGCATCACCAGAGTTTGGGCTGAGAGAAGGGCTTGCATCCCAGCTCTGGGCTCTCTCACACCCTTCCATCTCCTGCAGCCACATTTCTGCCCTTTGCCTCAGGCTCAGACAGGCGGGGCCCACCCAGAACTGCAGCTAGACACCCACCTCTTCTGTGCTGTGGCTCTGAGGGAGGGGCTCCCTGGCTGGGCTCACTCAGTGGGAAGCAGCTCTTTGAAGATCCTAGCTGCATGCAGGTGCAAGTTGCGGAACCCAACTCCAAGAGGCTGCACGGAAATGAAAAATTACCATAGAAAGATGACTCACCAAATCATAGACACTAAGCTATTGAGACAAATATAAGGACGGGGGTGTTTGGGGGCACTGGAGGCACTTGGCTGTGCCTGCTTTTGGCCCTGCTGGCCTTTAAGCAGCATTAGCAGCGGAAGGGCCATCCAAGTTTCTCTGGATGAGTCAGAAGTCCTCAGAGAAATGCTGGAGGGCAAACTGGGGAAGGAAGGTAGAAAGGATCTAGCCTTAACTTGTTAAGGGTAAGTGCTGTGCTTTACACATATTTTATTTACTCTCAGCAATAATCATTTGCCGTGGGCATGGTAAGTTAATATTTAAGATGAGGAACCTGAGAATTAGACAATAAGTGATTTGCCAAGTTCACCAGAGGCAGGGAAGCTATGGGCAGAGCTGCTAAGGATTAGGGTCACACCACCCTGGCCAGGAGCCCCATTGATATGATACCAGGGGGCCTCACTGAGTCTTTCTGCCCCAGGAAGCCAAGCCCTCCTTTCTGATGCTGAATCCCAGCCCCCTTCTCCCACTCAAGGGCATTTATCCAAACGTTTGTCTCCTTTCCCTCCAGAGTCATCATTCCCCCTTTATTTAATCATCTTCTTACAAATACGCTGTAATATCTCTAACTTTTTTTTTTTTTTAAATGGAGAAACCTTTCTCAATGTTTGTTTTCGTCCTGCTATAGCTCCTTTGCTGTGTTCTCTTTTACAGAACTCAAAAGAGCTGTCTCTCACCATCTCCATCTAGACGAACGCATTTCCCTTCATTCCCATGCTCGGTAACCCACTTATTCTGGTTTTGTCTCAAATCTAAAAGTAAGCCACTGAAACGGCTTCTTCCTAAATTACCAATGACTCCATGTTGACAAATCCAATGGTCAACTCCTTATTGACACAAATGGCCAGCTCTTCTGTTAGAACACCTTCTTCTCTTAGCCTCTGGGAAAGCAATCTCTTATGGGTCTACTCTTACAGCTAAGCCTTCTCCATCTCCTTTTGTTAGTTCCTCCCTATCTCTATTATTCCCAAATGTTGGAGGACCTCAGGGCTTCTCTGGGCTGTCTACATTCACTGCCTAGGTGATCTTACTTAGTCGCATGGCTTTCATTCCACCTGCATGCTGAAGTCTACCTCCTTGCTGGGCATTTCCATTTGAACGTCTCCTAGGTTTCTAAAATGTAACTCATCCACAACCAACTCCTGCCTTTGCCACACAGCCCCTCCCTCCAGACCCTGTCAAAATCATCCCTATCTCAGCCAATGGCAACTTATCCTTCCTTTTGTGGCTTCTAAGGCCACAACATTAGAGGTCATCCCTGATGCCTTTCCCTCATGCTTCTCATTCAATCTTTTATCGAGAAAATGACCGCTTCTTACAATCTCTGCTGCCCCCACCCTGGTCCAAGACAGCATCACCTTGCATCTGATGAGGCTCCTGAGAGACACCCTGCTTCTTCCCTGCTTCAGCCTCTTCTCAACCCAGTGGCCAGAGCCATCCTTACTCAATGTAGCAATGTAAGTTGAATCCAATTGCTCCTCTCTCCAAACTTTCGATGGCTTAGGGTCAGGGTCTGGTGTCTCTGCCTCTCCGATTTCAGCTCCTACCCATTCCCCTTTGACTCATCAGCTTTCGCTGAACTAACCTCCTTGCCACTTCTCAAGCCAACCTGCAGGCTCCCTCTTCAGCTTCTTGGTCCTTACTATTTTTCCTGCCTCTTGACTTTGTCTTATGTTTCTTCATTGAACTTATTGCCTGACACAGCATATATTTATTTGTAAATTGTCTGAGCTCCCACTTGAATGTAAACTCTTTGAGGGCAGGGGCTTAATCTGTTTTGTCCACTATGTCTCTCCAGTGCTCAGAATAGTAGGTGCCAAATAAATATTTGCTAAGGGGATGGATTTGGACCTGGTGAGACTCTGCCATCCTTGCCTGTCCCACCAGCCCTCATGGTAGTGTTTGCATGCAGGAGGTGCTGTGTTTGCATGGTGGGGCTGTATCTGCCTGGCTCCCTAGAGATATGAAGTTCTAAATGTCAGTGAAATCCCAAATCCCTCAAAGAAGGATTTTACCACCCTAGTTAAAAATCAGGCCTGGAGGAAATATGCTACATTGCAGGGTGCATCTAAGGAAATAAAAATATTAGGTGGGTGAAAAATTGCAAAAAACAAAATTATTTTCAACTTAGATCTGAGGGGTTTAAATTAGTGTTCACTCCCATGTCCAGTGTAGGTGAAGATATTCCGCACCCAAACACAGACACTCTTGAGAGTGAATGGGAGTTATAATAGTTATGTTAGGGCCGCAGGCACAAGCCAAGACTGTCCTGGGAAAACCAGTTATGATCACCCTCATGAGAGAGAAAGGAATTGGCTTGTGGCTGGGCCAGGGGAGACGCAGATGATGCTGTAGGGCTGGCATTGAAGAGGATGCCTGGGAGAAGGTGGGGGAAGATAGTGAGGGGACCTGGAGGAGAAGAGCATCCAGTAAAGGGCAGAGGAGAGCAGGAAGATCTGGAGTCATATGTTAAAGGGTGGGGGCAGGGAACAGTCTGGGAGAAAAGTCTATTTCATGTGCTTGAGAGAGGGGAGAGAGAGAAACTGGGATTCCTAGGGAAGAAGCTAATTGGGCACCAGCCGAGCTGGCAAGGGAGGGAGCCCTAAAATGAGAACAATTTTGGCTGGGAGCCAAAGTGCTTTCTGAGACAGACTGAATGAGAAACAACATGGCGATTTGGAAAGAACTTTGAGACTAGTTTGACAGTCTCAAATTCTGGTTCTCATTTGGTTTGACTGTGGGGAAGACACTGATTGTGCTTAGCCTCAGTTTCCACAAGATAGCACCTTCCTTAAAGAATCATGAGGCCAGGTGTGGTGGCTCATGCCTGCAATCCCAACACTTTGGGAGGCCGAGGTGGGTGGATCATCTGAAGTCGGGAGTTCGAGACCAGCTTGACCAACATAGAGAAGCCCTGTCTCTACTGAACATACAAAATTAGCCGGATGTGGTGGCGTATGCCTATAATCCCAGCTACTTGGGAGGCTGAGGCAGGAGAATTGCTTGAACCCAGGAGGTGGAGGTTGCGGTGAGCTAAGACGCGCCATTGCACTCTAGCCTGGGCAACAAGAGTAAAACTCCATCTCAAAAAAACAAAACAAACAAACAAAAAAAGATCATGAGGAATAAATAAGATAACGCATGCAAGACATCTAACACAGTGCACGGCACAGAGTAGGTGCTTCTCTGGCAATAGCAAAGAAGCCTGCTCAAGAAGACAGAGACTGAAGGCCAAGGCTTTATTTTGGATTTGCCGAGAGAAGTCAGGGGAAGAGCTTGAGTCCCCATAACTGCACTCTCCCCTAGGGTCTGGCAAGGAGGCCCTGATACTGAAGGAAGGATGATAACAGGGTGCTTTGGAGGGACAGCTGCAGCTTCACACCTGTGCAGAGCCATCTGGGTCACCAGCACAGTCCCTGACGTAGGACAGCTCCATGTGGCTGATACCGGGATGGTGACTCACAGTCCAAAAGCCTGTTTGTGTTCTGGAACCATCTGTGAGTGCTCTGGTCAGAAGAGAAGGGTTCCCAGGGAAGTCCTTCCCTGTGAACAGTGTCAGGACCCCTTAGCATGGCAGTCAAGGCTCCCAATGATATGTCATGGTTTCCACTTCCAGCCTTGTCTTCTGTCTACAACTCTACCATACACACCTCATGCTCCTGCCAAACTGTTCCTCAAGCACCTGCTGTCACTTCTCTCCTCCATCCCAATCTATCTGCCTGAAAACATCCAGTTTCCAGTCATCAGCCCTCGGCTGACACTTGAACTTGGCAGACTCATTCCACTCCCTGGGGTCTGGACTAGCTGTTCCCTCTGCCCAAAAGGCTCTTCTCCTGGCCATCTGCATGGTTCACTCCCTCACTTCCTACAGGAAGTCTCATTCACCTTTTGGGGATTTTTTTTCCCTACTGAAATTTGAAGCCCTTTCTCCAACATTTCTTGTATGTATTTATTTACTCCTGATTTGTGTTTTCTGTTTAGCTCTTCTGACTATCTAACTTACACTGTATCGGGGGTTGGCAAAGGATGACCCTTGGGGGCAAATTCAGTCCACTCCCTGTTTTTGTAAATAAAGTTTTATGAGAACACAGACATGCTTATTCATGTATGTATTGTCTATGACTGCTTTCATGCCACAATGGCAAAACTGAGTAGTTGCTAAAGAGATCACAAGATCTATAAAGACTAGAATGTTCACTTACTAGTGATTAGCCTTTTCCAGGAAAATGTGCTGAGCCATGCTCTAACTCGTGTATGTCATGTACTTTATGTCTTCTCCACTAGAATGTAAGCTCCGTGTGGGCAAGGATTTTTGTCTCTCTTCTAAATTACTGCATTCCCCCTTATCTGGGAAAACATTAACTACTCAGTATATAGCTGTTGGATGAACGAATGAATGTTGAAAATTTTATTCATTGGCAAGGTCTAGCCCAAATATCACTTTTCAGGAAGCACTCCTTTGCATCATGGGGATTTCTGCACAAAATCTCATTTCTCTTACTAGATGGTAAGCTTCGAGTGTCACCTCTATCTTGAAACCATCCTTTGTCTCCCACGATGGAACTGACCTTTCTTCATCTATTCCTCTTACAGGCTTCTGTGGCTGCACATAGTGTACAGTAGGTATTGAGGTATTTGACACATGTTGCACTCTCCACTTGACTGAGATTAAGTGGGTGGGGACTGTGGTTTGTCTCTGTCCCAGGCATATATCTCAGAGCCTGCAGCCTGGCACATTGCAGGTTCTTAGCATACGGAGCTGGATTTCCCCCACTGAAACCTTCACAGCCCTCCTAGCAGAGACAGACACACATTTAGTAGGGGCTAAGCTACGTTTGTGGAGTAGAATGAAAGGCAAAGGGAACAGTGCTGAGCCAGAGAACACAGCATTAGTGGGAGCTGTGGAGAGGAAGCTAGAAATAGGCAAAGAAGGGAGGGGACAGGCTCTGTTTCATTTCACTCTAGCATAAAGAGGTAACAATTTTAAAAAATCAACTCTCCTCGGCCTCCAGACACACATGCTCTGTGGCATCATTAAGCAGCTGGTGCCAACATTTACCTCACACCTCCCTTAGTAGGCAAGAAGCATTTCCTAAACCCTTCTCCTCTACGCTTTTAAAATAAAGGCCTTAGTGGATCTCAACTTCAGCAAACATAACATTTTCTACTCTTCTATACTGTAAGATTTTTGAGAGTAATGACTGTGTCATTCTTTTATATTCCTAGTACCTAGACCATGATTACATAATAATAGATGCAGAATTAATTTTCATTGAGTTACATAAATGGAACAATATGAAAAGAGAAGGGAAGAAGGAAAGATGGAAGAAAAAGACTTGCACAGATGCTTGTTGTGACTTGGAACTTGGGAAAAAGTCCAACAATCAACAAAATACTCAAAATACTTTAAATGAAGGTAAAAACCATCATTGTTTTCTCTCTGCCTGAGGTTTTTAGGAATTTTCTTCTATTCAAGAACATAATTGCAGAAAACTAGACCGATGATCTGATTGCTTTCATAAGCTCCATGATGATTAAAAGAGGTGTAGGCAGCTCCAAGGCCACACATGAAAAGAGAAATGCTGAGCCTGTTCCATTTGAGCCTTTGTGTCTCGCTTGGCTCTTTGTCAAAACCAAGTCTCCTTCTGGAGATAGAGATGCAGATCACCACCTACCCCAACTGTTCCCACTTGACTTAAGAGACAATGTGGGGAAGAACATCACCCCCATTTCACCCTTCAGAGGCAGGTTGCTTCTGCTATGGCAAGGAGAAGATCGCTTTCTATGTAAGATTTCTTATTTCTGTCTTCCGGAGGTTGGTTCATTTCCTTTTAAACACCTGTGCTGTAATATGCTAACCCGATCCTAAGACAGGCCCCAACTAGTACACACACAGATCCACGCACACCCACACACATACACAAGCAGACTTATTGTCATAGCTCGTGTCTCTTATGGACAAGATGCAGAGTGAGTGAGCCAGCAGATGGACACCCTGGGGGTTTGGAGCCATGTCACTCCCTATCAGCTCTCTCCAAACATCCAGGCAGGATCTGGGAGGGACTGCCCTTGAGATGGGCGGGCGCCATGAATTTCCAGCTGGAGCAACATGTTTCTGTCCCCGAGGGGTGAAGAAGTTTCTTCAGCTGTTCTGTAGATATGCCATGTTGAGATTGAATTCAGGTGTAGTTTTAGCTGCCTTCCTTCTTAAAACTTCCCTCTTCCTTTTTGAATTCCAATGAGGCATCTTTTGAATGCTGAGATTGGGAAGCAAGACTGAGACCTGCTTATGGGCCAAGGGTTCTTACTATTAGATAAGGGTCAGGATCATTAGACCTGCCTATGGGCCAAGGGTTCTTACTAATAGATTTTGAATAACCATAAAAACACATTTCCTGCATTCCTCTTTATCATAGATCAACTGGTTAATTAATCATTCACTTAATGAGTATTTATTGTACCTTGACTTTGTGTCAGGTAGTGTGCTAGATGCAAGAGTAGATATTCTTATTTCGGTTTTTCAGATAAAGAGAATGAGGTTCAGAGAGTTGAGGGGTTTAGGTGGAAAGTGGCCGAGTCAGGAACCAAAGGCCTGTCTTCTGGTGCCTGCTTAATGGGGTTTTAACCAATGTGAGTATTAGGTGAGAGGTGGCCAGGAGAAGGCAGGACATTAGGGGTTATTTCTTAAGCCTGTGGGTGACCACTGAGGCAGCAGGCCAGAAAGTCACGTGACCCAGTGTGATGTATGGGAGAGGACAGCGTGGTGCCTTGTATGCCATGAAGAATTAATCTCAAGGAGATGCTAGTGAGCTCCAGAGATTTAACATCAGTGCTGAGAGATCAAAGATAATGATATCTCTGGCACAGTGCGCTATCAGGAGCGATCAAAGCAAAACAAAAGGGTTCATTTCAGTGCCCTATGCATTAGCGGCCTGACTCGCTGACTCTGGGCACAAAGGAATCCGTCACAGTTTGGGAATGGTGCTAACACCCGCATGGGCTTTTTCTTCTTGACATCTCCATACATCTCACTGTTGCCTGTCCGTAAACAAAAATGTTATCAGGCCCATGGGTTTGCCCCTGCTCATCCCCAAGCTGGCTGTCCTCATCTTCTTCTGAGTGTGTGTGTGTGCTCAGTAGCTTTCCTGCCTTCCTCAGATGATGGTGGTGGAGGCCGTCCTTGTCTGGAGGAAGCTTGTCAGGGTGCACTGCTGCAGGCTGGCCCCTGAGCCCGCCCTGCCCTCGCTGTAAGGCTGCTGCTGGACTGGATGTGCCGGGCTGGTGACGCTCTGTGTCCTGGGTCCAGCCTGCACAAAGGCAGGACCAGGGACTACAGAGAGGATGGGGGGAGGCGTCAGGATTGGCCACCAACTCACTGAGGGATTTTGGTCAAGTTGCTTCACTTTGCTGAATCTCAGCTTCCTTATCTGTGAATTAGGCAGTTGGTCTGTGTCAATAACTTTCACCCCCAGCTTCTCTGATGATGTAAGTTTTCCAATCAAATTATAATAACCCAAATAGAGGAGATGCCCCATAAATACTTCTTGAATGAGTCAAAGCAAATCTATAAAGATAAGCATGGAAACACGTGGACTGCAATGGACAGGGCCCTGGAGAACGCCCTTCTGAGTGCCCTCCCTCCATTCTAACCCCGGGCATCCCAGTGTGGGTCTCTAAGGCCCTTCTGTGGAACCCCAAGGCTCCACTGAACCCAGCCTGACAACCACAAATATGGACTTTCTTGTTTCTTAAAGCTCTGACATTCAGTGATTCTAGGGGAGCTGCTAAGTCTCAAATCTCTCACAAATTCATGAAAGATCTCTGACATATTTTCTACCTTTTTTTCGCAGAAGTTTCCCTGGACTTCTCTGGGGCTCTCCTGCGGGCTTTATGAAAAAGTCTGAACTGCTCAAGATGCCTCCTCTTTTTTCTTTTTTAGATGGAGTCCCCCTCTGTCACCAGGCTGGAGTGCAGTGGCATGATCTTGGCTCACTGCAACCTCCACCTCCTGGGTTCAAGCGATTCCCCTGCCTCAGCCTCCTGAGTAGCTGGGATTACAGGCATGTACCATCACGCCTGGCTAAATTTTGTATTTTTAGTAGAGAGGGGGTTTCGCCATGTTGGCCAGGCTGGTTCCAGACTCCTGACCTCAAGTGATCCGCCCGCCTCGGCCTCCCAAAGTGCTGGGGCTACAAGTGTGAGCCACTGCGCCCGGCCACAAGATGCCTCTTTATAAGAGGCTCTAGCCTGCCTTTCCAGCTGTTTCTTCCCACTCCTATAATTTCCCTTCTCCTAGCAAAACTCTGTATTGGCTTACGCATGCCATGTGTTCTTATGCCCTGCATCTTTGCTTTTGCCATTCCTTGTGCTATTGCTTTTCCACTTTCTTCCTGCAAAACTCCTGTTCATCCTTTAAGACCTGGCTGTGATGTCCCGACTCTTGAACGGTTCTACCTCTCACTCACTCACACAGGGCGGTCAGCTGCTTCTTTCTCTGAGCCGCCTTACCTTCTGGGACACACCTCCAACACAGATCTTTGCATAGCCTACCTTGGCTCATCTAGATATGTTCATCTTCCCCGACAGATGGAGTGCCCCTGAAAGCAGAGACTAGCTTTGAATTCCCAGTGCCTAGCATGGAGCCTGATCCATAAAAACCACTCTATCCTTGTTCGTGAAATGACTGACAGAAACAGCAAGGGCTCCTGTGCATTTGGGTGTGGCCCCAGAAGAGGCAGCTTCTGTGGCTGTTGCCTGTGGAGGCCAGCCGGCCACTCTCCCTGCACACAGCAGGCTGGCTTTGCCACCACAGGCTGCTTCTAGAAGCTTGGCTGTCTCTCCTTCCTTACCTCCCAGACCCCTAGGAAAGTCTTTCCCACCAGAAATGTCTTTTTGGTGGCCTCAATCTGAGAAGGAAGGCTACAGAGCTTACAGATCTTAAACTTAAATGAATAAACAATTCACAGTGGTCCCCTGGCTTAGCCTGAATCTCAACTTGGAGGACTTGGTGTCCACGGTAAGTCTGGAGGCCTGAAGGTGGGAGGCGCTCAGTTGTCTTCAGCGGCTGTACCCTGCACCCTGCCTGGCTACATGGCTTTCCTCCCCCATCCCTCAGGGAGTCTGGCCCTCCCACCCTGGATTAGTTGTATTTTCGTGGTCCTCCTCCTTCTCATCTCTCTGCCTGCCTCACAAAGTGGAGAATTCGATTTTCTTCCCAAAGAAAATCAGATTTGACTTAGCTCCATCCATTTTCACAATTGCTACTGAAACGCTAACTGTCTCTGTGAGGACAAAACAACCAAACGAAGGACTTTCACGGGGGGAATGAGCATGTGGACACAACTGTGCCTGACTGAGAATCCCTTACAGACCTGGGAGAGACATCTGCAGGCAGCGGGTTGCGGACTGGAAGCCCTGGGTCTCCAGAGTCTGGTGATGAGGAGACCCAGAGGGAAGGAACTGGCTTGAAGTAGGGCTGCCTCGGGGGTAAGCATTTCTCCCGCAGCCCCACACCCAGCAGCTCTGAGAGAAGCCGGAGCTTCCTGATGCACCTGGCGTGACACTGGGACACAGGCAATCCATTTTGTGACTGGTATGTCAGAGTCACGGAGGGGCTGGGTGCAGTGGGGTAAAGAGGCTGCAAGGCCACAGATGGACTAGGTGTGGCCGTCACAGCTGTGGTGGCTGGCCCCATGAAATAACTGGGACACCAGGAGGTCCAGGGTCAGAGGACCTCTAAATAGCTCTGTAATGTTGGATGAGCCACTGGAAGCCCCCGAGCCTCACCCTTCCCATCTGCAGACCAGGGAGAAATATCACTGCACATGCCTCTACTGTGCGTGGGAGTGCGAGTCCCAGGTGGTGCATGGAGAAAGCATGTTAAAGCATGTTGACCATGGATGTGCTCTCCCAGGGGAGTGTAGGCTTCCAGAGCAGGAAGGGGTGCATCTTACTCACTGCTTTATTCCCAGGGTCAAGCACTCTGCCTGGCCCCTGCGGAGCTCAGGGTGTCTGGTCGCCTGAGTGAGATGATGTCATTTAGACTGCTTGCCACCTGCCGCACACAGGAATTAGCTTCCAGGTTGAAGTGGGGCCAGGGTAGGGCCCACAGGAACCTGGACCATCTTGACTCTTTGTATCGCGAGGGGAAAGGAGGCAGGAGAAGCCCTGAGTACTTGTCAGTGGAGTGAAGTCTGTTAAGCTTTAAGCGGGAGGATCCAGTTCAGTAAGTAACTTGGTCCCCTGGGATGGAGGGCCCCCAGGTCCCTTCTGTGTTGGCTCCACAGCCTCTCTTCTCTCCTGTATTAATTCAAGTGGGGAAGGCCTGAGCTTGCCTCCCTGAATTCCCTGCACCCTGCAGACGCTGTCCCATTCTCAAGGTGCCGTGTGTAATCAGGAAGCAGAGGCCAGCTCCAAAGCTTTTGGGGCAGAGGGAGGAGGGCAGTGGCTAGGCAGTGGGTTGTCCTGTTGCTGAGGAGACCTTGAGGAGGAGGCTTTTGGGGCAGGCATGCCTGTTGCAGGGTTGGAATGGGCCTTGGGGAGGGGCAGTACCCTCTCGGCCCGAAAACACAACTGGGCCATCTTCCCTCATGTCTGGCAGAATGGCTGCCTTCTTAGTCCAGACTGAGTCCTGTGGAATGTGCGGTTGGAGCAAAAAGATGAAGAATGAGTCTAAGAGGTCGTGAAGAAAGACAGACCCAGGAGACTGTGGCTCAGCCTTTCTTAGGAAGTAGACTTCTAAGAAACAAGAACGTTGGTTTAACAACAAACCTAATTGTTTTAGGGAAAAGAGGTAGTGCATGGATAAAATGTGGAAAGATACAGAAGCAGAAACAGGAAGTGGAGCCTGGTGAGGAACAAAAGGTGTCACAAGGGTCATTTTAGGGACATATTGCAGGAGAGACAGGAAGTCGAAATTGGCACCATTCTTCTAGATTGCCCAGAGCCCTCCAGCGTCACAGGGGGAGTCAAAGGGTCAATAGGTGCTTCTCCTTTGCAGCCTCAGGGAGTGATTACCTGCAGCAAGCCCGGGTGCTGTCCCTGTAAACAATGAGACAGGCAGGCAAGACAGGAGCAGCTCCCTGGCATTCTGCTGCTGGAGCATGGAAGCAGTGCTGGCCGGGAGCCCACAGGTGGGTGTGAACCTGGGGGCTCCGTAGATATTCATGGGACCCAGCGCACTCCACCGGACACGAGAAAAGTTCACAGCCCAGGGTCCCCTGTTACTTTACGAGCCTGGGAGGTTCCTGCGGCTAGAAGCACAAGGGAGGGAGCCCTAATCATAATTACTAAGAACACGCCATATTTGCTGCTTTTAACTGTTTCCAAGTCCTTCGAGTTCATAGGCTCATCTGCTCCTAAACCAGTCCTTTGAGGTATCTGGCAGACACTTTTCCACCCTTCCCTTCCTTGACATTTCTGTGGCATTTGGCTCTGTGGTGGCTTCCTTCTTCGCTTCCTTCTTCTGGAAACTCTCTTTTGTTGTCCTCTTTCTGGGACACCCTCCTCCGGAGTTTCCATTCCTTCTCAGTCCCCGTCCTCACTCTGCTTCCTGTCCCCAGCCACTTAAATATCGATGTCCCTAGGTTCTATTCTCAGCCGTCTTCTCATTCAGAATTCGTCTCCTCAGAGTAGACTCATCACTGCCTGAGACATTTACATCATGTCTCCACCTAGCCTGTGGCCATGGCCCTCAGCCCCGCAGAGCCCGCTGCCTGCCGACTAGACCCGTCCACATGGGGGTCCACAGGCCCCTCGAGTGTGACACATCCAAATGAGTTACTCACCCTCTCCTCCCTCTTGTCATCGTCTCTGCACCATCAATATCCACTAACTGTCCGCCAGAAATCAGGGAGCCATCCTGGCTCCACCCTCTCCCCACTTCAAACATCTGGTCAATCATGCCTTCCTCTCAGCCTGACTCCTGCAGGTATCTTCAATCTGTGCCCATCCTCGCAGCTCCGAGCTCATTCCATAGCTCGTAAGTTTGCTTAGACTGGTGGTTCTCAACCATGGGTGATTTTTGTCTTCCCTGCCTAGGGGACATTTGACACCATCCAGAGACAGTTTCTGATGGTCACAACGAAGTGGTTGCTACTAGCGTTAAGTGGGTAGAGGCCAGGGATGCAGCTGAACACGATACAACGCACCAGGCCACCTCTGCAACCAAGAACCAAAATGGCAATAGTCCCCGGGTAAAGAAAACCTGGCTTACAACATGAAATGCTTTTCTTTCTTTTTTTTTTTAGACAGAGTCTTGCTCAGTTGCCCAGGCTGGAGTGCGGTGGCGCGATCTCGGCTCCCTGCAACCTCCACCTCCCAGGTTCACGCTGTTCCCCTGACTCAGCCTCCCAAGTAGCTGGGACTACAGGCTCCCACCACCGCACCTGGCTAATTTTTTTATATTTTTTGTAGAGACGGGATTTCACCATGTTAGGCAGGATGGTCTTGATCTCCTGACTTCGTGATCTACCTGTCTCAGCCTCCCAAAGTGCTGGGATTACAGGCGTAAGCCACCGTGCCAGGCCAACATTCAATACTTTTCTAACTGGTGTCTCTGACAATCAGGTTGGTTCCCCTTCAAGCCCCTCTCTGCTGCCTCCTGCGAGAATGCTTAGCTTACAAATGAATCTGTCTGCATGTCTCCATTTCCCAACTTCTCAGCATAGTTTACAAAGCTCCCTAAGATCTGGCCCTGCCCACCTCTCCAGACCCACCTTCCATTTCCTCTTTTAGTCCATGCTCCAGCAGTACCAGATAGTCTGGCATTCTCTGAGTAAATCATGCTCTTCCATACCTCTGGGCCTCTGGTCTCAAATGACCCTTTCCAGGGTCCATCCCGCTGTGTCCACTGTTTGCATCGTGTCAGAGCTTACTTAGTCTTTCAAGACTCAGCCTGAATATCATTTCCTGGACAAAGCCTTCTCTTGGCTATGCTTCTACCACAATTTGTATGTATTCTCATGTCTACCTCTCACATTTCTGTTTCTGCAATCTTCTTGAGGTCACAGATGTGACTTTATTTATCTTTACAGACCCAATGCATAGCGCCCTGTCTGGTGAGTGAATGCACACAGGAAGAAAGCTTTGCCAAAATTTGCACACCTTGTTGCTGGATTAGGACTGGCATTCAGGTCTCTGGACTTCCAAGCTATGCTCACCTCATCAGACCTGATGCCTCTAAGTAGGTCAGTTTTAGGTCCTGAGCTACTTGATCCATCTGGCTCCCAGTTAGAGAAGCACAAGAAATTAATCACACATGGTGGCTGCTGCCTCCATAAGTGCTTCCATTTATTCACAAGCTGAAAGACAAGAGCTTGGCCCCCCAGCGTATGCTGGATCAAAAGCAAGGAACAAAAAGGATTGCAAAAGAAAGTTGCAGGAAACAGTAGCTACTTTGATGCAGGCAGCTCTTTGAGGAAGCAACTGAGGACTGTGTCCCCAGCAGCGAAGACAGAGAGAAGTCACTGCCAGAGGGTGAAGGAAATCGCTGCAGGAAGGGTGGGACCTCACTAGCTTCTCTGCCGGTTTCCAGCGAGTGCCAGGAATGGGGGAGGGGTGTCTCATTAATCTCACCTCCTTGCTGCTCTGCCTAGGGTCTTTACAATCTGCTCCATTTGGAGACTAAGGGTTCCTACAGGAATGGCAATCTGAGCCAGAGATTTAGGAAGGAGGTTTATAAGTAATGGCTAGAGTGATAGAGTAATTAATAGGAAACTATTATTAACAATACAATGATTTCATAATGATTCCACAATTTATAATATAAATGTATACATAATTTGATGAATTAATTGTATTGAGCCCAAGGATGCAGGAATGCCCAGATCCTGTCCTTGAAATAGCCACCCCTTCTCATGAGGACCCCTCAGAAAATATAAGCACACAAAGAAAGGAAAGCAAAGCAATGCTTCATTGTTAGCTGGACTTGTGATCAAAACCCTCACTCTCTGGTCAGCGGACTAGGTGACATTTTCCACTAAGCAAGTTAGGACTAAGCAGCTCATAACAACAGCCAATCCAGTGCACCAGCTAGCCTCGGGAAAGTGTAGTCAGCTGCAGAGACAGAGAGTTACTGTTTCCTTCGAATTCCTGTTCTCTGGAGTTGACTTGGGCAGCCTGGCTCTGAACCAGGACACCATCTCCGGGTTGGCAGCCGTCTGAGAAAACATAGAGAGAAGACACTTTGAGGAAGGCAACCTTGTAATGCTGAGAGGAAGCTTGTGCTCAAGGAGACTCCGAGGAGAATTTGGATCTAACCCCAAGGCACTGCAGAGTGGAAAAGGCCATTGGGAACCCCTTGCCTTACCAGAAAACCAAGCAAAGGAGACGATAGCAAGAGACTGGACTGAAGTTAAAGAATAACGCTTAAGTGTTTTGTTTGGTACTCAAGGGGCTTGCCTTCCCATTGTATTCACAGATACTGCAAAAGACTTTGGTGAAATGCCATGTGGAAGGAGGAGGATTGGTTCCCATTGTGAATATTGAAAAAATGAGTCCTGGGGTTCTGAAGGCAGCTTGAGATATTTTGAGCATTTCACCTCTGAAGTAAGAGTGCAACCCTCCAATTCAAAAGTGTAATTTCTAGTCCCTTTGTTGAAAAGTCAGTTATGAAACTTTACAGTTTCACTTTTGGCTTTGGGCTGAACTTTTCAGAGCCTTTAAGGCCAGGTGGGTAAGTATTTTTAGAGATGGTAATGAGGCCTGGGGGCTATGCACACAGCTGGAGCTCAGCAGGTGTCTCTGAGGAGAAGGATAAGGACCTCAGTCATGGTCAAGACCCCTCTCCGGATGGCTTCTCATCCCTCAGACCCACAAGAGAGGTGCATCGTAAGCTCAAGACACCTGAGACACCTTAATCCTCTTCCCCAGCCCCCTGGCTGTCCCTTGAAGGGATGCAATGCGCTGGGGAGATGAAATCAGTTTGCATCTTAGGAAGGATATGGATTGTTTTTTTTCTTTCTCTGAGCTGTCACTTGCTATAAAAACGATCATTGATATTCAGCCATTATACTTCCATAATCATTAATATTCTTAAAAGGCTCTTGGAAACACATTTATACAAGGCTACACGATCAGTTCCTACATTTACTTTCAATTTAAATAACAGTTTTAGCCAGGGTTTTGATGTGCTGTTTACTTTAATTACCATTCTGCCCCTTTCTATGTCTTGACACAGTGTCATTTAATATTTTATGAATTTCCCTTAGCTCTTTTTTCCCTGATATGTGTGATTCGAATGGGTTGCTGCTTTTTTTTTTTTTTTTTTTAAACTTGTAGTTTTAACTTTTCTGAGACTTGCTGTAAACAAGATGTGGCATGCTTATGGATTCTCTTCCCCCAGTGATAATGGGAGGGAATAAATAAAACAGCAAACAGCTGCTTTACCCAGATGGCACAAGGATGCCAGGGGGTTCTGGCCCTGCTGCAGGCACAGAGTGACAAGCCAGCAACTTCAGGTGAAGTGGGAAGCAGCCCAGAAGAGGTCAGTGTCCGCCTCTCAAGGTGTGGGCCATCAGCATGAGGATCACCTGGGAGCCCCACTCCAGAACCACTGAGGCAGAAGCTGCATTAGAACAAGATCCCGAGGTGGTTGGTTTGAACACTGGAGTTTGGGAAGCACTGCACTAACGGAAGTCCATCAGTGGATCTGAAGAAAATAGGCGTTTCTCAGCTGTTTTCTCCCAAGTCCCAGGCTTTCATCAGAAAAAAGCTCAACTTTTGGGATCTCTGGCAGGTTCTTGGGGTCATTTATAAATAAGTGCTATACTTTAAACACTGTGTTCATGATCTGTTTTTTCAGTGATCCATTTGTTTACTTAAGAAATATATGGCAAAGTGTGGTGGCTCATGCATGTAATCCCAGCACTTTGGGTGGCCGAGGCGAGTGGATCACCTGAAGTCGGGAGTTTGAGACCAGCCTGACCAACATGGATAAACCCTGTCTCTACTAAAAATACAAAAATTAGCCAGGCGTGGTGGCGCATGCCTGTAATCCCAGATACTCAGAAGGCTGAGGCAGGAGAATCTCTTGAACCCAGGAGGCAGAGGTTGCAGTGAGCCGAGATCATGCCATTATACTCCAGCCTGGGCAACAAGAGCAAAACTCTGTCTCACAAAAAAAAAAAAAAAAAAAAAAAAGAAAGAAATTTAGTATTTTATGTACTAGGAACTACAGAAAGTCATAAAGGAGACCGTGCAATATGGTCGGTAACAGAGTGTATCAAAGTGCTAAGGAATCACAGTGGTGGAGACTGATGAGCAGGTCAGAGAAGTTTTGTTGGAAGGGTACTTTCTGAACAATTCTTGAAGGATGCATGGGAGTTAGGGGTGGTTGGGGAGGACAGTGTTAATTGCGGCAGGATGGGGTTGGTGGTTGGAACGGTGCTGTCTTCTGGTCCAGCTGCGCCTGGCTCCAGCCAAGGGCAGGGCCAATGTGTACCGCCTGCAGCAAGCATAGCAGTTTGGCAGGGAGGCTCATAACGGGACGTTTACCCATCCTCAGAAAGCAAGGGCTTTCCTGTGGGACCATTGTTGGCTCCTGCCCTACAGAGGAACATGCACTGGAACTCGGGGCTAGGAGGTTACATGCAAACTCAGTTCTACCAATTGCTAGTTGGGGCCTTTGATGACACCTTTTATGTCTCTGTAAAAGTCATAAAATGTGCTTCTGTGAGGGCTAGATGAGATAAAACCCATGACACAGACTGGCAGTCAGTAGTAACATTAGCTGGGTCTGAACATGAATCTGAGGTTGACGAGTATGGGAAGGAATAATAGCAAAGATAAGGAGAAGAATAAGCCCACGAAAGCATCTCTGGGATCCTAGAACAACAGAGACCGATGCATGACCAACTGGGGAGAGAAAGAGAGCTTCCACTGGCCCAATTCCCGCCTCCTCCACCTACTCTTTGTTGACACTTAATATAGAAACTAGGCCTGTAACTGGCAACAGATCAATACTTCAACTGAAGAATAAAAATTCTCATGGGACAGGCCAGACCAGGGATATGATCTCAATAATGTGCGTCGGGGAATTGGGGCTTATTGGAAAACGTGGCTTTGGAGGTAACAGGCAGCTGTCAGGCCCCAGAAAATGGGAAAGAAGTGGATATCAAAATCTGTAACTCTGGTTTAAGGACAGACATTATTTCCTTGTCTCTTTCTGTAGGAACTGAAGTAAATTGCCCTTTAGGCAGAACCAAACCAAAGAGGAGACATAAACTCATTTTTGAGTGAGCAAATCCAGCTAAAAATGACATTCCCATTGCTTCCTTTCTCAGATAAGGCATTTATTATGGGTAACAGATGAATGGATAATCTTCATTTAATGGCAAAGATAAGGGGGATCCTTCCTGATACTGAAGGTACAAAATAAACATCCCGGTATTTCCAGACTCCCACCTTCCAGGCACTGGCAATTCAGCAGAGGTCTGGGTTTATTCTCTGGTCATCACTGCATTTATGAATCTTCAATTAGTCCTGACTTAGCTTGAGAGTTTTTATAAAACTGCCCAGCGTAGTGCCTAGCAGAGGGTACATGTTGCATACGTGTGTTAGTTTCTTTCTGTTTGTTAGTTTCTTTCTGCTGTGGGCTACCTTGCGTTTGTGAGGATTTGGTCACAAGAGGGATTGTCTAGAGAGAGCAGATGGTCTGATTGACTTTCAGTTGTAGTCACAGCAACAATAGCACCATTTATAGGGCCATACACTTTATGCCAGAGGTTTTACACACATTTCCTCATTTAATACTCCAATGAACCCTGTGAAATGGACACTATCACCTCCATTTTGCAGATAAGTAAACTGAGGCTCATGGCAGTGAAATCCTTTGACGAGTCACACAAAGCTAAAATGTAGATGCCAGAGCCAGGGTTTGATGAGAGGTCCCCGTGACATTTCAAACCAAGCTGTTTTTGGTGTTCATATCACTTTCTAAACAGAGAACTGGAGAGGTGGAAGGACCCTCAGAGATCATCTGGGCTGGTGGTTCTCACCTGGGGGGACATTTGAGAACATCTGAAGATTTTTTTGGTTGCTACGACTAAGTGGGGGAGTAGGGGTGCCCCAGAGGATGCTGGGGATCACCATACATCCCCACGGTCCTCCCCTACCCTGTGCTGCCCAGGAAGAAGAGCTCAAAGGGAGTGCCCCAGACTGGCCGTCGCAAGCATGGTGTGAAAAGGTCCTGCTTAGTTTTCCAGGGAGCCAGCAATTGCTTACATCAGAAAACTTTGTTCTCAGGAGCAGTGCCCTTATTTAGATTTCAAGGAAAAATAAAAACAGCTAAAGTTTTCTCAAATAGTGAGTTTCCCAATTTGCTCCCGTTGGCAATTTTCTAATGTAGATTCAGTGGAATCTGGGTGAGAGGGTGCTGCTGAGTGGGGATGTGCTTACCAAGGGGAAAATGAATGTGTCCCCTGATTGGAGGCCAGCTTGCCCGACAACTGTGACTGTCAGCACACAGGGCTGGGGCCCTGGCCTCGGGAAGGGAGTGGGGAGGAGCAGGGATGGGGCCTGGGGCTCAGGAAGGGGGTAAGGAGGAGCAGGGATGCACCTTCAGGGCAGAAAGGGTGCTGGTGGAGCCCAGCTCCAAAGCACAGAGAGGGCACAGTGGGCAGGGAGAGGGCAGAGGAGGGAGTGAACTGTCCCCCTCCTCTGTCATGCCTGCATCACTGCCCAGGTCCTGGGGGCCTAGGGAAGGAGTGGAGGGGAGAAACGAAAGTTTCCTAAGTCACACTGCCCCATGGATTCTGGGGAAGGATCTGGGCAAATCTGCAGCAGCTCCGAGTCTCAGTTTCTTTCCCTGCTGGTAGGACGATGGCAGTAATACCCGTGATGGATAAAGTGAGAGACTCCTGGGACACACAGCACGTGCCTGCTTCTTCCCCAGCTCGGAATCCTCCAGTAGAGGGGGACATTTTCAGACACAGTGAGCTAGAGGAGGCTTTTTTCAGTTTCTTAATTCTAAATGTTTAATTACTCTAGGCACCTAATAGTTGTATATATTTATGGGGTACCTGTGATGTTTTGACACAACTGTACAATATGTAATGGTCAAATCGGGATAACTGGTATCCATCAACTCAAGCATTTATTATTTCTTTGTGTTAGAAACATTCCAATTCTACTCTTTTAGTTCTTTTAAAATATGCCATAAAATACTGTTAACTACAGTCACCCTGTGGTACTACTGAATATTAGATCTTATTTTCCTATTTAACTGTATTTTTGTCCTCATTAACCGTCCCACTTTATCCCTCCCTTCCCACTACCCTTCCCAGCTGCTAGTAACATCATTCTCCTTAGTGAGGGTTGCTGTTTGCAGAATGTTGGCCAGGGCAGGAGAACGTAAATACACGAGTGTACCTAGACCTTCCGATACGCCAGCAGCCAAGCATGTGCCACCAACACCTAAGCCCAGGAACTAAATCCAACGCATTTTCATTCATAGAGGAATGAAATTCATTAATTAACTTTGAATTAATCATAGGGGAGAAGCCTCCAACAGCCCCTGTCACCCCCTCCACCCCTGTCTCGCCTTATCTGGTCCTTTTCCTTTGAGCAGGTGAGTGATCTCTTGATTCCTCGCTCCAAGATTCCCAGCCATGGGCCACAGCTGGAAGTGGGTTTCACAGAAGGTCCCGGGCTGGCCTCACCTGACATGCCCTGTGTGTACCTCACTTGGGTCCTCAGTGTCAAAGGCAGGACTGTGTGTGACGCGGGGTTTCCACAGAGCACTAATGGAGTCCGTTAGTATTCAGACCAAGTTTCCTATTTTTTTTTTTTTTCCCCTAAGAGTGCAACATTGTGGTTCAATATTTGCTGTGTGGTAATTAATAGCACTTAATCTGTAGATCTGGAGCTGGTTTCTCATCTGCTGAGAATGAGGTTACCATAGCCACCCCGCGTTTGGCTCCTTCACTCCTTTTCCCTTCCCAGAAATGTCCTTTTGTGTTTTTCTCAGCCCTAGGAGGGCTCAGGACAAGAAGGCTAAAAGCACCCAGAGAGATTTGCTGCTGCATTAGCAGGCAGCCACCTGAAAGAAAAGTTTATGAAGACAAAGAAGAAATGGACTTCCACCCACCTCAGAGGCCTGATGTGGTGTCAGACAAGACATCCTCACAGGCGGAGGGGCCTCTGACTCTTCCACATAGGGTCCTCAACAAAGCACCTTCAGTTATCAAACTATGATGTTTTGACTGCGTACTGTGTTCCAGGTGGCTCAGATAGGTATTTTGTCGAATTCTCATAACACTACAACTATCTTGAAAGGCAGGTATATATGATACAAATGGTACAAATGAAGAAACTGGCTTTCAGAGAGACCAAGTAACTTGCTCAAGGCCACACAGCTAGAAATTAGCAGAAAGAAAACTCCAATCCAAAGTCAAACCCTTCCCCCGTTCCATGCTGTTGTTGAAGATGTGAATTCCACTGTGTGAATTTCTAGGCTTCTGCGTATGACTTGCCCACAGAGCATTAGGTGACACGTATAGTGTTAATTTGACTGCATTTTGGCATGGTTATGCGGCTTCTCTGCAAATCGTTTCATCTTCCTCTGCCCCAACACCTTTGTGTAGGAGGCTGGGTAGACGTCACTAAATTACTTTCACTTTATAGATAGAGACACTGAGGCCCTGAGACATGGAGGGATCTGGGTAAAGCGAAACAGCTCTTGAGTAGTATTTGCTCTGTCGGTCAGTGTGTCAGGTGCAGGTAGCATCACGTGCCCTACCTGGGTCTTAAGGAATGATGAGATCCAGGCAGCTGGTGCTGACAGTGGCCTCTGCATACTCTTCCTGAAGGTATCTCACCTGCCTTTGTTTGACAGCATGTTAGCAACGTCTGTAATTTGGGCAGGAGTGAGGAGAAGGAAACCACAGTTAAGGTGTGTGTGTGGAGTGCTCTGCAGGCAAACCAGCCCACAAGGGATGCTCTGGTCACCGGTGTGGATGATGACAAACACCTGAAGGAGAACCGTAGCCAACACTGCAAATCAGGCAGCATGTATCAGAGTTTAAAAACCTCAGGGAGTTTTGGGCCAGCCAATAAAATGTGCTCCATTTTGCCAGAGCTGAGGGGACTGGGCAAGAAGGAGCACTTAGAATTTTGACACTGCACTTTGATCAGTTTGACGGGTTTAGTATTATAGAAATATTTCATTGTTTCAGCAGAGACGAGGAAATCTAATCATCCATCCAGCTGCACTCTGAATTTGCCATGATTCGCTGGAAGAGGGGGTGTGTGGGGGGGGGGGGGCAGAGAAAGAAAGAAACAACTGATTTAAAATGCAGTTTAACCTGAGGTAATTTGGCCCATTCAAATTGTGTTTTTTTCTTCCCTCCTTTTTTTTATTTAAGTCATTGCTGTATTTTCAAGATATTATTTTTCAAAGGTGGCATCTAATTATGTTTTCTCTCCACATTCATTTTGAGCAGGTAATAAAGGCTCAAGATGGGGGAGTTCTACAGTGATTAATGGAAGAAAATGTAGATGGGGCTGAATTGAAGCAACAGTGTAAAATATGATTTTATAAACAGGATAGAAAGAAATTAAAGTGCTCCATTGCTAAACTCAGTGGAGATGGTATTCATTGTGTGTTGGGTGCTGCAGTAGTGGTCTGGAATCTGTCTGGAGAAAAGTCTTCCTGGATATACCAGATCAGCCTTTGGTGGTCACTAGGTCCTCTGACTTGGGTGTGACACAAAAGCCCCCCACTTACAGATCCCTCTCCTACCCAGGAGATATGTTGCTTATATTTGTGATATATTCCAGTGGGCAAAGCATTGCTCTATCCCAGCATCCCCTTTTATCTTCAGAGGGAAGGCCAGTAAGTTTATAATCCCTTAGTCTGATTATGGCTCCAAGGAGGAGGGGCTGGTAGAGGGGCCCTAGTAGGGTGTCTTGATGGGACACAGGGGATGGGGCTAGGGACAGGGAGCACAAAAATGGCCTGAAAGACAAATTTAGAAAAATTTTTATTTTTGCATTGCTGGGCTAAAATATATCCTTTTCTTCTTGGGAGCTGAGAGGGTAATCCTTGTTAGATTTACCTTAGAATGAGGTCATGCTTCTTGGAAACAGCCACTCACTGAGAAAGAAGATATCCACTGTTCCATGAGAGACCCCATGGTAGAGTGAGTGACAAGGTTCTTGGAAATATCATCAGATAGTGCCTACTTTGGGGCTGAGTGAGAATAGGAAAGTGGCAGAACAGGGAAAACATTTCACCACAAGGAGCTCATTCCTGCAGACCCTGAATGGAAAACCAGCTCTTGGCATTATATAACACAGGCCAACTTTCTCTTCCTAACAACAGGAAGAGGCAATTTGGGTCAAAGACAGACCCTCCTTTCCTATGCAGAGGCCTCTTGTCACTTTGCTAATTTCTTTGTTTGTGCTTCACCTTCTGTTCTCCATTTTCACTTTTCCCATCCCACTGGAGCACAGATCCAAGTTTTCATCCAGATGCCCATAATGCTGCTCACCCATCACCTACTTGTGATATGGATATTAATATGCATATAATTTTAATGATACAGTCTTCATGGTCTTTCAATCCCCTTATTTAATATTTTTGTGTTTGTTCATAGTCTGTTGGCTCCTGTGGGGCCAGCACAACAACTCTTGCAGGGCTCTGTAGTTCATATGGAGCCAGATACTGAACTCCACCCTTCAGATATCCTATGCCCATGTGTTGAGGGTGACAAGGAATGATTTCTTCCATCTAACCAGAGTTCAACAAATGCATCTTGATCTTCAAAGAAAACACCTGAGAGTCCACAACAGGGGACATAGGATGAATGGGAACTGCATAGGAGAGTTTAAAAGGCAGATAGGGGAATATGTGTTGAAAAGGGGTACTTGGCAACAAATCAAACTCTTATGCATAGAAAGGAGAGACCCCTAAGTGGAGAGGATGTGAAAAATTCAGATTGTGGGGCTTCGCTCTTGGAGATTGTAATTCAGTAGGTCAGGGTTAGAAGTCCAGAATCTTCTCCTCAGGCAATTCTAATGCAGCTAACATTTGGGAACCACTGAGGTCTTGGATGGCTCCCAAATGAAGAAACTGAAGCCTAGGAAAATTCAATGGCTCATCTAATGCCATCCGGCTAGGTAATAGGGGAGGAGTGAGACTACCATTCCGTTGTTCTCTCCATTCACCTTAATTCCACCACTTAGCATTTCACTAGTAGAGAAGGACTGTTGGTCTGGGGGTACCAGGAGGTTGAATGGAGGACGCTTGTGTTAAGAA
The DNA here is from genome assembly GCF_002776525.5 of Piliocolobus tephrosceles. Lineage (NCBI taxonomy): Eukaryota > Metazoa > Chordata > Mammalia > Primates > Cercopithecidae > Piliocolobus > Piliocolobus tephrosceles. Next base: position 115,873,714 of record NC_045446.1, read on the forward strand.
GGGAGAACTATTTAGAACACATGTGAAACTCTATTTACACCAAGCTTTAAATTGAACTTCCCATTTCCCAGTTTCAGCTTCCAGAATGCAACCTTAATCTAGTTCATTTGCATAAGCTTTAAAATAAGCCTTTAGAACAAATGTAAATGGATCTTCAAAGAACAATATTATGATGGGTTCAGTGTAAATGACTCAAAAACATATGGATGGCATTTCTTGAGGATTTCCCAGAGAGTCTTGCTGTCTGTCTGTATGCAAGGGAAGTTTATTATCAAAGCAAAACTAGGGGTTGGGAGAAGTATGATATTCTTAAGATAGTGTATCCTAACCTGTCTGTGGTTCTAATTTATTTTCATGCCTCAGTGAGCTGGACTGATAACATAGAATGGCCAACATGAAGCAGAAGTCAATCTCTTCATCAGGCTGAACGTGGCTCACAGAAGCATCTGACACCCCAGGTCATAGGACACACGACATAGATCTCAGAACTGAAAAGAACAAGAGATTTTCTCATAAAGCTCACCTCACCATGGTCATGAGGAAACCAAGGTTCAGAGAGGGCAAGTGACTTGTCAAGGTCACATAGCCAGTACATGGTTGAATTGGGATATCAGCCTAGGTATGTCTAACTCCAAATTTTATTTTCTCTTGAATATATCACCTAGCAGCTAAGAAATCAGCAGACAGTGGGCTTTAGAACCAGACAGGCAAACACAGCTTCAGGGCGAGGTTAGGCAGCTAGAACTTTATTGATCAACAACTTTGCCACATCACTGGCACATTGGTTGCTGGGCAACGTGGCTCCTCTCCGAAAAGGCAAGAAAAAGGTTCTGAAGATGATGGATCTGCATTAAGCAAAACCCAATAACCAGGCACTTTCAGGTCAAAAACTTGGTTTGCTGTGGTTTGGAGTTTCTAGGTCAGCTGCCCAGAGGCTGTCCTCTGCTCAGCTTATCTGAGATGAGGCCATCAGTAAGGACCTCCTCAGAGACAAGAGACAGGAAAACCAATTTAATATCCCCTTAGACAGGGCAGATGGAGATATGGGCTTGTTTTCTACCCAATGTTAGTACTGTATCTTATCTTACAGCTAGGTTGAAATTAGAGGAATTGGCAAAACAAACAAACAAACAAAAAAACAAAACAGCACAAAGAGATGACTTGGGAATAGGAGGTGGGTGTTGCTAAACAGGGGCAAGTCATTTACTACTATGGGCCTCAGTTTCCCCATTTATAGAATGGTGAGCCTGGGCTAGCTTCATGTTAGTCTATCAACAGGTGCTGGCTGGCTATAATAATCACCTGGAATGTTTGTTAACCTAGAGACTCTAAGGCCGCAATTTCAGCTATTCTGATTTAGGTTTGACATGATACTCAACAATAATTTCATCCATGCTATCAGAGGTATTTACTACATGTCCAGGAGATGTTCTGGGCTCTGTGTTAGGTACTGGGGATATAATTGTGAATGCATATTGAATGCAAAGCACTGTATAAGGCAAATGGGGTATTTAAATCTTTGAAGGAGAATTCTTGTTGGATGAATGGCAGTGTAATATTACATACATGAGATTTAGTCAGAATTGGATTTGAATCTTTACTCTTCTACTTACTAGCTGTGTGACCTTATTTATGCAATTTACTTAACCTCTTTGATCTCATGTATAATATGAGGATATGATTACAGTACCTACTTTGTAAGATGGTTGATGATTACATGAGATAATCTGGCTGAGTTGCTCAGATTCCTGGAACACAGTCAAGGCTCACCAACGGCAAATATGCACAGATTCCTGGGGTTTTAGGAGCTTGTAGGAATGTGTGCAGTATGTATAAGAGTGTGTGTGAGACCCACATCATGCATGCATATACAGTGTGTACGTTTCTCAGAATGAATTTAGTGATGGGGAGACTACTTCTGCATTTCTGCTTGGTTTCATCAGGATAGCCTCATGGAAGAGATGACATTAGATTTGGGCCTTAGCAATGGGCAGAATTTTGATCAGCAGCAATGAAGAGGAGCAGAAAATGTTCCAGAAATTGGGGTACTAGCTAAGGGGCAGAGAGCCCAGGAAGGTGGAGCTGTGCTTGGGAAAGTGGTGGACAGACCATTCGTGGAAGGCTGGCCAATGGCAGAAGGGCCTTGGGTGCTGATCAAGGGACAAAATAGACATTGATTTCTCTTTTGAAACACACGACTTTTTTTTTTTTTTTTTTTTTTAAATGAGTGGAAAGCCTTTGATAAGCATTTGTTGAATTAATGACTGAGATGTTGAGCAGGTGAACAGCCTTTTCTGGAAAGTTCACCTGGAGGAGGTGTGCTGACCAGAGAGGATGAAAGGGAGGCTGGAGGCAGGGAGGTCAGGACTGCCATACTGTCCCAGACATGCAGAACAGGCTGCTGGACTAGACGGGGACAAGGAAATAGAGAGGTGGGGCCAGTGCGAAATGTATCCTGATGGAAGCAGCACGAAGTCGTGGAGACTGATCAGGAAGCAGGTGTGGAAAGAAGCAGCAGAGACCTCAGTTTTCAAAGTGTGTATCTGGAACAATACAGAAGAGACAGGGCCACTAAATGGGGCTGAGGAAAAGCACTCAGAGCCGTTCCAAGTTGAGCCAGGGCTCCCTGTTCTGTGCCCCATGGTGCCAGCAATAGTGTCTTATAGAAACTAAGGACCCGATGAACAGTAGTCATATCACTATTCTTTATAATACTCATGCCAGTGTCAATGTTTTGACTGCTGCCTTCCCTGCTAGAATACAGGCTTCATGAGGCAGGTGCTGTGTCTGCCCTGTTGCTTGCTCTGTCCCTGACACATAAAATTGTGTCTGCCACATATAAGTGCTAAAAAAAAAAAAAAAAAAAAAAGGTGGGAAAAGTAGCTGAGAACTGGTTTACTGAGGAAAGAAGCTGACTCACTTTGAGACACATTAGGTTGAAGGTGATGGGAACTGTCTTGCTGGAAGTGTCCGCTGGGCAGTTGCATATTCTGGTTAGAGGTCCAGTTTCAAGGAGACCCTGGTCACCACTGGGCACTTCCTTCCATGCCAGGTATCACCTCCCTGGGGCCCTTCCCTTGAGAGGATCTCATGGGACCTCCTTCCAAATCCATCCCTACTCTCCCAGCCACACATACTGGTTTCTCCCCTGAAGGCTCTGAATTTGAGCTGTGATGATATCTCTGTGATACAAGATAGCCTCTTTTGCCTAAAGAAAACCACTCTGAAATTGTAGGCTTTCAAATGAAGCTTTGTAGTACACCCTACAGCAATTCAAAACGGGGTGGAGGGAGGGGGGAGAAGTCTGAACAATTGCTTAGCTCATTAAAAACAGCAGTTGGATCGCATTTCAACATCTGAAAAAAAAAAGACAAAATGGAATTTTACAATGTGGTCACATGAGCTAAGACTAGTGAAGCAAGATCAAGACAGATAAAAAAAAAAAAAAGAAAAAGAAAAAGAAAAGAAAAGAAAAGAAACAAAGCCCAAACAAAACCCCCAGATAACTGGTTGCATTACTGTGAATGCTTGGTGTGGCCACTTCCAGTGGCTCTTTGTTTCCCCTGTAAATTTAAAGATCCCGGCATGAAAGCCAAAACAGGAGATGAGGAGATAAGAAAAAAGGTATCCAGATAGTGTCAGGTGGTCTAACCACTGAGCTTCAGCCCCTTGATACTCTAGGCAAGAGCTTAGCCTGCAGTAGCTCTCCTGGATTCTTCTGGTCATTCATTGCTTAAAATGTGGGTTTCCATAACTTCACAATTCACCTCCAAGGTGTAGACTGCATGGATTCCCAAGGAAAAGAATATCTGAAAGTTCCAGAGGCCAGGCTTGGTGTTGGGTGTTTATCATTGTACAAGTCCCTCCCTGCCTTACTCCTGAAAGGGGCACACTAGTGGTCACTGTGACTAGTTGGAGCCTGCTTGGCCTCTGTAGCAACTGAAGCTGTTGGCCACCCTGCCATTCCTGAAGGATTTTTTAAAATCCCTCTTTCCTCCTTGTCACTGTTTTCTTTTGCTTTCTCTCTTGCTACTCCATCCACTTTTTGTTAGGTTTCTTTGTAGACTTCTACCCACCCTTTAAATGTTGGTGGTCCCTGAGGGTCCATAGAGATTTTCTTAATTTCGTCTACATTCCTTATTCTCTTTCACCTATCCGGCAATTTTTAAAAGAAATTTCTATGTGCCAGACACTGTCCTGGGCATTTGGGGATATGAACATGAATGATGGGCCCTTGCCTTTAATCAGCCTGTGGTTTATTAGAGGAGAAAGCATGTAAAACAAACACAACAAAGTGTGATATGTATCGTGCAAAGTGTCATGGAAGTGAGAGGAGAGCGGGGGTAACTCTGCTTGGGACTTCAGGATCAGCTTTCAGCAGGAGGTGGTAATACATTGAGACTCCCTAATTCATTTCTCTGGCCATGACCTCCCCTGTCTTCTAGCTCCACACCCGAGTTTCAGATGACTTGCCAGACATCTGTCCTAGCAGATCCTGCAGATACATCAGACTCGGTTTTCAAAATGAAACCCCAACCTCCTTGCATTGACATCGCCAGCCACCCAGTCACCCAATCTGGAACCTGAGCCTGATCCTGGTCCCCCCTCTCCCTCCCTCCCCTAACCTACACCCTGATGATAGTATCTCTGTGAAAGTTCTGACCTGCCTCTTTCTACATGACCACGAGATCTGCTCAAGTTCAGGCCCTCGTTATCTCCAACCTGGAGTATTACAAGTATTGCAACCCCTGTCCAGCTCTTTGTTCCCAAACCCCGTTGTGCTTAGGAATAACCTGCAGAGCTTATCACACACACATCCTGCAGTCACAGACAGCCTGCAGTCCCTCCCCTTGAGATTCTGGTTCAGGAGGAACAGTCTCAGGTGGCCCCAAGGGGAGTGGTTTGTGGACCTCACTGAGCATAGACAGTATCTCTCTGCTTTTAGTGTGTTCTGTTCTAATTAGTGCTGGCTACTTCCAGGGTATGTTCTGAAGCACAGACATGCTCCTGCCATGCCTTGGATTAAAAACCTCCAGTGGTTCTGAACATCTTAACCAGGCATTGAAGACCTTTCCTAAAATGACTGGAATCGCCTCAGCTGTGTAGCTCACTTGTTTTCCTTCCCCATAAATGAGCAAGTTGGCCTCATGGCATAGAGCTTGGTGCTTAGTTTCATCCCAGGCCAACAGGCCTCATACCTCTACTCTACCCTGACAAGTTGTAACCCTCAGTAAACAACACAATCAGCGTATACTTCCAAAGGTGGTTGTATGAGGATTAAATAAAATATTGGGAATAGAGCTCTTTGCTCAGTATCCAGCATAGAGTAAGGCCACCATACTGAAAGCTAGTACTGCCGTCCCATGTTCTTCCCCATTATGTCCTCTACACCCCAATTATCCCAGACCATTTACCATTCCCTGATTAAGTCATGCAGCCTCATCGCCACTACCTGGGACTGTCCTTAATTGGAAAACTCCTATTCATCCATCAAAGGCCTGCTCACATGTTACCTCTCTGCAAAGCAGTGCTCTTTGTGGTTGTGGCTGTGCTCACAGAAAAGGCGCTGTATATCCCTCTTTTGTGGTATTAGGAACCTGGTATAACTGAGAGTGCATCTCCCTTGAGCTTCTTGAGACTAGAAACTGTTTTATTTATTTTGGAATCTCAAACCTAGCAAAGTGCCTGTCACAGAACAGGCCCTCAGCACCTGTGAATGAAGGAATGAGCTAAGGGAACGTTTGTGTGCAGAGAGTCATGAGAGAACCCCTGTTCCCCTTCCTCTGCTTTGCAGAACTGTCCTTTGTAGAGGCGACTCTCAGTGGCCCTTGCCCCTTAGAGACCTCAGGTCAGCTGGAAGACTCCCCTCCAGATGGACGTTGCAGTCTTTTCCTATCCCGCAGGTCCCAGATGCGGCCTTCCCAGACTCTTTCCAGTCTGCATCTGACCCGTGCCTAGCATCGTGGCCCCCGTAAAGGGCTCTTCCATTAATAATTGCCTCCCTAGTGACTGATTTATCTGCTCCTTGAATCTGAGGAGGTTGACTTTTTAAGGTGAAAATGGCCAGTCACTGAAAAGCTGAATCATTTTTATGTTATTCCCATTCCAGTGACTTCAGAAGTGGCCCAGGGCCCATCATTTGGGGGCAAGAAGCTGCCTGGATGCTTTCTGGCCTTCTGGGTGTGCAGACAATCTCACGGTTTCACCAGCCACTTCCTTTTACTCCCTTGCCCAGGCTTCAGCGGCAGAAGACAATGTAAGTAAGCCCCAGGAAACTGTGAAAGCAATAAAAGAACTAAATGTTTTCTAGGTCACCGCCTGATCAAGTCCCCACTTAAACAATAATCTTGCCATTGCATCTGCAAAACCCCAGACTCAGGCCCCAAAAGGTTATTTCATCAATAATTCTTGAGCTTGCCTACGGCGAGAATTATTCCCAGCAGGCGTTTCAGGCCATCTCTAAACAGGCTCTGTGGAGGCGAGGCCTGGCTCCATTCGAGTGCTTAGGCAGGGACCATTAATATCGTTGAAGGGCAAGGGTGGGGCAGGAAGGGAGGGAACTGTGTGCTGTGGCAGGAAAGAAGAGGCCTCTTTGGGAAGCGGGCAGGGGCAGGAAGGCCAAGGCTGATTCAGCCTTGGTCTGGCAAGGGAAGCTGCGTTTCGTGTTAACAAGTGAGGATTAAACCAGGCCACGTGTGCCATCCAGCACTGTGATAAAAGCCTCTCTGCCCACCAAAACTGTGCACGGGATCCTTTTGTAAACTGTAGGCTTCAGTCTACCCAGACCCTAGCTACTGTGTTGTTGAAACGAGCTTCTTTGATTTACTCAGTGTATTTACCAAGCAATTTGCAAGACCAAGTAATTACTTCTCAGTTCATTGACTCATAGGTGGGAGAGCCGCTTAGGTCCTCTTATGTGACCTCCATCTAACCTTCCTGGGCCTTCCTAGACTCCTGTTCCTATCGGCTTTTCATCTCCTCTCCCACCAGTCTCCAGGTGGCAGGGGGTTGCGACCACCTCCCCTAGAGAGCCTGGGCCTCTGCCCAGTCACTTCTCTGAGTCATGAACTTTTTGCTATTGTGCTTTCCATCTCTCGCTCCAAGCTGACGGCTATGGCACCTTGTCCTCCCTGCTTTGGAGTCGGTGATGAATTCCCTCCCTTCATTTCGACTGTTTTCGTGGAGGTATTTATAGACCGTGATTGTGCTCCCTCTGAGCCGGATCCTTTCTCAACTATATAAATTTGACTCTCTCGCTCTCTCCCGATATGACTTATCTGCTAATCCCTAGAACATTTGTTGGTATTTATGTCTTGCTTGGATTTTCTACACCTTTTCTAAATTGCTCCGACTTGCGTGGTTCAAGTTACCCCATTCCTCGGTGCTCAATAAAAAGAGCCTCATCTCCCCATCCTCGCCGCTTTGCTCCTGGGGACATCAGCTGCTGAGAATCAGAAAGATCATGCATGGGGAGAGGAGGTTAACAGATGGCTCATAATTGTATTACAAGAGCATCTCCAAAGGAAATAGGATCCTTTTTCAAGTGACTTCTTTACGAAAGTCTTCTGTTTCCATTCGTTCTCCCCACCCCAGCAAAAAGTCCGTCTTAAAAAAAAAAAAAAGTCAACAATTCTTCCGAGAAGAAAATAAAAAAGTCCACTGAGTCTCTACAGGGGAAAGGAGACAAACATTAAGGGGTGGAGGTGAGGGAGGTGAAAGTGACTGCTGTGATCATTTCCGTAACCCGACTCTCATCACGTTCAGGCTGCCTGCTGAAGCTAGGAAGTCCAGAATGAGATTCGTTGACGCTCAAGGCCACGGAAGACCCTAGAGATTGTAGTCTAACTTCATTTTCTAGGTGTGGAGACAGAGTCAGGGCTGTGTAGAGAAACGAGTGCGTGTTTTGATGTCACTCATTCTGGGTTTTGAGGTCTGCTCATCTGTTTACTGGAAATAAGTGGTTCTTGATGAGGTTTCCTGACTTTACTGAACCTCAATTTAGTTTCCTCATCTGTAAAATGCAGGCTGTGCTACTTATCTGGGGGCTTTTTGTGGATGTCGAAAATAATGGATGGAATAAATAAGTGTCTTGCACATAGTAGGCACAGAATACATAATCATTGCTTCTGAGTCACAGAACAGTGAAGCCACTTGCCTCAAGCCACTTTGTCAAGCCTGGGGCCAGAACTTGGGGCCTTTATTTCTCAGTTCGGGACTTCTACTACGGTACCTCCTCCTCCATAGCCACCCCATTGAACATGTTTCTGTTCTTTGAAGGTGGCATGAGGACATTCTCAACTATGGCACTCTCGCTGTAAATATGTTAGATGCTCCTGCGTGTCGGTGCTCAAAGCCCACAGTGAAGCTTCAAGTGAGGTCAGCCAGAGAGGAACACTCTTACCCTCTTTCGAAACAGAAGGCACTGGAGACGTTTGGCTGAGAAACTTAAGAATGTAGTATAAACTTATCAGTGAATGTAGCAGCTAGGCCTTTTTTAGGGCAACTGGGCTGGGCCAGGGTCACTAGCCTAAGCTGGAATGGAAAAGCTTCTACAGAACTTTTTACTGGGAAAGAATCAATCTGTGTTGCCAATCATTCTGCTGTGTGATTTACAAATGCCATCTAATTTAGTGGTTCCCCAGCTCCCAGTTCTGACACCAGAAAGTAGGTGTAATGTTTTTTATTTTATAGGTAAGGAAGCTGAGACCTAGCTCTATCACATGGATTGTCCAAGCTAACATTTGAACTCAGGTCCTCGGTGACTGATGCTCAGATATTCTTTCCATTTTCATGAGTGCTAATAAAACACATGATGGTTGTCACTCTAGGGATGGCTTTGATTTACAGGGCACCCCTCCCTAAGGTGTTAAACACATTTATAGATTTTTATAAATCCAATTAAGTTTATTATCTTAATATGATCTTGTCTAATTTCTCTATATGGATGTGTACATGTGTGATTTGGACAGGAAAATCAATTTAGATGATTTGGACCAAATTTATTTTATCTTATGTCAATGCTGTGGAATTTACCAGAGAATTGATGAAACGTCATGTCAATAGTACAGACACACTGTCGGAATGCATCCTGTAGCGCCATAGGACTCAGGTTGGATGAACTTCCCCCTCAGCTCATGCAATCCACTCCTCTAGGTCTAAAAGGAAGCAAACTGTCTTATTCTGAAAGGTCTTCAAGGACAACCTTCCTGGATGCACCATCTCCTTGTCTCACAATTCTTCACAGCCAGAAAGTTCTTATGCCTAAGCAGAATGTCTATTGCTTTGAGCGAACCACTTTTCCTTCTGTTCCATTCTTGCTGGCTAAGGAGAACAGCTGGGAAGGTTTCAATATCTCTGTTATGAACTTGAAAGCTGTTTTAAAAACACTGCTCAAGTTTCTCTTCTGCTAGCCAAATACACTTGATTCTTTTAGCATTCATCACAGGGAGAGATGATTTTCTACACATCCAACCATTTGTTAAGAGAGTTACAATAATTTTGGAATGTGAGATCTTAGGGGGCAAGAGTGACCACTGGTTAAAAAGTTGCACAAAGTAGTTATTGCAATAGCTGCTACAAGTGGATCCTCACTAAATATTCTTTTTTTTTTTTTTTTTTTTTTGAGGCGGAGTCTCACTCTGTCGCCCAGACTGGAGTGCAGTGGCCGGATCTCAGCTCACTGCAAGCTCCGCCTCCTGGGTTTAAGCCATTCTCCTGCCTCAGCCTCCCGAGTAGCTGGGACTACAGGCGCCCGCCACCTCGCCCAGCTAGTTTTTGTATTTTTAGTAGAGACGGGGTTTCACCGTGATAGCCAGGATGGTCTCGATCCCCTGACCTCGTGATCCGCCCGTCTCGGCCTCCCAAAGTGCTGGGATTACAGGCTTGAGCCACCGCGCCCGGCCCTCACTAAATATTCTTTTGGAGAAAAAAAAAAAAAAAGAAAATAGTGAGAACTATTGCTAGATCCTGGTGTCTGTCTGATACGGGAAGGAAAAACCGTAGCGGAGAAAAAGAGTCAAATGAAAGGAAAAAAGATAGTCCATGCTCCAAAATTTGTGTTTCTCAGTAAGTCAAGGTAGTAGAATATTATAGTAAGCATGTGGAGTTTATTTTTTGTTTATTTTTATATTTTTAGAGATAGGGTTTTGCTATGTTGACCAGGCTGGTCTCAAATTTCTGGCCTCGAGCGATCCTCCCATCTCGACCTCCCAAAGTGCTGGGATTACAGGCGTGAGCCACCATGCCAAACTTAGAATGTAGAGTTTAGAGTCAGAGAGAAGTGGCTTCAAATTCCAGCTCTGCCTTGGTGTGTGACTTCGACTGAGTTGCTTCATCTCCTCGTGTCTCAGTTTTTTCTTTGCAAAATAGGAACAATGGTGATACCTGTCACTGAGTTATGGAGACGGGGTAAGTTGATGTATTTAAAGGATTCCCCAGGCTCAGCGTGGGTTGGTGGGGAGTTTATTGAAACACTGTAGCTCCCATTATGCTCTTAACCCAATAGTTGTCTATGGGTCTTGGGTTTTGAAACTATCTTTAGGAACTTCCTGGCTTTTGGATTTTGCAGATTCCTTTCCTGAGAGTCGAAATGATGGCTTTAAAAAATGTCAGGATTAGTTAGGCATTTATGAGTTCAAGGGCTCCTAGATACTAACTGGATGATGAGTTAATTATGTAGCTGTGGAATTAACATTATCATTACTGTGCTAATAATAATAATAATTACATAATAGCATTATTCTTACAGCAGAATAAGACCACTGAGTGTTGTTCTTGAAAACTGATGCAGAACTAGAGAATATTTAACTCTCTCAAGTTTGGGTACAATTTCTAGAAATCTATAGTTTGGTGCCTCATTGGTACTCTAATGACTACTATTCCCCCACCACCCACTGCCTCCCCAGATTCACATGTGAAATAATGCAAATTCAATTCCTCCTGACAAACAGATCTAAATTCATGGGTTTTCCCAGGTGTACCCTTGAACGAGAACTTTCCCAAAGTGAAGAGCATGGAAAAAAACAATTGGTTCTGCATGCTTCCTTGGGAATTTCAGGAGGAAATGCAGCTGGAAAGGTTGAGATGTTGATGGACAAAAGCCCTCTTCTTCCTTTAAAACATGTGCCCTTTGTTGAAGGAAGGGTTAGCAGGCTGCCATGAACCCAGTTTTCTGAACTCTTCCAGAATCTCTTGTGATAACATTGCCCTGTTTTAGCTGAGAAACCTTGGGGTTTTCATGTGACCCATGGGTACAAAGGTCATGATGGAGACATGAGCCCTCCACAAATAATCTACCTTCCTCAAGTCAGCATGTAGGGATATGGAGTGAATGAACTTGAGGACCAGCACCCATCCAATAAAACCTGCTCTAGGAAAGACACAAGAAACAAATAGGCTAAAAGTTCCCCAGGGCATGAAGTCTTGGTAGATATTTGTTTGCCCGCTTCTCACACCAGAGACCTTTCCACTCAAAGCGACCTGGCTCAAAGCAGACGGAGCATCTGGGGCTGCCTCAGAGGGGCTCCATGGCTTTCTCTACAATCCACAGCCAGCCAGTCAGGCCTTTCAGAACCAAACAGGGGGGTGCTTCAGTTACTCCCAGGAGCCACTTCGTTCCATCCTGTGGGATGTAGATGGCGCCCTTCTTTAAATTACTTAGGAAAAAACAACAAGCAGAAATCACAATTGAAAAAGAGCCTTTTGAATTGCATGGTGGTTTTTTAAAATAAAATGAAATAAAAGACAATTGTGTGGGACATGAGTCTTCTCTCTAACTCTCCAGATGGAATGTCTGTGTTGATTTGTTGACTCAATAACAACTCAGGGTTCTATTTTCTTGCACAGTGAAGACCTAGTTCAGATTATATTAAGATCTAGGGAAGGGTGACAAATGGAGTATCACCCTATAAAGCAGAGGACTGAGAACCTGACCATTGGATCTGAGCTCGTACCTCCCATTCCCCCGTTCTCCGTATGATGCTGGGTAAATCTCATCACCACCTGTCTCCTGATCTAGAAAATGGGAATCATCACATCTGTTCCCTCATGAGGCTCCATGCATCTTCATTACATGCTTAGAGATGATTAGATAGAAGGGTCCACGGATCGTATTAGTCTTAACTATAATGGTCTTAATAAATATGTGTGCTGCCCAAGATAGGAGTGTATGGTGTTGGAAGGGTTCATGTGTCTTCTGTTTCAGACCGGGACTGGGAAATGAGAGGAAGAGCCTATTTTGTCACTATTTATCATTCTAGTTAACAACGTAAGATATATGATGGCTGCTAAACAATTTGGTGGCAGAACATCATAAATGAAGTCTGTTTTCCCTGGAAACTGCATAACCATTTGAATTAATTTAATTTGAAATATCAAATTAAATTAAACTGTAGAATAATCCTCAAGGGAGAGCATATTTCATTTGCAATGTCTTTTGATGGAGTAGTCCCTGCCAAAAGTTTCGCTTTGCATCTGGCTACAGATCTAAATTTATTGCATTAGCTTTGAGAAGACTTTTAATAGAAAGTGAGATTAAAGGAAAACTTGATGGAAAATAAAGATGTTCACTGCTGAAAACAGCATTCCTCGGAACGTACCTCTCTAACTTTACACTCTCTGTATGTCTGTCTCTGCTCTTCAATTCAGACCATGTAACTAGGCTGGGTGCCTGGTTGAAGGGCTTTCTTTTGATAATGCTAATTAACATGCACAGAAAGTATCAGAACAAAATGGGCAGAGTCTACATGGTTTAAGGCCTACAAACTGCATGTCTTTGCCAGATACTGGTGAAGGGGATCGTCTGCGAAGCCAAGAATAGAGATACGAGATAAATTAAAGAGAGCACTTTTAAAGTCACCAGGGAGTTCGTGTGCACTCAGTGGTGTCAGGTGGCTGTGTTGTCTTCTTTCTGAGTTGTCTTCTCTCTTCTCCTTCTTAATAATCTCCCCTCTAAGTGCAGGTCTCGATTAAGGCTTTGGGTTTACAGGTTGGAAGGATAGAAGCTGATGGTGAATCCAACAGTTTCCTAAAATATAGGTCACCCCAAATCACCACTTAGGAAATGACTGGTCTTTTTTCCATGGCCAAACATTGATGAAAATTGTACTGAGCAGCTGCCTGAAAGTTGATGCAGTGGGAATAATTTATTTCTTCTTCCTGGTGAGCAAATACACAGCAGGAGAGGCAGATGTGAAGAAAAGGTGTTTGCTTGAAACAAACAGGGCTGGCCCTTTAAGAAAGGTTTGTATGAGTTTAAATTGGGCCCAAAGAACCCAGATAAGAGTACCTTAATCAAATAAAAAAAGCATTAGGCTTTAATCTCCAGCACTTTAGTAACCTCCTAGTTTGTTTTAAATCTTGATTGGAAGAATTGTCCTGACAAGAAAATTAGCAGTAAGTCAATAAGTCTGTGGCCCAAAGATAGGGCATTAAGTAACCAGAGGGGAAAAAATTTATTCCCATCTGAGGCCCTTGCCTGCCCTCCTTTAGCCACAAACATAGCCCTGCAGGCAGTTCCCTCTTGATCCCTTGCACCGGGCTGGGTGGAGAAGTTCATTATGATTTTAGCCATGAAGACCTGAAGTGCAGGTAATCATATTTAAAAAGATAGGGAACATGGCAGGAAAAGAAACCAGCTTCATGAAGAAATTCTAATTTTCAGCAGTCATGGGTAGAAAATCAATACTACTCTCTGATGTAAAATGAGAACTGGACTTGATAAAGCTACCTCTTCCCCTACTCTCTTAAAAAAGACACACACCAGAAAGAAAGAAAAAAAAAAAAAAAAAAACAGAAAAAAAACAAAAAGGAGAAAATGGAGAAGAAGAGAAAGGCCTGCAACAGGAAAGGTCTGCATGCTGACACTCTCAACTTCCCTGAGTGCCTGTACACCCCCACCCCCAATTCTTGTTGCCAGAGAGCCCTCCCCTGGCAGCAATCTAATTCCAGCTCTCCTTGTCAGAACGTGTCTTCCTGCCAGCTTCAAGCAACTCTTTCCATGCCCCTTCTTTGCACTTTTTCCACCCCCTCACCACTACCCTGAATGCTTGCTCGCCATCTGCCATTCAGGCAGCGAGAGAGGGAGAGGGAGAGGAGAGAGAGAAAGACTGAGCCGAGCACCCAGCACCTAATTTTGGAAACTCACTCAGGAATTTCAATCACATCTAGGTGTTATCTTGATAGAAGAGAAGGTATCATTAATGGACCAGCAATGGAATGGGAGCTCTTTTATACTTTATGATCCATTTAGAATGGCAGCTTTAGACGTATTGGGAGATTTCTGTTTTAATCACCGATTATGTATTTGGCCAATAGAACTCATATTGTTAACATTAATATATACATATTTATAACTCGATGAAGCCAGACATAATTAAGCAGAAATGTTCAAATTAACAATGATGATAATCATTCAAAATAAGATTCTCATGATGTCTCCCAGTAGATGACTCCACCCCCAACACTGCCGTGAGAATTGTATGTGCTGAGATGTTGTTCTTCCCACCCTTCAAAATGGTCTGTCAAATTTAACAAATGGTAAATAGAATAATAATGAATGTCTTCATTGTGTTGTATTAAATGTCAGCTGTATTCTAAAACCTCCAGTGTTGGAGGAATTCTTGCAGAGAAAGGGGCTTCCAGGAGGGCTTGAGTACAAGGCCCATGCCAGTATGGCGGGTCCCTTAGAAGGCGTGTCTTCTGGATGATCGGGCCAACAGTTGACCAGGACCAGGACAGAAGTATTGTTGGTGTAGGCCCCTGGAATGCCAGTGGTGTTACCTCACATCCCTGGAAGAGAGTGGAGCCATCTGCTCATCTTGGCTTCAGTAGTTACATGCAACAGGTTCCCCAAGGAGGAGGCATGCAGCTCTGAAGTCAGCAGGGAGACAGGAGAGAAGTAAAGCCTTTCGTCTGGGTCAAGCTGACATCTGCCCTCCATTCCACCTCCACTCCCAATGTGCCAGCACAGCTTTCTCCTTCCTTTGCTTTGAGCAGTGTATACTCTGAATTCCATTTGGAGTATATCCCTGTGTCCCTGCCAAATTCACTAGTGGGGAAAATTGATGGTATTGTGGGTAAGCTGACTTGGGACTGAAGTCCATTTCTTGAAGGCACCACCTGCACTCAAGACATTGGTTTCTTTGAGTGCCTGGCCAGACATATCCACTGAGACTCAGGGGTCTGTCTTCCAACAAATGCAGCTCCAATTCTCACATTTTTATATGCCATGTTACACACATCATTTCTGAACCTCTCAGAAGCCCATGCATTTCTGAGCATTGGCAATCAAGCATAAAGTTCTGGGGCAAGCTGTGAAATCTCTGAAATGAAAATCAATTCCATCTCCATTTCATGGAGACTAATGTGGCATTTACAACATAAACAATCACTTCTGTTAGGGAGGAAAATTAAAAGCTGTGCTACATAAAGGCACAATGTTTAAAGTTCTGGTGGAAATGAGCACTTGGCTTTGAGATGATTACAAAGGGAATTGAAAAAGGAAAATTAAAAAAAAAAAGAAAAGAAAAGAGAAGAAAAGAAAAAGCCAATCCCAACAATTTGGAAGTGCAGAGGTTTCATAACACAAATTTGCTATGACTGAAACCACTGGCCTCAGCTCAGACCTCTGGGAGAAAAAGAAAATCCTTGGGCATTTCGTAAGCAATGTAGAAAAGGTATTTCAAGGGCCCAGGAAAGTCACATCTGTTTCCTTTCCTGATGGTGTTCGGAGACACAGACAATTTCCTATGGGAAAGGGCTTGAGACCTACAGGATAGGCAGAGGGCCCAGCGGCTTTAGGGTCCCCTCAAAGTATAGGTCTTTTGAGTCCTTGATCTGGTGACATTTTTCATTGTATCAACCTTCATTTCCCTGTAGTTATAATAGGGCTCATGAGTGTCTATGTGCAGAATGCCAAGATTTACAGATTGAAATAAAAATTAAAGGCAAGAAAAAAAAAGTCTACTGTTCTTTTAAAATCCTGGAAATTAGCTCATATTTACCATTAGCTAATGAAGGAAATCTAGTCAAGGATGTCGACCTCTGAGGACTCAGTTTCCCCATCTGTAAATCAAGATACTCGACAATGTGATTTCCAAAGGGGGCTGTCTCTAAAATTTTATCATTCTCTTATTCTGAATGGGATGACAACCAACCATTCAATGGGTATCATTTGCAAGGGTGGTGGGGAAAAGCAGAAGTTGTGGCCAATAGGGAGGTGCTCATTTGCATAATGACTGATTCCCTAATTAGCTAGAAAGACGTCCAGTGTCGCCATATAGGAGCACACCAGGGTTCCTGCTGTGACGTTACTTAGTTGAGCTCTCTGATTTGGCTATTAAGACTCTCAAAGTACTAGCCAGCCACTAACTGACTTTTCGATAAAGCTGCCCAGGCAATTAAGAGCATTAGCGTAAAAGAATCTTTCTGAATTAGCTATTTTTAGAGTGGGCTGGAAATGCTATCTTGCAGCTTTTTAGAAATTTTTATAACAGTATTGTGTTTGTTGTATTACCAGTGTATTTTCATTCTATTTTTGTTCTGCATCAAATAATTTGTAGTAATACTATTTTGAGGGGTAGTTATTTGCAAACCATTTGAAGAGAAGTCAAATGAATTTCTGATAAAGGCAGCCCTCATTAATTCCAACCTGAACACGGGACAGCCCAGGGTATGGCTTTATACCTATGTCAGCCAATCATCTCATCAGACGTCTTGATCTGCCTTGATCAAAGAAGCAATTTGTGAGACACTCCCTCCCCTCTCCCCACCCAAGTGCTAATCACCTTTCCCAGGTGGAAGATAGATGGGAAACACTGCACAAATTGCTTGCCATCGCCCCAAAATGCTAATCACTTACGAACATCTAAATTATGACTTGAGGCCTTGCATGATAAGGTAAGAAAACAGTGTCGGTGCATACAGAACTATTATTTACCAGCGTCAAAAATAACTATCGCATTTGCATGACTGTGGTGCTAGATGACAATTTCTCCCTCAAAACTGCTTCTGTAGCAGAAAAAGCTTTGACCGATATGAAGTGTGGCATGCCGTTATTTTTTTAACCCTTACAAAATGGAATGAGACCTCTTGGAATTAGATGTTAGAGCACTGATTTGGGAAACAGGAGCTACCCAAGAAAAGCAATTTAAAATGCTTTCTTTGATTATATTTCCTTTGGGTGCATTGGTTGCTGTCTTGTGTAAGTCAATGGCCTCCAAAGTGGGTCATGTACACCCCAGGGAGTCATTTGACCCTTCCGCATACAGGAAGAAACTATTTTATTTCTTAATGCTATAATGTCTACTTTGTGGGTATTGTTGTTGTTGTTGTTTGAGATAAAGCCTTGCTCTGTCACCCAGGCTGGAGTGCAGCGGTGCATGGCGCGATCTTGGCTCACTGCAACCTCCACTTCTTAGGTTTAAACGATTCTCCTGCCTCAGCCTCCCAAGTACCTGGGATTACAGGCACCCACCACCATGCCTGGCTAATTTTTGCAGTTTTAGTAGAGATGGAATTTCACCATATTGGCCAGGCTGGTCTCAAACTCCTGACCTTGTGATCTGCCTGCCTCAGGTTCCCAAAGTGCTGGGATTGCAGGCGTGAGCCACCGCACCCGGCCATGGGTATGTTTTTTAATGCATGTCATATATTAGAACCAGAGCACGTGTATATAATTTACAGAGAAATGCATATATTCTAGAGGGATGCTCATAGTTTTTACTAATGGATGTTAGTGATAAAAGAAAAATCTGTGGAGATCATTAGGCAACACGTAGCATGGTGCTGGCCAGGAAGATGGCCTGCTTCTAAGGAGAAGTTTCTAGAGGGACAAGCTCATTAGCTGTAGCTACAATCATATTGTTAGAGAAGGTATTTCCATGACATAAAGAAGCCTGCTTATAAGCACTGGACATAAGTATCTCTAACATATTGGACCCCTTTCTATTCAGACAATAATGAAATTTACTTTCCTACAGTTATAAATATAGTCTCTCAAAGTGAAGAATCACAGATTGAATTCTTTTTGGGGTAGGAAAATACATCTAGAATAAGAGACACGTCAGAGAAGAAGGGCCAAGATGAAGAAGTAGCAGGAAATAAAACCAGTTTAACAAGCCTGAGAACCTAGGCTTCCTATATGAACACAGACATCCCTTGCCATCCCCAGCTCAACCCCAGGACTCCCTGCACAGGCAGAAAGACCTCTGAGGTTACCCAGGCAACTGGTTTTGATCTAGCACAGTTTTCTTCTTATCCCCACTGGCCCTGTCCTCTTATCTCTCATTCATTCAATCACAAATATTTATTGGGTGTTTAGCATGTGCCAGACATAGTTTTGGCAATCTTGAGATTTTTCTTTTCCTCCCTTCTCTCTGTCTGGGGGTCACCCATAGGTTTCCATGCAGGAATTTCGAGAGGCTGCAAACTCATGATTCCTATTTATTGTTCATTGCTGCCCTACTGAGATACCTAGATCATCAAATATGTTTCAAACAGAGCTCTAGCAGTGGGAGTAGAGATGAGAACTCATAGACAGAGGAGTCTTCTATCTCTGTCTCACTGCTGTCTCACTTTGGAATGTTTCACCTAGCTTGGTCTTTCAGTTTGCATTTCTAGGGAACATCAACAAATACTGTATTCATTTCTGAGAAGCACCTTCATGGTCAATCTTGAGCTTGTTGCTGGAGAGATCCAGAGAAGCACCGAAGGAAAGTCAATCCCTGTTCTTATTGAGCTTGCACAAGAGTTGGAGGAATTAAATACACACCTGGGACTCTTCAGAAGCACTCTCACAGAGCAGGACATGGGTAAGTGGGAGAGCTCTAGTCAGGATCTGCAGGAGTTGAGAGGCTATTGTGATATACTGGAAGCAGTCTAGACCTTGAAGTCAGACCATGATGATTCCAGTCTTCGTTCCATCACTTACCAGCTATGTGACCTTGGGCAAACCACTTCTTTCTCTGAGTCTCAGTTTGCTTATCGATAGAATGGGAATAATAATACCTATTGATAGGATTGTTTTAAGGATTCTGTGAAACAGCGGATATGGAAAAGCACTTTATAGGCTGGAAAGTTGCAATGCACATTTTAGGAATTACCATTCATGCAGGGCAGTCACTCTGGTCTGGAGTGGTTAGGGAAGACTCTATTCTGTTATCCACTGACACCCTGCAGGACAGATACCGTTAAACATAACTGAAAGAGGGAAGATGAAGCCCAGTTGCTCTATACACTCTTTGCTGCTGGACCATGGAGGATATATGGAATGGGTGTGGGGGTGGCCCACTTCCTCCTACCCGCTTCTTCTGAAGAATCTACTAGGACTTGGAATACTTGTCTTGATAATTCTGAGAAGAATGGAAACACTGGAAAGATGTGGTGTTGGCAGCGACTCGGGACCCTGCAAGACCCAGTGGGAAAGGAATGGTGGTCAGATTGTCAGGCCCCTGCACTCTGCCCGGGCAAAGGTATTCACAAGCCTCCCTGGGGGCTCACCAGAGGGGACTATGCTCAACTGGCTTCTCAGAAGCTTCCTACTCTCTGGGGCCCGTGATGCATGGCAACTTGCCTGCTTGTCCCCAGCAAAGGACAGTGTCCAGAGTCCATTCCTCCTGCCTCATCACTGAGGAGGAGCAAGACAACCCCAGTCCCAGCCCTGCTCCTTTCTCCTTCAAGGCACGGTTAACTGTTGACAGTGCAATGTAAATGCTGGGAAGTGTCAAGATTAATAAACAGGAAGAGGATTTAGAAGCTAAATGCATGCCTAACTCATAGGGCAGATTATATGGTTACACCATTATTACTTTGAGACATAGTTACTCTTTCTTCCAAGGAATCTTGTAGAAATGTGATTACGGTGTAGTTTCTGTATGTCACCAGATCTTATGAAGTAGACCGGTGGGCCCCACTCAGCCCCTGGGGGCTAGAGAAGAGTTATGAGCTACACTAGTTTGTCTTGGTTTTATCTTCATTCCTATGAACTCTCTTGGGGAGAAGCCTGCCTAGGAAGCTGCTCCCCACTTTCAATCTCATTTTCTGATACCTAGTTGTGAATTTCCTTTAACTAAATATAGTTTGGGCTGGGACAGGTGGCTCACGCCTGTAATCCCAACACTTTGGGAAGCCAATGGGGGCAGATCATCTGAGGTCAGGAGTTGAAGACTAGCCTGGCTAACACGGTGAAACCCTGTCTCTACTAAAAATACAAAAGTTCGCCGGGAATGGTGGTGTGCAAATGTAATCTCCGCTACTCGGGAGGTTGAGGCATGAGAATCACTGAACCCTGGAGGCGGAGGTTGCAGTGAGCCGAGGTCACAACATTGCACTCTGTCTGGGTGACAGAGTGAGACTGTCTCAAATAAATAAATACATAAATAAAGTCTGGTCTCCTGGTTGTTCACCGTGGCTTACTCATCTTTCCTTTTGTAGATGCCCTGGTGAGTGCTATTCTGAGGCAAGACCAGTTGACCATGAAACCAGGTCAGGTTATGTACCCAAAGCAGATTTATTAGAACATTTATTGCAACATTTATTAGAACTAGTGCCCACTGAGACAAAAATTCCTAGCTGTTCTTTAAAATGCATTCTTCTACTCTTCTTTAGCTACTGTTAAATATTAGTAGAAAATAAGACTGCTCAGAAAAGGCACTTCATTCCCCAGCCCCCCTTGCTGCTATGTGATCAAGTCTTGGACAATGGGGTGTGAGCAGAAGGGCTGTGTAAAACTTCCAGATGAAGCCTTTCCCATCTGTTTCTCTCCTCCCCATTGACCAGAATCTGGTCACAACAGTGGGAGCTGGAGCAACCCTCGTGGATTCAGAGATGGAAATCAGGCTCTTGTGTGTACCTCCTGAATGCTAGTGACAGAGCAATAAGTTCTTTTCTGGTTTCGGCGTTGTTGAGTTGAGCCTTTGTCACATGGCCCTCAATGGAGACCTTTGCTCTGGAGATCTTCAGTGAAATACCTGAGAGTGTAGACTCATGTCACAGTCTCTTTCATCAACCTGCCTGGCAGGCTATCTGTGGCTTAATGCCAAGTAGGATCTTGAGCAAAACTCTATTGAATTTGGGACCATCTTTTGCAATAGTGTCTGCAACTCACACTTGGCCCCAAATTTCTCCTCTGTTTTTCTCTTTGGTTGTGGCTGACAGCTGTGGGGCTGCACTCTCAGAGGCCACCCATCTTCAGGGCTCTCGGGATTCAACTTTGAGAGCACAACTAGGTAGGTGGAGAGGGGCTATCCCCAGGATTATTGCCCCAACTTCCGAACATATTTCTATCCTAGTCTGGCACTGAGAGAAGAGTGCAGGACTGGGTTTGAGAGCTGATTCTGGCTCTGTTGTCAACAAGCTGTGTGTCTTGAACCACTCCTCTTCTCCCTGAGCAAAATGAGGGGACTAGATGAGAAGATTTCTGGAACATCTCCCAGTGTTAGCATTCTGTGATGTGACAATTCCATGACCAGCCTCAAGGCTGAGGTGCCACCTTCGATACATAAAACAAGAGTCCACATCTATGCCAAAGGCTGAGCAGGGCAATGCCCCTCACCTCCTCCATCTGCTCAGCACCCAACAGTGCTCTGGTGCAGGGGGAGAGGAGAGGGAGAGGGCATGAGGCTGCAGTAGGTGGAAGGTGTTACAAAGGGGACAGATGGTGGGGTCCTTCTTTTGAGAAGTCTAGTCTCTCTGGGGCCACATGACACCTGAACACACAGAATCTGTGGGAACAAGTGACCCAAGAAATATGCCCAGGCTGAGGGACCAAGGCGCGGCGAGGGTAGGTGGGAAGTGGGCAATGGCTGGCGGGGCCAGCGCAGGTTTGAAATCTGTCCTCCACATACTTGCTGCGTGACCTCCAATGAGTTCCCACACTTTTGAGCCTTTGTTTTCTCACTTGTGAAACAGGGACAATAGAAACATCCCCTTCAAACGTAGGGAAAGTTTGTCCACAAAGCACCTGACACACAGTAGGTACTGAGTAAATTCTAGCTTCCCTGGCATCCCCTCTCCTTTCCTATTTTGAAAACAGCAGTCTGTCTGATTAAGGATCCTACTTAGTTTTCAGCTGCCATTCCCACTCTCTTACCTTCTGCCCCCTTAATTTTTCCTCTCTTTTTCCTGTATCTTTTTCCCCCTACAACTCGGCATTCCCCTCCCCATCCATAGCAAAGTTCTCCCATCATTCTTTCTTTGTAGAGGGCAAGGAAAGGTGGGTTATACAGATGCCCAGTGATATTTCAGAAGCTCTAATTAAGGGGAAGATTATGCATGCCATTTGAGTTTTAAAAGAGATTCAGATCAGAATGAATGAAATGCTAACTTTTCCCCTGTCTAACCCACTCACCCACATACCCTGGGGCAAAATGAAACATAACTCAGTTTTTCCTGGAAAGGCATCAGACAGCAGGTCGCTCTGGTCAACGGGCCCATGGCAGCACCTACCATCTTGGCAAATGTCCGTTCCGTCAAGTGCCCTGCCTCTCACCACCTCTTTCTCAGCTAGATACAAATGGAAAAAAAATGACAGCATAGTGCTGACTCCTGCATCAAATGGAAGCTACACATTTCTGTTCTACAGATAGGTGGCAGTGTGGATTCGGGGCTGTGTGGTTCAAGATCCACTTTGCAGAGAAACACTGTTTCCAGAAGCAGTGAGGATCTTTCATCACATGGGCCTCTGATGCTCAACCTCCTTCTTTGCTGCACCTGCCGCTGCCTCATGAGGTTCCTGGCAGCGATTACTGCACTAATAACAATTGGATTTCAATCCCCAAAACAATTCCCTGCTCATTGTGTGAGTTGCAGTTTAGTTAATCTTTGGTTAGCACATGCACATGTGGGCATGTGCAAACTCTCAGTGTAGGCTCTGAATGCTGGTTTTATGTGATTGCACACACGAGTGGAACATACTGCCCAGCTTCTTAGGGCCTGTGCTGTCAGCCTCTGGGACCCTCTAAACATGGCTATTTTCACAGTCCAACTTCAGAACTCAGAGGGGCAGCTCTCCTTTGGACTAGGCCTTTGGCGGGAGTCCTCTACTCTCGGCCTGGATCCTCTTCAATGAACCACCTATGTGTCATTTATGTCAATATCTCAGCTCGGTTTTTCAAGTGCAAGGATTATTTGCTATATTTTGGAGACTTCTGAGGGTACAAATAGTAAACAGGTGAAAAAGTAAAAGGTATCAGCTTAGAGAATACAAAGCAGGCAATCATGACATTCCTAGAGACGGACAGGAGACCATATACTGGAGATCAGAGAGTAACAAAGAGTTTCTGAAATCTGCAAGTCATCTGTGGCTGCAGAATGGTAACTGAGAAGCCCCTTGAAGGTCACCGAATACCCTGGCCCAACTACACCCCATGGCTCTGCCAGTTCTTTTCATTGACTAAATATCAGTTTCCTCATCTGTAAAATGGAGACTGTGACAATGAGCAACTTTCTTAGGTGGAAATAAGAAGAATCTTGTCAAAATTATTTTCGAGTTTATCTACACATGAGAATCAAACCCTCACCCAAACGCCACAGAGCTAAGTCTCTGTGTTCTTCACCCACTCACTTGCCAGTATCTCTGCCAGCCACAGGCACTGCAGAGGTTAATGAGACAGTAATGAAGAGTCCTCTGCGAATGCCCCGACCTGGCCGGTCCTCCTGAGGCTCGAGGTGTGTGTGTGGGGAGGCATCTAAAACAAAACCAGCAGCCCACTGCCATGCCTGCTCAACCAGCCCTCCCAGAGCGTACGGCTTTTAATCTTTCTTATTATAGGTGTTCATAATGCTTTATCTCAACGGGTCTGTGGCTCCTGCATTTAGCTGTGGAATAAACAATGCTCTGATAATTGCCGGGTCACCATTATTTACTACTACAGTTGTTTTTATTTAAGAAAGCCCCTTTCCTTCGGGCTCCAGGAAGACAGCAATACTATAATTTTCTTCACTGTCTCCCTTTAATGAGGTCGAAGGCCAGGCAAAGGGAGTCAGGCAGTTTTCGAAGAGGCAACCGGGCAACAAAGCTGACCTCAGCCAGGAGAGTTAAACACAACTCACTCCTCAGGCGCGTTCACTGCTCCCGGCTCCCGCGGCCTGGCTGAAAGGTGAGGAAGCGATGGCAGCCAGGCACTCTAACTAGGTTCAAGCTCACCATTTCTTTTTCTAGTTAAATCCTTCCCCCACCCCCAGCCCCGATTTGCTACCTGGGCAAGGAAGCACCTCCCTTCCCCTCCAGCCCCATCACCAAGTGCTCTACAATTTCCACTGTAACTTCATGCTACAGAATCCATCATCGGCTACCTGAGCTTGGCCACCCTGGGAGAATGATCTTAGCTGAGCAAATGCACCTCCTTGCTTTGCTGTTCACTTCCAAATTCCCTTAACTCACTGCTTTTGCCAGCCCTCCTAGGATGGCATCTAGTATCGTTTCATCTCTAATGCTGTGAGTGAGCTAAAACAGTCATCTCTTCGGATGCCCACACTAACTGGAGTCTCTATCTGCCTCCTCCGCCCCTCTCTTCTCCTTGTCTTCCTGGCCCTCGGTTGGCTGAGAACAGTAGGAGCCCATAACAGACAGCATGTCATCCATTCCTGACAGCCTTGGGGCTGTAATGCGGTCCTGCCAAACCCATTACGGTAATGACAGCGTTGCAGAATTAGAACACTCACTCCTACATGGAGAAGAAAAAACTTGGGGAGAGAGGGGCAGAGCTGGAATTTTCTGCTCTTCTGCCTTTTCTCTCTTTTCTCCTCCTTAGATATGGCGTTGTCCCTTTTCTTTCTCTTTTATTCTGTTAAAAAGGTAAATGAGCACAAAACCATGTGTTGCTAACTCAGCAAACAGGTTTCCAGGGCAGGCGATGGTATCTTCTGGTTTTTGGGAAACCATCCAGAAGAGGTGATTGTGCCTCGTGATGGTGCCAGTGGTATCATTCCATTACCGTTTCCCCAGATGGGGTGTGTACACACAGAAGTTCTTTGCTGGGGTTTCGATAATCTCAATAGACACTTACAGAATTGACTTTTCTGCCTTGGCCTGGAGGAGGCGGGTGTTGCAAAACTTAATGATCATCTTTCTGACTGGGGCTTATAAAGTGCTGTTGATAATTGTGATAGTTAAAGTGATTTGCTTACAGTAATTAGTTCCTAGGGCTCCCTTGTGGAGGTAAGAGAAAGAGATTGCTCTGTCTTGCATATGGGCAAAGTGAGGCACAGAGAGCTGGGGTCTCTTACAAAGAGCTAGTCTTGCTTGACCACCAGAGCCTGCTCTAGGCACACGGATTAGAGACTCCGCATTGAGGAGGGGGTACTTGGTGGCTCTTCGTGGGTAAGGGGGCATTCATCATGAGAGGTACAGGGCTGATTTAATGTGACAAAGAGATATGCCTGGCCCAGAGACCCCCAGAGCTCCTGCTGAATGTGAAAGCATATCAGTGCAAAGGCTGGGAGACAAAAGGACCAGTAGTTTACACTAAGACATAAGAAGAGAGCAAGCCTGGGAATCAGCCTCCCACCCAGTGCTTTCCCTCCCTGACATCCGACCCAAGGGTCAGAGGAGCTCTTGGAAAAGCGGAGGGCATTTTCTACAAAATCTGACAGGAGGGAGCTGGTAGCATGCTTGGGACAAGAGCCAGAACTCACATCAGTGGTGATCAAGCTATAGAAACCTGAGGGAGACCCCCACCCCGAACTCTTGCCTCAGTTGTGACTACCGAGTCAGCTTCTGGGACAGACACTCCCAGGGACTCCTAAAACCGGGAATGTAGATGACAACCGATTCCAGGGCAGCAGGGAATAGCGGAAAGAGCCCTGAGCCTTAGTTTTGAACCCTGGCCCTGTTGCTAGTTGGCTGTGTATAATGACATACACTGTATAGGCCATTGTAGGGACTGAATATGTGAAGCACCTTGTCCAGGGTTCAGGTCATTGTCGTGCTGATACATGTTAGTTTCCTTTCTTTTACTCTTTTAAGGAACCCCCTCAGACATTCAATCAGTCAGCAGATATCTATTGAGAATCTACCATATGTTCAACCTTGTGCTAGAGAAGGCTGAAAGAGGAAACTTGCCATAAGAATCCAGTAAAATAATGGACATTGAAACACTACATATAATTCGCTTCTAGAATTTGTTAATGCTATGTGGCTGACAATTTGATTGGTGAGATAAGGTTCCGGCATAAGAAATCATCAGAAGCCAGTGTAGGGCGAGAGATAATCAAATGCTAAATTGTCTGGTAGGAATGATAATTTCTCTAATGTCCCCATCAGCTACTATAGGGTGAAGTCCAAATAATCTTCATGACATCCAAAGCCCTGTGTTCTGCCTTGGAAATGTCTC
This sequence comes from Piliocolobus tephrosceles, assembly GCF_002776525.5. Classification (NCBI taxonomy): domain Eukaryota; kingdom Metazoa; phylum Chordata; class Mammalia; order Primates; family Cercopithecidae; genus Piliocolobus; species Piliocolobus tephrosceles. The sequence continues at coordinate 115,900,044 of NC_045446.1, forward strand.
TCCATCCTCAAAATTTTATGATTCCTCTTATCAGCCATTTCTGGCAACTGTCATTCATTATTTCATCCATCTGTCCATCCATCCATCCATCCATCCATCCATCCATCCATCCATCCATCCAATCTGTCCATCTGTCCATCCATCCATCCATCCAATCTGTCCATCTGTCCATCCATCCATCCATCCATCCATTCATCCATCCACTTATCCCACAAATACTGAGTGCTCATTTTATGCAGGCACTGCATGTCCCAGGTCTGGAAATGCCTATGAGTCAGTCAGGCAGGCCAAGGATCTCATGAACTTGGTTTGTGAGATACTTGGTTTAGTGTGTGTAGAAGAGACTGACAATATAAAGACTAGACATACACAAGACAGATTCCAACAGTCAGAAGCGCAAGGGAGAAAGAAAAACAGGGGCATGAGCTAGACAGGGACTGGAGGTGGGTTGGAGGACCACTTTGGATGGGGTAGTCAGGATGAACTCTTGGAGGATGTGACCTTTGAGCTAAGACCTGCATAGGAGAGCCCATCCCTCAAAATGAGAAAGAGAGTTCCAAGCAGCTGCAACAGCAAGTGCAAAGGCCCTAAGGTGAGAATGAACCAGGTGCCTTCAGGAACAGAAGGAAGGTCACTGTGGCTGAGCTTGATGGTCCTGGAGGTAGGTGGTGTGGCAGGATGTCTGGGCAGGTGGTGGAGAGCAGACATAGAGCTCCATGGAGCACAAGAGCCATGGCAAGAAGGCGATGTTGCTTCCCATATGCGTGGGAGCCAGTGAAGTGTTGTAAGCAGAGAAGTAACATGATCTGCTTTGTGTCTCAACATCTTTTTACATGATCACGACTTGTAGTTTCCCAAATACACATTTCCGCAGCACATTTCCATGCTTCTGCATAGGCTGTCCCTTGGGGTCTCCTTTTCACATCTTGTTTACCTGTCAGACTCTTCGGGGCCTTTGAGCTCTAAGTCAGGTATCTCTTCCTCTGTGGGGCTTCCCCTCTCCCCACAGGTCCCATCTCTGCCAGTCACTGCTTTTCCTTGCTCCTATGCTTCCGACACATCTCTAATATGACACACAGCGTAATACATTGCCATTGCCTGCTTACGTGTCCTCCCTAGCGAGGAGCCTGCAACATGGTAGAGGCTTAATATATTTGATAAGGGCCGGTAGTCAGGGTAGGCTCTGTGGAAGCAAATCTTGAAGAATGGATAGAATTTTGGTGACAAAGAGAGGCCAGAGTCTCACAAATCCTCCAGTATCTGTTCAAAGCAACATGAGACATTATTGGATACATATTGCCATCAAGAAGAGGAGCCCACCCCCCATGAAAACCATGCACCCCTATCTTCTCTCTAACAGTTAATGAGAATGATAGGCATTGATTTGCATACGATATTCATGCATTTTGCATATTTTCATTTACCACTGAATGCATGGACAGATTTCTCAATCCTCTCTTTCAAGCCTTCCTTCCTTCATTTAGCAACTTTTAATTAAATGAGTCCTGGAATATCCTGCACAATGCTAGGCCCTGTGAAGGACAAGCAAGCGGACATTTGTCCTTGGTGAGCTCACATCTTACGGCTTCCAGGGGCAAGGCGGAGGGTGCAGTGGTTTCCAGCTGGGGTTCTGGAATCAGATGATGTGGATATGCGTCTGAATATTGGCCCTGATGAGGTGTAGGATCTTGAGCAACCTACTCAACCTCTCTGCGCCTTGATTTCCTCATTGATAAGATAAAGGTAATACTCTATACCCAGCGGGGTTGGCTCGGCAGAGTGTTGGGCACGTAGCTAGAGCTTTGTGGATATTAGCTGTTGATTACAATTGTTTTTCCCAGATCCCTGTATGGGAGGATGTGGGGATCCCATTAAAATATCCTGGTTGGGCTCTGGGTAGGTGTGTGAAGCCTCTTTTCCTCCCCAATTCCAAGCCTTCTGAGTCCAGCTAGACTGCAGTTTAACTTGGAACAGGCACTGAGCAGTCCAGTGGGAAGCCTGAGCTGCAGGGGGGAGTTGGGGGAGCCTCCCTGCTTTGTGCTTGTCAAGGGCCCACCTCCCCTTGCTTCTTCAGTTGCAAGCAGAATCTACCCGTTCACATCCTTTCTCTTGTCTTGCCTTAAATATGCCTCAGTGAGATCATAAATTGATTTTCACCCTGACCTACAGACACCCGCAAAAGGCTTCTGGTTGGCCCCCAAGACTTCTGCCCTGTCTCTGCCAGTTAGTCACTGTTTCTGTCACTACAGTCGCAGCAGCACTGGGGGTCAGTGAGTGGGTTGAGAGAGCTCAGATAGGATGTATGGTGTGATTCATTTGCACCAGGGGATTCTGAATAGATAATAATTGTCTGCAAATGGCAATTAACAGAATCTTTTTAAAAATGCTTTGATGATTGTAAAACGGAAGGCGAAGCACATCGTGCCTCTTGTTGCAAGTAATTATGGAGGCGGCCTGTTATGCACAGGTTTTGAGTGACCTGATATTTCCACTCAGACACTCGGCACAGAGACACTCCCTCAACTTCAGTCTGTGACCCTCAGACCTCATCCTCAAAGATGGCATTTGAAGAAGACTCACTTTGACTTCTTCCTGAAGCCCTTTCCTTGGCTTCATACGGAGCCCCAAAGCAGGGAAGGGAACTGAAAATCAGCACTCATGGAAGATGGAAGGGGCAGAAAGAGGCACAAGCATTTACTTATTTATTTATTTTCTTTTGAGACAGAGTCTCGCTCTGTCACCCAGGCTAGAGTGGAGTGGTGCAATCCCGTCTCACTGCCACCTCCACCTCCCAGGTTCAAGTAATTTTCCTGCCTTAGCCTCCCGAGTAGCTGGGATTATAGGTGCTTGCCACCACGCCAGGCTAAGTTTTGTATTTTTAGTAGAGAAGGAGTTTTGCCATGTTGACAGGTCTTGAACTCCTGACCTTAGGGTGATCCGCTCGGCGGCACCATGTGATGCGGGGATGGCTTATAATTTGAGGAGGACGTTTGGGAGGAGAATGTTTCAGCCGCTTGTCTTCTAACAGCTTTTGACAACTCTGCTATTCTGATGACCTGAAATGACATGTGTGTGGCGTATGTGTTTCACCTCCAGAGTCAGTCAATGTGGCTCACAGGGTGGAAAGGGCAGGTGAGCAGAATCAAGGTGGGCAGGAAAGAGCAAAGGCGAGCGACAAGTTGCTAACTCACGTTTGTCAAAAAGCATCCCTCTCCTGGTACTCATGTCCCCCGCCTCACTGCCTCAGCCTTGAAAGCTCTAGAGAGGCCACAGCCCACCAGGGAAGTCACTGCAGCCTCTGGGGGTGCCATCCTGGTGCCTTCTGCTTCCTCCTGCCCTGAGGGGTTTCTCCCTCTGCTTCCTTGGTTTTGAGCCTTTGCTCCTAATGCTGGCACCACAGCTACTGCATCTGGATCTTCATAGTTTGGCCAGAAACCTGCTTGGCCAACAAGTTCCCCAGTGATTCTTACGGACATCAGGACTGAGGTCCTGGGATCCTGTCATCTGGACTAAGGTAGGGGTGAGCAAGCTATGGAAACATTTAGTGACATTAGTGATCTTGTGAAAGCCACTAAAGATATCACAGTTCTCCAAAGAGTTTCCAAATGAAAAGACTGTGTGTTGTTGACCACAGCCATTAGCTCCTAAAATACTAGGAATGAGGGAATCTTCAAAATCACTGCACTTGAATTCATTGGCTTTGTAGGTCTGTGATGATTGAGTTTTTGTGTCAGCTTGGCTGGGACATGGTGCCGAGATATTTGGCCAAACATTCTAGACATTTCTGTGAGGGTGTTTCAGGATGAGGCTAACACTCTTGAATCAGGGGACCAAGTGAGGTCAATACAGTGTGGGCGGACTTTGTCCCATCAGTTCAGGGCCAGAGTGGAACGGAAGGCTGGCCTCGCCGAGCAAGATGGAACTCTCCAGCAGAGGACCTCTTGACTTGAATTGCCACGTGGACTCCTTCCTGGGCCTCAGGTCTGACAGCCCACCCTGCAGAGTTTGGACTTAACCAGTCTCCATCATTGCGTGAGCCAGTCCCTTAAAATAAATCTGGCTTTCTCTATGTATCGCTTCCTGTTGGTTCTGTTTCTCTGGAGAATCCTGACTAATTCAAAGCCAAAGAGTATTACAGCTGGGTCTAGATCCTAGATCACAGAGATGTGGGAATAATGAACATAATTGACAGTTCTCCTTACAGGGAGCACACTAGCTTCTGCCATACGAAGAACATCAAGCTGTGTGTGTGTGTGTGTGTGTGTGTGTGTGTGTGTGTGTGTGTGTGTTTTCCTGTGAGCTCCTTGGAGGCTGGGGCCCACATATCTTATTTATCTCTACTTTCCTAGCCCCAAATACTGAATCTGGCAGATACTGAGTGATGCATAGATAAAAAGTAAAAACAGAATGTGATTCCAAATTATTTGAATACTTCCGAGACTTTAAAAAGTGCAAGCAGCAGAACACACGCCAGGGAGGTGAGGAGATTGTGCACTTGTCCACTCTCTGCTCTTTTTTACTGTTGAATATCTTATCAAATAGGAACAAGGCCAGGGACAGGGTTAGTGTCTCCAGCTGGAGAAAGAAGTGATGGGGTCCCTGGGGTAAAGTGAGTGAACATCAAGGGCTGAAGAAACAGAGGGAGGAGAAATGCCTCTTCGTGGCTGCCACTCTGTTGGATACTTGCATGTAGAAACTTGCTTTTAATCTTCATGTCAACATAAAGAAGTAGATAGTAAAGGTTTTTTTTTTTAAATAAATGAATTGGGATAGGAAATAGAGAAGAGGGTTAAGGAAAAGGGCTTTAAAACCTAAATCTAACCCTGTAGGAAGATAGGCCCTAGGAAGAAATCCCTCATTGCAGAAGAAGGGGGAAAGAACTCCGAGTCCACTCTGGAGGCCATCTCTGTCCCCTCTAGCAGGTTCCTTAGAGCTTGCACACTGCTTCCCCTGTGGCAGGAGAGTGGGGCCTCCTTGGCCTTTGACTTTGTTCTCAGATAAACAAACAAAGAGCTATGGGTGAGATCTGGTTTGACTTCAGTGGAATTTTGCTTTGGTTCTCAGCGCTCTGGGCTACCTGGCCCCAGGACAGCGTGCAAGCCTTCACCCAGGCCTGGAGCAGTGTGAGTGTGCAGTATGCAAACGGTGGGGCTGAGAGTGGGTTTGGGCTGCATGCTCTGCACCCCAACGCTGCATTTACATGACTGGATCTTCCCCTGGGCAGAGGAGGAAAGGGGCTTCCATCAAGTTCTCTCAGGTCCAGCTGAAAAAATACTCTCCTTTGAACAACCAAACCCATGGGCTGGGTTGGTTTCTCCAGGGCAGGGCTGTCTTGGAGACAGAGATGCTGACCCATCTTCTGAACCAATTGGATCTGCATCCTAAATGGAAACCAAGCTGACAGCCTGGCTCCTGCTGAGCCCAGCTTCATATTCCCTCAGCTTCTATTTTTAAAGTTGCTACTCCTGCTCCTGTCTGCTCTGTAACAAGCCTTGGACATTGTCTATAAGCTGCTCCACCCAACAGCACTCCAGGATGAACCCCTGCTGTACCTGAGAACTCCTAGATGCAGTCTGTCTTAATAAAATAATAACAGACTTCCCCAGTATGCAACTGGTAACCAGTTGTCTGCTAGGCTTTAGTCTTCCCGAGCAGTTGGGGCAAATATCCAACAAATACCGAACTCCCCAGGTCCCAGAACAGTTCCGCCTTCTTAGACGTCATTGCCTTTCACCTCCCGGTTTATCTGTAAAAGAGTATGCAAGCCATGGAGGCAAGCATGAGGAGCTGTGTGCCAGATGTGCTCACTTAAGGAGCTGATCGATTTAAGAAATTCAGGTAGATGCATTGGAAGCTGGTTCCCGACAGCAAAAAGAAATTCTCCCGTGTCCCACTGAGTTAAACACCAAGCTGCATATTTTTCCTGCCAGGATGGACACTTGCAATAAAGCAAACTTTGCGGAGGTGATGCAGACTGGTAACTCCTTGGAGGGGGTGCCCATCTTGACTCCCTGTGAGACAAATATAAGTCCCAGGACAGTGTTACTATCCTTGCATCCCTGTGACAACAGGCTTGGCCTTATTTGTGACCCTCCTTTCCAGCTCCCCCAGTTCATCTTTCTAAATGAGTCTGAAAAGCCCAGTTCGGGGTCTGCCTGGCTCACTCGCTGCTGGGTCCTTAGGGCCTATTAGCATTCCTGGTGCATAGTAGGTGCTCAAGAAATACTCCCTAAGAAAAGGATGCCATTGGTGTACCACATACTGGGAATTATCTTGTGTATGTGCTGTTTCAATTTTTATTTTTTAGCCTAACACAGATCTTGGAGGTGGAAGTGCTGTTCTGTGCATTTTATAGATGAGGGAATTGAGCTGGGCTGTGGGGCTGGGGTTTGAATTCTTATATTTTCAATCCAAGCATGGGCTCTTCCACACATCACAGTGGCAATGTCTCTGCTCTTTTTGCCTGAAGAACTCTAGAAAGAGGCTGCCTTGAGACCCCTGACTCCTATGGCTTGGGGGAGATAGAATGACTGAGGCTGACGGACAACAACCCGGATCGGGGACCACACTCCTGAGGCAGCAGAGTGGGAGCCTGGGGAAGCTCCCCCAGAGGGAAGTCAAGCCTGGCCTGGGGATTGTGGGGTCTTCTCTTCAGGGGATGCCTGAGTTTCTGTCAGTTCTGCCGGGAGCCCTGACCTCTAGAAGCTGGTCCAGGCTGGTTGGCAGGTGGCTTTCCTCCTGTGGCTGCTTTCAGGGGCAGCCCTGCTCTCTCTTAGGCTTCTTTCATGCTCTCTGAACAGGGAGGAGCTGGAGCACTTGGAAGGGAATGTGTGCTTCAGGTGGAGTTTGCTGAGATGCCATGGAGGGAACACTAGCCTGAGCGTCAAAACACCTGAGCTTCAGGTCTGTCTTCCGCAAGTCATGAAACCTCACTGAACCACAGTTTCCCACTGGTAAATGCGCCGATGCCTCCTTCTCAGGGTGGCTGTGAGAATCAAATGAAATGATATGCAAGTGCCATGAAAATATATCTTAGCAGAGATATGGTGCTGCAGGGCGCTGGCTACAGGCAGGTCTCTACTAGGTGTCAGAGCCATCAGTAGGGTTAATGCAGGTCCCTTAAGAGATATTAAGTCCTTCTTTAGCAATAGGCCCTAGCATGACTCAAAAGCTTGCAGAAACACTTTGGTTGAACAAGTCTCTGGGACAAACGAAGGATTGTCGGGTCACAGAAGTCAACTGTTAAAACCTTGTGATAATCCAAAGAGAGCAAAGGGAATGCTTATGGAACACCAACACCATTTCTTCTTTCACAAAGTCCTCTCCCTGCTGCTTTTTCCCATAGGGAGGGAGCATTTTCAGAGGAGCCCTGAGAGATGGGGGCTCATACCCAGCCAGCAGTGCCCCAGCTTTCATGGCCCTGCCTGGGGTAGTCCAAATGGAGTGCAGGAGACCAGTGCCCATGGGAAGCCTCCAAAAGTCTTGAAAGTTTGGATTTGCAATCACAGATGCCTCATGTGGCTTCTTGAGGGATATCAGCACTGCCATTTGTGAGCTGTGCTAAACCTCAGATGTCAGAAGAGAAACTGTCTCCTTTCCACAGGGTCCTGGAACAGCATAACCAGTAGGACTGTAGTATAGGAATGTCCAGGGCCACCAACCTGGACCCATCTTGCACAGTGGAGTGCATTGCTTGCTAATTGCTGGATTGCAGTGTCTGGGGATTTTTTTGATTATCATGACTGAGGGATGCTATTGAATGCGGACATCCTACAATGCACAGCATGGTACCCCAAAATCAGGAATTATCTGGCCCCAAATGTCAATACTGCTGAGGTGAAGAAACCAACATGTGCAAAGCACTGGGCCTGGCAGGTCTAGGGAACAGTGATAATTCAGGTGTGAAGCAGGAGCACGGAGTTAATGAAGGCAATGGCAACAGATGAGACTGGAAATGTAGGTTGGAGCCAGACAAAGAAGGGTCTTGGACACCAAATGATGAGGTTTTACTCAAAAAAACCCAAAGTATTCCAGGGTTAGTTAGAAGGCCAGAACAGAGCTGACTCCGAGCCCGGTGCTCTTTCCATCCTATCATTTGGCCTCTTTCCCCACCATGTGTTAGACAAGATAAGAATGATTCATGGAGAATAGGACTAGCAGCCCAAAGCAAGTCACTTTTTACCACCTACAGGATAAAATCAGACCCCTTTGTGAACACATAAAGCCACGTAGATATTTCTATCACTGGTTTACCATCTGCATCTTTGAAGAGGGGCTAAATCAGTGTGAACATCTTTCCATATCCATAAATATACTTCCTCACCATGCTGTAACTATTTATCTCTAGATCAGCCTTCTTGTTAGATTGTGGGCTCCTTGAAGACAGGAACCATGTTGAATCATCCTCGTATACCCAGTCCCCTTCCGTGATGATAGAAATACTTAGTTCATCAAGCAGGATGCCTGGACAAATGAAGCAACAGGAAGCAGCAGACTAGCCTGCTGCGTGGTTGCAAGGACTGGGGAAGGCTTCCCCCTACTCTCTTTTCCTGGTATATGAGAAATACCTGCTCATTGTAGGTAAAAAGAGAAAAGCTGTAGACAATCCAAAAGAGTAAGATGAAAATTATGCCAGTCCCCTGACCTCTCTACCCAGAGATAAATACATTTAACATTTCAGTGGATATCCTGTACCTTTTCTAGGGTTGTATATTCATGAGGTTCACATGCAGGTATTTTTTCTTTTTAATTAAAATGGGATCATATTATACATGTTGTTCCGTATCTTGCTTCTTCACTTAAAAATATTTTGGAAACTAGTGCAAGAGGAGGCCAGGGGATTTGTCTTGAAGTTGTATTTGCATAGCAATCACCCATTTTTATTGAGACTGCATGTTTGAAGAGGGGCTAAATCAGTGGGAACATCTTTCTATGTCCATAAATATACTTCCACACCATAGCATTTAATGCCTGCAGGCTATGCAACCGTGAGGTTGTGCTATAATGTATTAAGCCAATCCTCAATTGTTGGAATTTGTATTACTTTTATGTTTTCACTGTAACAACAATGCTGCGGTAAATACCCTTTTACTGAAATCTTTGCACACATCCCAGAGTTTCCTTCGTTTGAATTGAATTTCTAGAATAGAAACTGCTGGAACAAAAAAAAAAAAACAAAACTGCATATATTACAGCTTTTGAACAGTGTGATCACATGACTCTCCAGAAAGGTGGTACCAACATACATTCCCACTAGTGATATACAGAGAGTGCTATGTTAGCTCTTTGCGAACAAAAGCTATCATGCAGGGCCCACGTAAACTCCAAGATAAGCTATTTCCATTCCATTCAAGGACCCATTTATATAAGTCTAGCATGGAAAAGCTGTCATTCTTGTTATTTTATAGTCCACCAGGTAAATGTACTCAGTTTTGGTAAGATGAGCCATGCAGTTGTTTACCTGTTTCTGAACACACACACAAGGTAATGCATGTAAGAGCACCTAGCGTGGAACTCGGAACACAGCAGAAACTCAACAAATGCCTTCCATGCCCAGAATTGCTGCTGTGCTTATAGCACTACCTTCCCTTATCTGGATGGCTGAATCCAGCTTCCTGTCTTGGAAACTGATCTACATACCTGCCAGAGGGAATGATCAAAAATGTAAGACGGAGTATGTCCCTCCCTTGCTTACACATCTTCAGGTGCTCCTCATTGTCCATACATGGAAGTCTGGACTGCTTGGTAAGGCTTAGAAAGCTCCATGACATGCCTTGAGATCCCGCAGCTTTATCCCCGACAGATGCCACCTCTCCCAGCTCCCCCAGGTCCCAGCCGTGCTCTCCCAGTGGGCCACCCAGTAAGATTCAGCCCTTCATTCCTCTGTGACCCAGCACAGGGCATTATCTCTCCTTGAAACCTGTTGTCTCCCTTCCTCCCTTGTTTGTTTGCAGAATTGCCTCCTGGGAAACAATTACATATGCTGACAGCCTTTTCTACTTGCCCCACCCAAGCAACACAATCCGTTTTTTCTATATTCCCAGAAAATCTTGGCCAATCATTATAACACATCTCTCATCGCACTGTAATTATTGTTTTTATGTGTATATCTCCAGCTAGGCTGTTTAGAATCAGAACCTTTTAAAATTTATGTCCATAGTCTCAACAACTGGCATCAATCTTAGGACACAGTAGGTGCTTAATAAATGCTTCTCAGGTGAATGAACAAAATTATAATGTCCTTCCTCTCTTCCTTCCATTTGTCTAGCCATTGCAGGGCTCTGTCCACCGTAGTTACTATGGGTTACTACCAAGGCATCATTCTGATGCTTTCTCTGTTTTCAATTGGTGTTCCAGTTTCCATGAACTGATGTACGTAATACTCCTGTCTTAGGATCAAGCAGAATCAACTGAACCAAGTGCTTTGCTACCACTGGACCTTTAGAAAGAGACAGAGCTGGCAGGAAAGGAGAGAGGGTAGGTGTGTCACCAGAGGCAGAGCACACGGGAGCGGCTAGTGGGGAAAAGTGGGCTGAGTCTGGCTCTGTGGCATCAACAGGGAGCCCCAAGCTGTATCTGCAAGGGAGGACTGAAGTTCAGAGGGAGAAGCAGGAGGCACAGTACAGGAAGAGGCCGAAAGGAAGTAGGATAGGGGAGATGCACATGGAAGCACAGCGAGAGACAGGTGGGGAGAAATTCAGGTTCAATGAAAGGAAAACACGAAAAGACTGCAGAAGGAAGAAGATAAGGAAGCAATAGAAACCCAAGCTAGTGTGGGTGTGTGGACTGCAGTTGTGTAAGAGCAGCCTGTCTTCCGCCGAGTCCACTGGAGGAGTGTGGCGCAGGAGACAGCCTTAGCTTTTTACTCAGTGTAATTAATGACATTGTGACTTTAAATAAAAACCAGCTATTCGTGGGGAAGCCTGACAGGGTTTCTTTTAACTTAATGTTTGCTGAACCGTCCCTTCTATCTCACTTACCTGATGTGGAACATATGCTGGGATCAGAATGACAGAGAATAAATCACCAGATTTGCTTGGCTTCTTTGAAAAATGAATTTGGGGGCTGAGATTTCTCATCAGTGTATATCTTCCCCGAGCATCCTCCTGACAGAGCGTCAAGCTTGGGGGATGTCCCATGCAAAGGTAAATGAGTACCCAGAGGTTCCCAGATGCCCGCATCTGGCAACAGATCCATCTCCTTGAGACACAGGCCAGACCTCTTGTGCTAGGCTGGCAGGTGTATCCAGGGCAGGATGTGAAAGCCTCCTGCAATCTCAGGAATAGGATACAATTGTGGTCTTTACATGAAATCAGCAAACATATGTGGAGCTTTTAATATGCATCAAAAACACCACGCAGCAGGGAGGCTTCTTAGCTTTGCCACTGACAACCATGAGCATGCCCCAGTCTCTTCATCTATGAAATGGGATGAAGCTGCCTTATGGCTTAGTTTGTTATCAGTTTAAATCTATCATAGATGCTAAATAAAAGTTTGTATTTCCTCCCTGGATACACCTAGCAGCTGCAAGAGCTCCCAGGCCTCTGGGCTGAAACAGAGGCAGGGACCAGGAAGCAATTTTAACTCTGGAAACTTTGGATGAGGGTGAAAAGGGTGGGTGTGGACGTGCACGTGGTGTGAGTGTGAGTGGGGGTGACGTCTTCTGGGCTCTTAGTCTGTGTCTGTGAGACTGTCTAACTTGGCTCCTGACCTTTCACTTTAATATCTGTGTGATGTTGGACACATACTTTTATCTCTCTGGGCATCAGTTTCCTCATCTTTACAATGGGAAGATGAGTTGGATTGAATACCTTAACATTTTTTTCTTAACGTGCCTTTTCAGGTTACAAAAGTCATGCATACTCATTATAGAAAGCTTAGAAAACACATACAAAGATACAAACAAGATAATTTAAAACACCCATTATTCTGCCACCCAAAGGAAACCACTGCTAGTGGTTTGGTGTATTCTGCTTTCTCTTTGCGTGGTGTATTAGAGAGTGAAATCATACTGTGTATACAATTTTGTTTCCTGCTCCCTCCCTTTAATGTTAAATTATCATAAGCATTTTATCTGTGTCATTAGAAAATTATCTGGACCTCATTTTTAAGGTTCCTCCTGACACTAAAATTCTATGAATAATGGGGCTCATCTCCTTTTCTATTAAAAACATTTATTCTCTTACAGCAGCAGAAATCACCTGTGGAAGGTGCCCTTGAATGGTACCTCTAAACTCCCTTTGGCCCATGCATCATGCAAAGACACCAAAGGGCTCTATGGGCCACCTGGCTCACCCACTTTGATTTACCATCTTAGCTCTCAAGAATAAAAGGAATGATGATGCTTTTAAAAAAAATTGAATATCATCAAAAATGACCTTATTCATTGGTAGAAATAGGGGCCATTTATATGATAGATTTTCAAAGGTGGGGTTGCTAAAAGTTTCCCTAAACCTTCTTTTCCCTTTTCCCTTGGCTATGAGTGTTTAAAATTCCTTTTAAAACAAGACCTTTTGTTACAAAGTTAAGATTTTAAATAAAAGTGATTTGGGGAAAGTTAACACATTGACTAAAATTCACACTAGGATTAAAGCAGAGACAATGCGATGTGCTCAGCATATAGTTTCCTGGGTTCACAGGAAGACTAGCATCGCTTAAGCCTTCCTAGGAATTAGGTTCAGGCCACGAGGCTGAGTTCTGGCCATTGGCATCTGGGTCGAGGGAGTATAAATGACTTTCAGGCCTGAGTCTTTAAACGAGTCCTGTGTGATCTTTCACACAGCCCCTCTTCCCTCCTGTCCCTACCCTGGAGGCCACGAGTTCAAAATGATAAAGCTAAAAGTGGAAAAGGGCTGCCCACACTGCCTTGGAATCTGACAGGAATAAGGAATAATGCTTTGATGTGCTAAGCTGAGATTTTTTGATGTTTATTTGTTCCTGCAGCTTGGCCTAGCTTATTCAGACTAATACAAAGATATAAATAACTGATAGCAGGTCCCTTTGTGAGACTAGGTTTGGGCATTAGAGAAGATGAGGGAGAAAGTACAGACTCTTGAACTCAGCTGGGAGGAAATTCAGTTTGGAGAGGAGGCAGGGGTACCACTAGCTGATTTAGCAACTTTTGTATTAATTCAGAAAAGAAATCCCTAGGTTAACAATTCTATGTGCTACACATGTGCACTGAAACTGAACAGTTAAATAACTGGATGGCAGATGGTGGGAGCCAGGCTTTTCACTGTTGGAGTGGGAGGTTACAAATAAGCAAAAGGAGGAGGCTAGAATGATCCAGATCCACGTGGTAATGAATTAGAGTTGGAGACATCAGTATGAACTTATATTTAGCTTAATATAGATATAGATGTTACATATGGAAATATTTATAGCTATGTATATGTGAGGGCTAGTATACACACAGATATTTCCCAGCTATATCTCCTGAGAAAGCCTACTAGCAACAACACTACAGTAGCAACAAACACACCTAACAATCCAGAGTTTGGTTTCTAATAGCATTCTGTAACAAAAGAAAACCAGGGCTCCTTGAAGAAGTGGCCAGTTCTAGCACTGGATCAGGAAATATACAAGATGAACCTGGAGCATCTTGTAGTGCCAGATAAGGAAGTGCTCTGTGCTAGTTTCCTAGAGATGCTATAACAAATAACTGCAACTGGGTGGCTAAAAGCAACAGAAATTTATTCTCTCACAGTTCTGGAGAATGCACGTTTAAAAATTAAGGTGTCTGCAGAGCCATGCTTCCCCTGAAACCTGGAGGAGAGAATCCTTTGCACTGTCCTGTTTTCTGGTGATTTGTGGTATTCCTTGGCATTTCCTTGGCTTGTAAATGTGTCCCTACAATCTCTGCCTCTGTGGTGACATGGCTGTCTTTTCTTCATGTGTCCCTCTTGTCTTCTTATAAGGACACCGGTCACATTGGATTATGGGCTTACCTTACTCCTGTATGACTTCATCCTAACTAGTTACACCTGCAATAGCCCTACTTCAAAATAAGGTCATATTCTGTGGTATTGGGTGTTAGGACTTCTACATATTATATTTGAGGAGGAAGACACAATCCAACACATAACATATTCTCTTCCCAAAAAGCCACACTAATGAGGGTCTGTAAAAGGGACACAGAAGCCAACGGAAAGAGCTCCCATCAGCCAAAGATGGCATGCTTCGAGCAACACAAGTTTGAGTGTTGGATTATAACCCGAATAAGTCCACACTGATGTAAATAAATGACTGAACAACAAATACAGAAATAAATAAATGGAGGAGAATAGATAGACTCCAGGGCAGAATTCCAAATAATTCATGTAGATGCCTTGCCCTCAAGGAAGGAGAGTATAGCTTCCCGTTCCTTAAGTGTGGGCTGCACATAGTGACTTCCTTCTAAAGAATACAGTGTGAAAATGAGAGAAAAAGAGGAGCTTTGCAGTAGAGGAAACTGACCAACGCTGTCTCAGCTAGGTGAGCAAGGCTGGCAGCAACAGGGAATCGCCATAATGATAGCACACACCCTTGAAAGGACACGATGGAAACAGCATTTGTCTTTGTGGTCTTCCCCCTCGACCTCAATGTAATCTTGAAAACAGCGTCAAACAAATCACCTTCGAGGGACACTCTGCAAGACACCGGGCCAGTACTCCTCAAAACTGCGAAGGTCATAAAACACGCACAGAATCTGAGAAGCTGTCACAGCCAAGTGGAGGCTAAGGAGACAAGACTGCTAAGTGCAATGTGGTATCCCGGATGAACTCCTGGGGCAGAAAAAGGACATTATGCAAAAACTAAGGAAATGTAAAGGAAGTGTGGACTTCAGTTCATAATAATGTATCAATACTGGTTCATTAATTATAACAAATGTACCATACTAATGCAAGATGTTAACAATAGAGAAAACTGATTGTGGGGTATATGGGAACCCTCTGTACTATGTTGCAACTTTTATGTATGCCAAAGCTAAAACTACTCTCAAGTAAAAAGCTTAGCTTTTAAAAGGGCACTGCTAGAATAATAATAATAAGTGAACATAGCCTCATGTTAGGGTACATGACTTGGTTAAAGGTAAAGGCTAGTAGCCTGGGTGTCAGTCTCCACTTATGTCCTCAATCGGGTGCCCTTGTGCAGTGAACAGCCTGTACAACCTTGGTAGTCCTAAAGTCAGACTTACCCTCTAACATTTTACTTAGCGCTTGTCCTGCATCTGAACATAGTACTAACTAGTGCTAGAAATTACAGCATAGCCAATTGCATCATAAATAGACTACAAAGGATCACCTGTGACTGTCGAGGAGAAACCCCATGACCATCCATGGCCAGTGAATTTATTCTCAAGAAGTGCTTCCTTTCAAGCCCAGAGAGGTTCCTACCTGTGTGGAGGTAGAAATGCCCAGTGTGTTAAGGGGGATAGTGTTCTTGTGGAGAAAGTGTCCTCAAATCATATTTTGCCTGTGAAGATGAAGTAGAGGAGAATCTTGTACTAAACTCTACTGAATCCTCGTGGGGGCAAGGGAATGTGGCAGGTGCGGGCGGGGAGAGTGATGGAAAGGGGGGGATTCCTTCAGAGTTTTGTCCTCAGAGAGTTGTTTTTCGTTATTTACACGTGGCCCAGTGACAGCAAGCCAGGTGTCTCCTTATGGAAATACCGTAATACAGCAGAAACAAGCATTTTGAGTTACGCATGCCAAGCCTGACATTAATTTTCTCCTTTTCAGCCTTACAAAGAAATGCACCAGTATATTTCTTCCCAAGACTGCCCCCACCTCCTGCATGGTCAGAGCCTCACTTGTCCCTTCCTTGTCCATCACATGCCCTGTGGTATGAAGAGTTCCGGGGGAGTGGGAGGGGCTTCTCAAGAAGCCTTCTTTCTAAGGGGTAGGAGAACCCACATGTTACCATCTGATGCAATGTAAGGGTCATATTGTGTCCCTGCAAAATATACAACAACACTGCTGATTAAAAAGCCTAGAGAAGGCCAGGTGCGGTGGCTCACACCTATAATCCCAGCACTCTGGGAGGCTGAGGTGGGCGGATCATGAGGTCAGGAGATCAAGACCATCCTCCAACATGGTGAAACTCCATCTCTACTAAAATACAAAAATTTAGCTGGGTATGGTGGTGGGCACCTGTAGTCCCAGCTACTCGGGAGGCTGAGGCAGGGGAATCGCTTGAACCCAGGAGGTGGAGATTGCTGTGAGCTGAGGTCATGCCACTGCACTCCAGCCTGGCGACAGAGCGAGACTCCATCTCAAAAAAAAAAAAAAAAAAAAAAAAAAACCTACAGAATACACAGAATACAGTTAGGCTAAAATGTGGATTAGAAAGCAATTTGGCAACGTGTACCACAGTCAAAAAAAATGTTCATGCCCTCTGGTGCAGTAAGTGATGCCACTTTTGTCAACCTGTTCCAGGAAAATAATCCTAAACACTAAAAAATCTGTAAACGTAATAGCAAAAACAGCCTAAACATTCAACAGTTGAGAAATGGTTAAATAAATCATGGTTCATAGACTTGATGGAATATTATGGAATCATTAGAATGATCATTTATGAGAATTATATAATATGAAAATTGCATATGATAACTATACTAAGTGAAAAAAGGGGAAGATAAGAATATGAGTAAAGATAATTACTATCATGTTAAAATATGCATAAGAAAAAGACTCAAAGGAAATTCACCAAAATACTAATAGTGTTTGTATTAGACTGGTGGGATTTGAGTTGATTCTTTTTTCTTTTCTCTAGTTTCTAAATTTTCTAGAATGTGGTAATATTACATTATAATAAAACTTTTTTTTTTTTTAAATGTGTTAAGTCCTGTTTCCTAATACAATTAATCATAGACCAGCATTCCATTTTATTTGTAGAAAAGCATAATAATGGTCATCAATAATAAAATAACCTTCATAAAAATTAATAGCATTAAAATAAATATGGCCTGGAAAAAAATAGTGTAATGGTTTCCTAACAGAGACACACTGACTTCCTCCCCAGGATCTTGTCTGGGAACCTTTTTCTTATCAAAATGACTGAATTTTTGTCAGTTAGGCTGGTTGAGGAAAACAGTCCAACTCTAGACCTGCATGCTGCTCACAGCCTGGCAGCCCAGTAGCAAACGTACTGCCACTGGGCTCTTCTAGGCCGAAACCGTGAAGCATGAGCTGGCCTGGTCTGGGCATCTCTGTTGGTCTGCTTGGAGGGCACTCTGGATGAAGCCCTCATTTGGTTTCCTAATAGGGCTGAGGCTGCTGGCCAGGCAGTCAGTTGAGATGGAGGGTATGCAGGAAGGGAGGATGGGGAACAGAGCTGGTTTTTCCTAACAAGCAGCAGGAGCTGCTATTCCTGTGAGCAGGCGTTGGAAGGGAGAGGCAGTGGCTCTCTTCACACACCCTTTTTTGTAGTTAGAGGAAATATTAGCTGATAGAGCAATGGGTTCTGGCTTTTGCCTGCTTTAATAGCAAGGAAAGGGCCAGCACAGGGGGCCAGTTATGTGATCGGTAGGAGTGTGGGCTGAATATGTTAGTTCAGCCCGAGGGCCACTCACAAGAGAGAACACCTGATGACAGAATGATGAAGTGATGGAGCCAATCAATCCCCACATAGATGGGTTTTCTCTTCCCCTATGGCACATATTTTCAAGACTCTGAGTTGCAAGACATGGACCAGAAAAAGACAGCCTGCTTTATGTGTGGGGAGTTTGCACAATTAATAATATAATATCGCAAGGGCCAGCAATTTGATGGTATTTATTATTCACATAATTTAAATCATTGCCAAATGCTAAAAACAATATAGTCCACCCCACCCAAATCAATATAAACATATCCCAAATACACAGCAGAACTTTCTCCATATTGTTTTTCTTGCCAAAGCTGAAGAAGGGAGACTCAACTTTTCATGCAAACTTCTGGCATCTTCTTTTTATGTTTTTCACTAGAGGAAAAAAGTCTGGTTCTTTTTTCCTGGAAAGATAAATTTTTAATGAATGTAAATGTTCTTTCAATTCCTTAGTTTGGTGGAAGGGATGGTACAGCTTGGACAGCCAGTCTCAGGAATATAATTGACTTGCTTCTTGTTATTTCTTTTCCCTTTCACTACCCGGTGAAGCACAAATGCTCTCAGCTTGTGCCTTTGTTTCTGAGCTTGTCATACCCTCAGCCAGCAGATACAGGTTGACTTACGTGGGAACAGTCCTGATGAATTGGCCTCACTGCATTGTCTTCTAACAATGGAAGCAGGTCTACTCTGACATATCTGCTCTTCACCCTGCTTCTTCTTGGCATTCATTAAGTTTGTATTTATCAAATATCTATTATGTGCCAGGCACTCTTCTATTGAATCCTCACAACTCTATGATGTAGCTTCTATTATCATCGTCACCCCCATTTTACAGGCAGGGAAGCTGAAGCACAGAGAGGTCAAGTCAATTGCCCCAGCTGATCCGTGACCAACTTGGCAGCCTGGCTCCAGAGCCCATACTCTTAGCCATGACAATATTCTGCCTCCCATAGCATCTAATATCTGCTAGACACTGTGTGCGAAAGGAGTGGGTGACGGAGTTGGGGTTGGGACAAACGCACAATCTGGAAGGAAATCATTTCTAACCATCTCTTTTTCATTCCTATGGACGTTGCCTCCCAGGGCTGCTCTCCAAGTCCCAATTCTTTTGCATACATTTGGGCTTCCACTTCCACTTGCTGAGATACGGTTTTTCTCACTGTGCTACTCAGACAGGGTATGCAAGTTGCATCTGACATTTCTGTAGGGTCTGTGGCCCTTGGTTTTGAGACTGAGACAGGGCTGTGCTCCTTCCCTTGCCTCCTCTGTCCATTTTCTAACAAGAGCTCTGCAGAGTGGCAAACACTCCTGTCAAAGAAGTCCAAGGGAACAAGAAGTCCAAGGGAATGGTGCAGCCACTTCTCAGGGTATCCCCCCGGAGAGAAGCCTGCAGCATGAAGCTCACCTCTGAGAGGGCTGCTTTAAGAATGGAGGAAGGACCTATGTTCTGCCAGGCTGTGCTGCAGTTGCTATGTCTTGGGTTAAAAGTCTGCTTAACCTCACCAGACCCATCAGCACCACTCCTCCACATTAGAAACCACAAAGGCCCTACAATTGCTATCAAAGGAGCTGATTGTTTTGATCTGGAGGCAGTCAGAGTTCAATCTGGAGTCACCCAGGCAGCTGCACGTTGTATTATCAGCATCATAGGGCGAGGAGAGAGAAATAATAGACTCTTCTGTAGATTTCAGTTCCCAAATCAGGACCTCCACCATGTGTAGAAAATCCTCATCGTAAATAATCATTATCATCAAAGAGTGTCATGTATTATGCACCTACTGGAGTGTGCGGCTGGGCACCTGGCCAAACAAATCCCTGTCAAGATTTCTTCGACCCAACGATGGGCTAGGTTGTGCCCTTCCTTCCTGCTCCCATAAGGTCCTCTGAATAGCTTCATCACTGCAGGGGATGATAATGTAACACAGGTGTCTGTCTTCCCCATGTGACCATGAGCTCCTTAGGGACATGGACTACTCTTCATCACCTTTGCTTCCCCAGTGCCTAGCAGCCCTGGCATACAGTAGGCACTTAATACAGGTGTGCTAAATGTTGACAACTCTCACATTTCCATCACCAAACCCGCCACTGCTGCATTCATCATTTCTTCTTCCTTTCTCCTAAATTTAGTCTTTCTCATGACCAAAGCCAACCCTCACCATGTGCAGTGCCCCTTCTCCTTCGCTTTCTCAAGGTCTCCCTCACTCAGTCCCTCTCTTTCTTGCATCTGAAGCTCTTTCTTCCTTTCCCGGACCATTCCACAAAGCAGAAATGAGCAAACCCATATTCAATTATGCCTCACTCCTGCAGTCTCCCCTGGACCTCACACCCTGTTCTGGCTGCCATTCCACTTCTCTGTATCTGCTCCTAGAAAAACTGGAAAAAGTTGTCTGTACACATCGCTTCCACTTCACCTTCTCTCATTCACTCTTGAGCCTACTCTTTCTGGTTTTTACTCTCTGGTTCCAAAAAATGTTTTGCCCTTGTTAAGACCCTTGCCAACCTCTCAAACTGCCAAATCTTGAGGTCCCTCTGTCTCCATCTCCCTGGAGCTGTAGGAAGAATTCCACCCCAGTGGCCTAGTCTAAAGTTCTCCAAATTCATTTCTCTTCAACATGGAGACAGGGTACCATGCACTGTGTGGTTTTCTGCCCACACTTCTCTTCCAGCCTCTTCTCAGTCTTCCCGTTAGCTTCTTCCTCTTTTCCACTCCCTAAATATGGAATCGCATCCTTGACCTTTCTCTTTCTAGGCTGCACTCTCTTTCATAATCTAATCAATTCTGAAAAATATAGCTGACAATTCCCGTTATTTATACCTTCAGCCCAAACCTTTACATTATGTCTGACTGCTGACTGGACACACTTTCTTGGATGTCTCATAGGACCTCAAAACGACCCAGTCCTGAACCTCTTGACGTCTCATTGCTCTCCCCAGACCACATCCTCTTCTAGTCTTCTCTATCTTAGTAACTAAAACCTCTGTTCACTTAGTTGCTCAAGCAGGAAACCTGAGTGTCATCCCTAACTCCCCTCACCCACTCTATTGGAGCGGTCCTCCCATGACCTACAGATTTGTTCACTTGTTTCTTGTCCACTTGCCTCTCTTCCCACAATCTGAGGTCACCGAACATTGCACTGGGCTTTAAGCATACACTGACTGATTAGACAGACTCGGTCCACGTGCTTTGTTGGATGAATGAATGGATAAAGACTGGTTGGAGAAGAACAGGAAAGACCCAGAGCCTCAGATTCCCAGTCAAAAGCATAGCCTCCCAGTCTTCACGGCAACAGGCTCTCCCCTGGTTAGCTTGGTGACATTGGTCGTCGAAGTTAGCCTTCTTAACACTCAGTTTCTTGATCTATAAAATGAGACCAGTAATAACTCATGAGGATATTGTAAGGATTCAATAGCATAATACCTACCATATAGTTAGTGCTCAATTCACGTTTAATAAAAAAATGCTGGTTAGACAACCACCTAACCATGTGATCGATTTCTTTTTCCTATTGTTTTGGCCTGTGTCGCACCCAGCTTGAGGTGAACGTAAACAACATAACCAGGCATGAGTACACGAGCAGAGTCATTGCCAGTGAGTCAGAGAAAAGAGTGATTTCCAACCCTAATCGCAGACGTGGGAAGAGCCTTGCTGTGCCGGCAATGACTGGAGCTCAGCTCTGTGGAGCGGCCACGTCTGCGTGGGTGGGGGCACTCTTCCCACCTTCTCTGTCTTGCATCTACCACCAGCTGGGCTTTGCCACTGTCTCCTATTCCCGCTCCCAGGGGGCAAAATGATGGATGGAAACGTCATAAACAAGAACAATGCCTATTGTGCTCTGCTTAGAAATGGCCTGTGTTCTTTTTAAAAATATGAATAAAATAATATACGGAGTAAACTGGCTGGTGTGGAGGATTTGCCGATGAGAATGCAAATGAGCATGATGTCACTTCCTAGCTTTGGGAGGAAAAAAATGAGTGATCCTTGAAATGGTCTTTTTCTACCATTAGGACAGGAAGGAAAAACCATCTTTGGTAACAAAAGATCAGAAATTGCCTCCTGAGTGCTGCCTGTCTGCTTCAGAAGAAAAGTCTGTGTTTAGGAAACCTCTTATTGAGGAAAGAGTACATTTTGGGGGGCCTGTACAGGCAATTTAGTGGTATTTGTTGACCTGATGAGATGGGAAATAGTTGAGGTATTAAATCGTAAAGGGAAGGCAGGTGTTATAATAATAGAAAATTCCAATTCATCGTCCCTGGCCTGGGCTGCATGCAGCCAGCTACCCGCTTCCCAGGCTTCTTCTCACAGGAGCTTCAGCTTGGCCTCAGCTTATGCGGAACGAACGCCCAGCCACTCCTGATGGTGACAGCATTTGCAGAAAATTGTACATATTGTACAGATCCATCTCCTTTTCTTGCCCTTCTTTCAAAAGAAATGAATTCACTAGGCACTTATGAAAATAAATGGCTGATGGGAGGAGGCTGGAGCCAAGCCTTTTGTAGGCAAAGGGATCTGCGTGCAGTTTCGAAGCCCATAGTCAGGGGTCAGCCATCCAGGCCACAGAGTCCAGGGGCCCAGATTCCCGGGCCCAGGCCAGTTGTGAATGAGTCTGAGCCCAGTGAAGGAGGGAGAGGGAACAGAGAGGGATGGCCAGACCTTGCCTTTTGATTTCTAGAAGACTTCCTTTCCTTGTAGAAACCTTTAGCAGGTGGAGGGACGGTTGTGGGGCTGTAGGGCGGTTTCTCAGAGTGCGAGGTATGAGAATGTGGATGTTGCCTTGATTCACGCTTGCTGTCTGCTGTGAAAACAGTTTAGAGGAAACAGGAGGGGCCTAGGGGGAGGGAGGCAGGGCTGCTTTCAAAGAAAACCAGGTGAAATTCATTGGTGGTGTGGTTCTCCTCTTCTCTCAATGCCACTCTTCCCCAATTCCTGGTGCCCCTGCCGACCTTCCCAACCCCAGCCTCCCTTTTTGGGGAGACTTGCTTTTAGGTGGCTACTAAGAGAATTGAGCCAGCAGAATGTTAAGGATGGGAGGCAGCGAGATGTACATCAACCCAGCTCTGAGGATAGGCGGGCCAGGAATCAGATCCCCTTTCTGTCACTCATTCGCTAGCGGATCACTGTGAGTCATTAACCTCAGTGCTTTCCAATCTGTAGAATGGGCACCATCACGGCTGCCACATAGTGTTGTTGTAAACATAAGATGAAATCGTAAGTGGTATTGGCAAAGTTGTAGTCATTTAATCCTTCAAACAACTTTAGGAGATAGGTACTATTATTATTGTTATTTTTCAATTAAGAAAATGGTGATGCGGAGAAGTTAAGTAATTTTCGCCAAGTCACACAACTTGCAAGTGGTAGAGCCTAGGCTGAAACCAAGCAGTTTAGCGCCAGAACTCGTGTGCATAACCACTGGACTCCACTGGATTGTTAAGTTGAATCTTTACCTGCCTAATGGCCCAGCAATTCTTCAGGTATAAATCCTATTGCCTCCGTCAGAAAACATACACAAGGCAGTTCACAGCAGCACTGTCTGTAACAGAGCCCAAATTGGATACAACTCAATTACCCATTGATAGGAGAAGAGATACATAAATTATGTTATATGCACACAGTGTGATTAACAATGGTTACAAGTAACAACGTGGATAAATCTTAGAAC
Source organism: Piliocolobus tephrosceles (assembly GCF_002776525.5). Lineage (NCBI taxonomy): Eukaryota > Metazoa > Chordata > Mammalia > Primates > Cercopithecidae > Piliocolobus > Piliocolobus tephrosceles. The sequence goes on from NC_045446.1 coordinate 115,923,266, forward strand.
GTGATACGAAGTGGAAAAAGCAAATTGCAAAATGCTGTATAAAGTCTTAATCCAGTTTTACAAAGCTCAAGAGCAAGTAGAACTAAACTGTATTGTTTAGGGATATACATATGTGATAAAGCTACCAATAACAACAGCAAAAAACTAAGAAGAAGATGAAAAACAGTGGTTACTTGTGGGGATGGAGAAGGATGACACAGGAGTAGGGTGGACAAGCTCTGGTTATTCTACCGGGGTGTTCACAGGTGGCCATTTCCTTATTAAGTTTACATCTCTGCTGTGCGTTTTCCTTTGGACCTTTCAAATATTACACGATAAAATTAAAGTGTTCACTATCTCACATGTGTTAACTGATACCTTTTTAGCTCCCCACCCCCACCCACCTCCAATAATGTCTTGTAAGGTTTATTGCAAACCAGCAGAGGACAAAATAATGACCTCTTTAGTGAGACAACAGGTCAGGGCATGTAAACGTCGCTGGAAATTCCTTCAGACTCTGGAAGAAAGCCACTGTGCATGGGGCTATCTTGTTGTATTCATGGGCACCATGGGTCTTATTTTAGTTTTGCTAATATCAATAAGGTTGGAATCCTGAACAGTGCAGGCAATCTGGGTGGAGAGAGCAGTCAGGCTGAGGAAGGGTTACTTTTGTTCTTTCAAAGCACTCTTAGTTCCCTTGGACGTGAATGCTCAGCCAAAGGTCCAAGGAGTTGGCCAGAAAGTGAAGGAGAAAGGGAGCAGGAGAGACAGATGACAACAGGTGCAGCAGCCCAGATGTCACTTGCAGGGAGCTCCTGCAGAAGGTGCTTGGCTGCGACAGATGCTGAGTGGACAACTCAGGTCACTGGCAGCGACTCACACAGAGGAACCAGTGCAAGGAGAGCGCAGGTCCTTCCTAAGAGGGAGCAGTTGAAGGAAGAGGTTGGAATTTGAGAGACTAAACTATTTCACCCAAAATGACTGAGAATTACCTAAGGAAAATGTGTAAATGATTGCACTAGACCAAGGCTACTGGAGTGGACCGGAAGCCTGCTCATGCTCATGAGACACTCAGATAAGGAACAGGCAGATGTGAAGAACTCGCATTTCTCTGCATAGCTGAGCTCCACTGTGAATAAATTTGCAATCCATATACACATGTTGCTTCTATTCTGTCTCCCCCAGTACTTAGATTTTAATAGGCACCTACTGAAAATCTGAAAAGTTATATAATGGCCTGAAAGAATGCATTTCTAATGGTTGAATTTCCGATGCTGGTGATAGACTAGGAGATAACTTGACTAGGGAGACAGCAGGGCTGGATTAAATAATTTAAAGGATAAAACACTGAAATCATTGTAGTATGCTTTCTTATGTTATTTAAAAGTAAAAGTGGTCCTAAGACATAAAATAATGGTAAGGAAGTCCAACAGAATTCAGATATTTCTCATGATGGCTGGGATTAATTTTTAAAATAAAATATTAAGTATCAAATTTTATTCAAAAGATGTTTCGGTGCCTTTAGGAGTTACCTTGTCTACCTCCTGGATAATTTAGTCCTCGTAGAGCATACCAGCCTGGGCCGTGGTTCCCTGCACAGTATTTTCGGCTTTCCCTCTGTGAAGGCTGGTTCAGTGGGGTGCACTCAAGAGGACATGGGTTTTTTTAGGTAGAAGACCAGATGCCAGCCCCTGCTCTGGGCACTTTGTGTAACCTTGGGTTTTTCAGATAATCAGTCTGAGCCTCAGTCTCCTTATCTATAAAATAAGGATGATAAAAACTCCCTCACAGAGTGGTAACACAGATCACATGAGAGAATATAGGGAACTTGTCCAATAATATTGATGTGTATTACAAAAATATTTTAACCTGGGTGTTTTCAGAAAGTTAATTACAACCAAACACTGGTGAGAAGCAACAGGAACATCCCTGGAACGAATGCAAAGTGGTACGGCCACGTGGAAGACACTTCGGTACCTTCTTACAAAACGAAGCAGAGTCTTACCGTGGGATCCAACAATCGTGCTGCTAGGTTTAAATTCCAAAGGAATTAAAATCTTATGTCCACCTAAAATCTTGCATATGAATGTTTATAACAACTTTATTAATAATTGCCAAAAATGAAAGCAACCTAGATGTCCTTCGATGGGTGAATGGATAAACAGTGGTACCTCCACACAGTGAAATTTTAATCAGTGATAAAAAGAAACGAGCCACCAAGCCACAAAAATACATGGACAACTTAAATGCACATTGCTAAGCAAGAGAAGTCAGCCTGAAAAGGCCAAATACTATGTGATGTCAACTATATAACATTCAGGAAAGGCTGACAGAAGAAAGTTCAGTGTTTGCCAGGGGTTGGGCAGGAGGACAAGGAGAGAGATGACCTGTGGAGCACAGGTGCTTGTTAGGGGACTGAAACTATTCTGTATGATTGTGTAACGGTGGATGCGTGTTGTCATACATTTGTCCAAACCCATAGAGTGTACAGCACAAAGAATGAACTCTAATGTAAATTAGGGACTTCAAATCATAATGATGTATCTATATTGGTTTACCAATGGTAACAGATACACTACACTAATGCAAGATGCTAATAATAGGAGACACTCAGGGCAGAGGTTGGGAGGGAGAGGACATACGTAAACATTTTATTTTATTTTATTTTTTGAGGTGGAGTCTCGGTCTGTTAGCCAGGCTGGAGTGCAGTGGTGTGATCTTTGCTCACTGCAACCTCTGCTTCCTGGATTCAAGTGATTCTCCGGCCTCAGTCTCCTGAGTAGCTGGGACTACAGGCATGCACCAATATGACTGGCTGGTTTTAAAAAATACATATATATTTTTGTTAGAGACAGGGTTTCACCATGTTGGCCAGACTGGTCTCAAACTGCTGACCTCAGGTGATCCACCTGCCTCAGCCTCCCAAAGTGCTGGGATTACAGGCGTGAGCCATCGCACCTGGTCGCAAATATGTAGAAATTATTTGCACTTTGTGTTTAATATTTCTGTAAATCTAAAACTGCTCAAAAAATGAAGTTTTTTAATTAAAAGGAATTAATTACAGAGGCGCTTCAACCACCAGCTCTTCTCCCCCACCATGCACCCCCAAGAGCATCAACTCTTTGGAGGGGCATGTAGATACTCCAGGCCAGGCCAGCCTCTGGACTGCCAGGATCATCCTCACCCTGGAAAAAGGCTCATGCAGCCTTTGGAAAAAGCATGAATCAGAAATGAGAGTACATGTTTCGTGTTGGGCTAGTACCTTGTCTGGTTAAGTTGCTATTCACACAGCCAGTAATAAGCCACTCCTCTGTCATGTCGTTATTTAATTTGTTGTTTAGACTCTAACCTTTCACTGGGACACGTTTTTATCCATGGGGTCCATGGGTCTTATTTCAGTTTTGCTAATGCAATAAAGTTGGAATCCTGAACATTCTTTTCAGGCTCTAGAGGTCATGAGGGGAAGAAGGGTGGGGGGAAAGGTAAGATACAACATAAAATCAGGCTGATTATATGTTAAAATGGTGAACAAAAACACCAAGGACTTGACCGATAAAAAGAGAGGGGCTCAAACCATGTTAGTTCCCTGGCTTGCTGATCCCAGACGGGGCTGACCTAGGGCATCAGGGCCGGGGACTGTCTTGAGTGGAAGGATCTCATTCTGCCGGTCCTGTCCCACAGCACTGGGTTTGGAGGATGGCTGAAGGAGGGAACTCACAGTTGTGGGCAGCTGACCTTCACCTTAAATACAGCAAGTTGCTTGAATGGTGCGATCTGAAAAGCCTCCAGTGTCTACTGCTGACACCTGAAATTCCCCTCCTTCCTCGTGTGAAGTGCCTAGCAGGTATCCACTGGGTAGTTGGGCACTAGAAATGTTAAGCATTGCCCCCAACCCTGCTTTTTATTTATTTTTATTCTTTTATTTTAATTTTATTTTATTTGGTTTTTACAACAGGGTCTTGCTCTGTTGCCCAGGCTGGAGTGCAGTGGCACGATCTTGGCTAACTGCAGCCTCAACTTCCCAGGCTGAAGCTATCCTCCCACCTCAGCCTCCTGAGTAGCTGGGACCACAGGCGTGCCCCACCACACCTGGCCGATTTTTTCCCACCTCCACTATTTTAAAATGTTGGTGCTCCAATCAGAGTTGAACCTTAGGTAGAGCACATGAAATCTGATTGTCGGCAGAGCCCTCAGACTTAGAAAAAGGCCTGCTTGATTGGGGTTGTGAACTAGCACAGAGCAGGAAGTGGGGAAGAGACCAGGGAAAATGTTTCTGGGGTGGGGGTCGTAACAGGGCTGGGGACAGAAAGGCTGATCCTATGAAGATTCTCTGCACTCTTTTTGGGGAGCTGTCTGTTGCGGGAGGGAAGGAGAAGCAACATTCAGATCCCCCACAGCCCATATTTGGGGCCACCTGGAGTTAGCAAACCAGAGCTCTGGGGATGTGGCACTGAATTTGGGGGCTGTGTTACTGTGCAGGCAATATGAGCTTAGGCTCTGATTATGGGACCGATTTGAATTTAGATCCCACCTCTGCCACTTATTGACCTCTCTGAGACTCCATTTCTCCTCTATGAAATAGGCTGATAACAACATTGTTTCACAGAGCTGTGGTGAGCATCAAATGTGTCTGATTCTCAGCGTAGTATCTGGCACAGAGAAGCACTGGGTGCTGATAGTTTTGGTGGTGCAGCTGTTATTGGTTGGAAGAATCTGCTGGTCAGTGTCAGGGGCCCTTTAGCTTCTGCATGCAGAAGCCCCATTCATCTGTTACCTGGGAAGCTAAACTGTCCACACCCTCCTCCCGTGGTGATCCCCAGAAGAAGCTCTCAGGGGCACTCCAGTTTTATCAGTGGCTTACCATGGCACTTAGTCCCAATCTACTCCACAGCCTGTGACAGCTGGGGCTGTGTGGTGGGGCTTGTGATGGGGCCCTGGCAGCGGGAGTCTCAGCATCCAAGCACAATCAGCACTGGGTTGATGTATACGAGGAAAGCACAGAATCATATGGTTGAAAAGAACTGTAATTGTAATGGAAATTCAAATCACTCCACTGAACCTGTTTTCTGCATTCGTATTTTGTCCTTGTAAATCAGAAGCACCGGGAGCAATTTATTTCTAAACATCAACAATCCAGAATGCAAAGAAAAATGAAATAATTGCATTCTGACTTGCTCAAAACAATTCATCTGCATGTACATGCTGATCCTGAGGGGCTATGGACACTGCAAAGTAACACATGGGCTCTTTGTGCTGTTGCTAACTCCTGTGTGTTCCTGGAGAGGAGGAGGAAGGCTCATATCTTGGGGCCAGGTGGATTTGTGCTCCCCACTGTGAGAATCTGATGACTGTGGAAGTGATGGCTCATTGCACCCACCACAGCCAGGTGGAAAGGAAAGATGTTCCTGTGCTTGGGGGCTCTGGGCAGCATCTGTGCAACCCCCTTCTGCTTCCCTGATTCATGAGCCCCCAGGGGTGGCCTGGAGAGGCCCCAGGTGACCTCCTCTCTCTGAGATCCCGGGTGCACAGCTCCTTCCTCTCTTGGAACATGCTGATTCTTCCTTTTCTTTCCAAGACTTCTCCCTTGCCAGGACCCTCGCTTTTTGCTTTCTGGGGTTCCTAACCTGCTGGCTGATGCTCAGGGCACCTCCTATGATTCTTGTTCAGGGTTTGAGTATCCAGCAGGTGGCAGAAATGAATGCTCTGGACCCCAGAAAAGCAGAGGTAACCAAAGAATCAGGAAAACAGGTTTTGGAAATAATTTTCCATTTGATATTTCATTAAAAGAATTATCATTAGGAAAAGCAAAACATTGGAGAGTTTCCTTGTACTGGCTTTATGGATTAGTATTATTTGTAAGTACATTTAGCCTGGAGCTCAGGGGGGAGTATGAGGGGACCCATAATATTTTTAACATGTAGAGCCTCTAAATTTCCCACCGTGGTCCTGCCCTTCCAGGTTCTTCCAGGTCCTTTTGGTTTCTAAGGTTCTAATGGATGGGTGGCCACTGATTTGGGGTTAGCATAAGGGATCTCTTTAGAGAAACCACATGGAGCAGCATTAGCCTAGGAAACACTGTTTGATTGAGGAGGCAAAATGCTATGAAAAGAAAGAACATGGGTTTGGGGTCTAAAGCTGGGTTCCAGTTTGTAGTGGCTCTGTGATTTTCATCATGTTGTGCCTCAGTTTCTGCATTTGCAAAATGACGAGTACAATGGCCTTACCACAGAGGAGCACATGCAGGGACTCCCAGGAAAGCACTTACGAACTACCACGGGAGAGTGTGTGTTATCATGTGTGTGTGTGCGTGTGTGTATCTGTGCATGTGTGTGTATCTGTGTGTGTGCATGTGTGCATCTGTGTGTGTGCATGTATCTGTGTGTGCATGTATCTGTGTGTGCATGTGTGTATGCATGTATCTGTGTGTGCATGTGTGTATCTGTGTGTGCCTGTGTGTATCTGTGTGTGCTAGTATGTGTGTGTGCATGTGTATGTGTGTGCATGTATCTGTGTGTGCTGTATCTGTGTGTGCATTTGTGTGTGCAAGTATCTGTGTGTGCATGTATCTGCGTGTGCATGTATCTCTGTGTGCATGTGTCTGTGTGCATGTGCATTTGTGTATCTGTGTGTGTACATGTATCTGTGTGTGAATGTGTGTATCTGTGTGTGCATGTATCTGTGTGTGCATGTGTGTATCTGTGTGTGTGCATGTGTATCTGTGTGT
>NC_045446.1:115929978-115948347 GCF_002776525.5 Piliocolobus tephrosceles
AGTGTGTGCATGTGTGTATCTGTGTGTGTGCATGTGTGTATCTGTGTATGTGCATGTGTGTCGCCGTCCCCCATATTTCTCCTGAGTATGAATTTTGTTGGAAAAATAAGATGATAAGAGCTTGGGGAAAGAAGATGAGACTCCTAGGAACTTGATCTATGTGGAATTCAGCATTCTGCAGAAAACTAGGGGAGGATCTTGTATCATTCCTTAGAGCAGGGAGCTGGGAGGAAGGAACGGGGTGGAGCAGGAGGAGCCAGGAGAACCAGAGAGATGGCAGAACCTTTTCTTCCTCCCTGGAAACCCCTCTGCTCCCAGTTTTTATTAACTTCCCATAGAATAATGGAAGGCTTGCCCTGAGGGATTTCTTATGGAGACACTAAAAGGAGCTAAGTCTGCTTTCTAGGGGTTGGGGAAGTAACTGAACAAATACACCTAAAAGCGCAGGAACCTGGCTGGGATGGTGAGATACTGGGACTCAGGGAAGGCATCAGCAAGTGGTCTCAACTCCAGCTGCTGTAGAATATCATCTCAGGAGTTAAATGACACTCCCCAGTTCAATCAATCAGGATCTCTGTGGGTGGGGCTCTGAGCATTGGTGTTATTTTGTGAGCCAAAGTTGAGGACCATTCCTGACACTGTCTCAGGCCACCTCTAACCAGATCTCCAGGTGCTGGGCCCCACTGTATCTAGGACACAATAGTTATGACCTCGGGTCTGGCATCACCAAGAATGTCCTGGTGATCTCAGGGAAGTAACCTAGACCAGCTGAAGACTAATTAACTTGGGCCATTTAGAATCTGACTCCATGAGATAAAGAGGCTGCGACTTGGCGTCCCAGGGCTTTGGAGCAGCCCCGTGTCCTCATCTGAGCACTCAGCCACCTGCTTGAGCTCCTGCTCTGTCTTCTAGTCTGGGGAAAGATAGGTTCTCACAATAAAGCATTGTGATCACCTGGGTCAGAGGAGCTTGAAGACTGGTGGCTACAGAAACAGTCTCATTAGGGTATTAGCATAAGTGGTACAGAAGGCAGGTAGGGAGGTCTCCAGGGAAGGATTTCTCTCTTGATTAAGATTCAACTGCAGTGAAATATCAGCAACCTATTACCTCTTGTATGTATCATAAAAAACTGCTAGGATTCTCAAATATCCTTCTCTCCTCCCTTTGCCTGCAAACAGCATTTGATAGTGCAACCTTCAGGATTACCTCAGGAATAATGAGCTCCAGGCGCCCTTTCAGCTGCATTAGTGAGGGAAATGCAACACTCTCTGTTCCTGGCACACAAACAGGTCACCCCTACAGCCAGGTGTGAACTCCAGGCTTTCTGGCTGCACAGAGTCATTCAACCCCTGGACAATGAGTGAGCAAACTAGATGCCCAGGTATCATTTTACAGTGGATTTGGCTGTGATGGCGGATCATGGGATGGTGGAGCAGAGTGGGTGCATTCTGAGCCACAGCGTGGGAAGCTCTGGTTAATAGGATGTCTGTTTGCTGTTGGAGGTTGGTGAGGGACAGGGACATTTAGGAGTGAGGACATGGGGAAAACTGCTTTAGCAGCTGGTATTTGTGGTGCATGCATGCTCACATACCTGACATTTGCAAAAATTCAATCCCATTGGGTTTTCTGATGTTTAGAAAAAACCTTGATTAACTTGAGTGCTTGAAAAAGATGTAGACTTAGGGTTACCTAAATGTATTCTGCATAATTGGGAATTAATGAGAATCTCCACCCCTTTTACATTTCAATTTGTGTGAAAAATATTTCTTAAATACACAAGCTTTCTTTTCTATCCTAAGGATTATAGTTAATTGACAATTTTTGGGTCTTGGGGACACTGGCCTGATACATCGTTTTTCATCAATTCATTTACTTAAATGTTTTGAGTTTCCATTTTAAGTCAAACACCATGTGAGCTGCTGGAAGAATGTTGCCATAGGTACAGTCGCTGATAGGGATGAGGTAGCCCCCTGAATACAAACCTCAAGACAAATTCCATAACTCAGAGTATTTCAGTGTGGGGTCACCATCCCCAAATCTCTCATATGTGGAAGTCAGATGAGAAAACAATTCTACCCAAATATGAGCCATATTAGCACCAGGATGCAGTGCGAAGAGCACATGGTTTGCATGAGAGGCCCTGGGTTCAAATCCTTGCTCTGCCACTCACCAGCTGTGGGACCTTGGCCAGGCACTTTCTCTCCCAGCCTATTTCTTCATCTGTGAGATGGAACCGTAACACCTACCCTAGAAAGTGGGAAAGGAATAAGTGACAAACACGCCGGTGGCCAGCATAGCTCCTGGCCTGTAATAAATTCTTAGTTATTATTTGTTTGAAATACAAAGTTGTGCTGGGAGTAGTGGTGCCTCGGTAGTCCTAACTACTTGGAGGCTGAGGCAGGAGGATCGTGTGATCCCAGGAGTTCAAGGCTGCCGTGAACTCTAACTGCACCACGGCACTCCAACCAGGCTACAGAGTGAGACGCTGTCTCTTAAAAAAAAAAAAAAAAAAAATGAATCATTATCCTAAAATCTAAGAAAAGCAAAGTAAGCTTTCACCTCACTGTCCCCAAACACCCCCGAATCAGTTGGTTAAAACCCGATTAATTGCTTTTCCATAGGCAAATGATGCTGCCAGTCAGTCATTTGTGGCTGTGAGGAAGAATGGCCAGGACAGTAGACATTCAGAAATTCAGTTTTAATGTCACAGGTTGTGACTGCCATTTACCAGGTGCCTTAACCTCTGCTTGCAGTTTTTCTTCCTTTCTTTGCCTTGGCCCCACCTCACCTGGAGAAGTTAACCAAAGAGGAGTTAGAGATCCTCCAGGTGGAGTGGGCCATGGTCAAGGCAGGTGGAGGCAGAAATAAAGAAAGAGCCGCCCAGGGAGATGGCATTAGCACTAGGCGGCCCGTGGAGAAAGGCTTTCTCTATGCTGAAGGTCTGTGAATAATGGTGATCGTTCGATGCCATTAACTATAACATTGATGAGAAAAACACATCACTTTCCAGCTGGGTCCATAGTCTGTGTAGCGTCATTCTCCCCGTGTCTGCGTGGATTTTCTCTGTGTCCTCCAGCTTCCTCCCACATCCCAAAGCTGTGCACATGAGGTGGCCTGGCACGTCTGCATGGCCTCGGTGTGAGTGAGTGTGGGCATGTGTGTGTGTGAGTGACCCTGTGATGGGAGGGTGTCCTGTCCGGGGCTGGCTCCCACCTGACACCCCGAGCTGCCGGGATAGGCTGTGGCCACTGCAACCCTGGATTGGAATTACTGGATAAGTAATTATCCTACTTTTTAAATCAATCTTTCTTAAATGTATGTATAGATCTTTTTAAAAATGTTTAACCTTACAAGTATTTTGGTCTTTGTTTAGAAGTTCAATGATATTTCTGTGACCAGAAATATGCCATAGGAATATGTTTATATAAATTAGCCTATGGGAAAATTGGCTTTGTTATATGGTGTTTTGCTCAAGGTTGTAGTTTCCAAGAACCTATCAAGGATGTTAAGTGAGGACTTACTGCGTAAGGGAGCTGTATTCCCTGGGAGCTTCCTACATGGGTATTACGGAGTTAGCTAATTGATTCCTCCATTCACGTGAAAATTAAGTGCCAGCACAGATAAGATTCCAGGTGCTTTGAGGAACTGAGAAGAGACTGAGGGGGCACACCTGGCTCTCTGCAGTGCTCTGTCTGAGGGGTCCAGCCCTAACTGATTCAATGCAACATATGCTCCAGCAGTGGCAGGCTTATGACTCAGGGGACTTCATAAGAAAGTGTGAGACATCCATGCTGTTTAGAGGAAGGTGGAAAGGCCACATAGGGATGAACACAACCGATCTGGGGCCTGAAAGTGAGGAACAGAGATCACCAGGCACAGAATTGGAGAAGTGGCATTGGAAGTAAAGGAAACCGTGTGTATAAAAGCAGCGAGGTGTGAGAGGTGCCTTGGAGAGGTGCCTAGTCCCATGAGGATTGGGTGTCAACAGAAGATTGGAGTTAGGAAGCTCTTACCTTCTAAAGAAAAAAATACATATTCTCTCAATCATATATATGTATTATTATACATAAAAATAAATATTTATTATTGTATATATAAATAAATCTCACTGTTAGTGGTATTAATAAAATATACAAATTATAGTATTTGGCTACTATAGAATCAGATTAACATTAGCTGGAAGAAATGGCCTCTTAATGAAAGGAGGGCTCCCACCCCAGAATGACTGAGCTAATTTTCCCCACACACTTCCCTCGGGCAATTGCTGGCTGTCACCTGTGCTATCCCCAACATTGACCCCCCAACTCAGTACATGGGGTTTTTACCTCTTTTCTAACCTGCTTGTTTTATGTTCAATTTGTTTCAGCTATCAACTAGATACACTCAAGGGTAAGAGCTCCCTAGGGACTTGGGATGCTACTGCCACACATACAACATCTATATCTGTTGCCAAGGCAATGGGTAATAACATCAAATTGGAAGAGGGCCCTTTGTGGTCGGACATAGCTGAGTGGTACCTTGAAGACTTATCCAAACCGAAGAGGGAAGACAAGTGGCATTTGTGGCTATGCATATGTCTATGTGTGCATATATGTGTCATCCGTGTTTGGAAGTATGTGGACATGCCTGTTTGCTTGGGAATATGTGTGTGTGTGTTTCACTCTGGCTGTATTTCAATAAGGGCACGTGAGGTACAGTTTATATCCCAGTCAATAGCCAGCAACATGCAAGGAAATAAACCTGATGAAACCAAAAACCTGTGACCATTGAGGTCTTAATCGGTGAAGGAAATTACAGTTTAGGAGTGTGTGATTTCTCAACTTGCTGTCAAGAATCTCCGAGTTCTGTGGAGTGCAAAAGTCTGAAGATGACCTTTCCCTGGCCGAGGCGAGAGTGGAGAAGCCTATTACAGAGCATAAGCCAATTTACTTTGTACAAATAAGTGGCAATTTTCTTTCTAAAATACATAAGGGTGGAAGGAAAATGTGTATAAACTGAAAGATTCTCTCCTATGGTAAATCTCCTCTTGTTTGTGGAAAGTAAAAGAGAGCAACCCACTTAGGGCCTTGTGGGAAGATGTCAGCAGAAGTGAGTCCGAGTCCTCTGCTGAACTTCACCTTGAAAAATATTTCTGAAACTGGTTTTTGGTTGGGGAGGAGGAGGAAGTAAGTATATGAGTAAATATCTCTTGGCAAAAGCATTGTAGTGGAAGGAGAAAGGAGCTATGAAATATACCTCCCTGCTTTAATTTGTCACTTCCTTTTGTTTAAAAAATTCATGAGGGTTCGTAGGCTGAAAGTAACTGAAAATCGTAGATCACAACCTTTTTTCCAAGCAGGGCCTCACAACCTGAGAATGTTCAGATCCCTAAGAGTGGATGAACTGTGTTGGGTGCAGGCTTCTGGAATTCATTAGGTTTTCAAAGGCACCGCCGATACAAAAAAGGTCAAGGCTCACGTTCTTGTGACTTACTCTACAATTTTTGGCTAGGGGTTAAGATCAGAGGGCGGATGAGGTTGGGGCCACGATCATTTTTGGTTGTGGGAAAGGGTTATGAGGAGATTAAGATTCAGAAAAGTTGGCTTATCATTTAAGGAGCACAGTTCATAGCATCTGAGGAGTTTTAGCAGGTGTTTGGTAACCTGCAATGAAGGAGTTCTGTATGTGTGCATGTATGTATTCATACATTAATGTATTAAGGTAGCATCTTTGTATTCAGATTAATCCCTTCACAAATTAATACATGAAACAATGCAGTGATGACAAGTGTTCTAAAAACTATAGAGGACTTGTTTATGAAATTAGGGCTCATGCTGAAAGTCGGGAGAAGGGCCACCATTCATTAGGAAGCATTGATATGGAGAAGGAAAAGAGATTAACCTATTACAAGTCATACTGGGTGGAGGAGATTTAATTACTCAGATGATCTTCTCATGCTCCTCAGAGGTCCTAGCGCACCTCTTTAGACAGTTTCCCCCACTAGCCTCAGCCCATCTCATCTGGTTTTGTTCTGAACCCCAAGGTTGGGTCAGCTGTGCTGTCCCATCACAGGAAAAGAAATCCTGAGCTGATTGCAGACTGTTTCCAGCTTGTCATCCATTAATTAATGAATAAGTTAAACAATGCTTTCCCACTCTGCCATCTTGTCACCTGAAGAACATTTATTTTCAGGGTGATTGCTAAACTCCACAGTACAAAGTGTGTAATAGATATTACGTATTTATTTACTATGTAGGTAAATGAAAGAAAGAGAAGGGAAGGACCGAGAGAGGGAGGAAGAGAAGCAAGGAAGAAAAACCACAGGAGGAAGGAACTGTTGATAGTCTCTGTCTTTCACAGTTTTCCTGCTCAGCTTCTTCATCCAAGTTCCCACACAACACCCAGCAGACCAGAGAGAGTCAAACCCAACCCAGTGGGCCTGGGCAGGTGCCGTGCCATCCCCTCCACCTTACCTGTGCGACCTGTCCCTTGACTGTCCTCTGAGTGTGCCTGTGCCCCCCAATCCTCCCTTCAATGACATCAACAAATTTTTAAAAACCACACCAAATCTGTCACCTGTCAAATTAAATGCCTGAATAGTCACCAGCCTGGCAGTTGTATAAACATCCAGACCTTGAATCCCAATTTGAGTTTAAACTGCAAAAAGACACAAAGAGAGGCTGGGGACTGAATAAGATGAAAGGCCAGCTAAGATCTTCAGGGAAAGCTATTTTCTTGATTTTTCAGCCTTGATGAGCCTCATGGAGGTAATAAAACCATGAATAACATTCTCCCTCATGTGCTCACAACAACAATATGACTACTAATAGTGATGCTAATAAAAAGGACATATTGCCTTCAAATGCCATTCTTTGCCTCGCATTGCCCCCAGTAGCCTTGGGGCTCTGGGCTAGCAGTCATCTACTCCTACAGATCTCTATCTATAAACTAGGTGGATTGGCAGGAGAATTAGTCCTCTTCAGTCCTAACATTCTATAATTCCATGACAGGGAGCTCAAAAGGTTTGAGTAATTATAAAAGTCTTTCCTTCATGTCATAGTTTCATGTCGTAGTTACTCTTCACAGGTTTTTCAGTGATACTCCCTGAGTTGAACTCCTAGTTGGACCATGTGTTGGCCGCATCTCCAACTCCTAACCTATCAGTTAGGGATAATATGAGCATTACTAGGTAAGGATCAGATATTAACCATATTGTATATTTATTTATTTGTTACACTTTAAGTTCTGGGATACATGTGCAGAACGCGCAGGTTTGTTACATAGGTATACATGTGCCATGGTGCTTTGCTGCACCCATCAACCCATCATCCAGGTTTTAAGCCCTGCATGCATTAGATGTTTGTCCTAATGCTCTCCTTCCCCTTGCCCCCAACCCCAACAGGCTCTGGTGTGTGATGTTCACCTCCCTGTGTCCATGTGTTCTCACTGTTCAGCTCTCACTTATGAGTGAGAACATATGGTGTTTGGTTTTCTGTTCCTGTGTTAGTTTGCTGAGAATAATGATTTCCAGCTTCATCCGTGTCCCTGCAAAGGACATGATTTCATTCCTTTCTATGACTGCATAGAATTCCATGGCACTATGTGCCACACAACCATGCTGTACTCTTCAAAGGGAATGAAACCGAGACCCTACAAGGATAACTACCTTTTCCAAGTTCCCAAGCAAGTTTGGGAGTAGGATGTGGTCTGGGAAAGGAGGTGGGCTGACTGCCCCAGGCCCCACCTTCTGCTAACATTTTATTTTCTCTGATTCCCACTGAGAAAATCCTATACTTCTAACAAAGAAATGTCATCTGAAATTTTAGAATGGAGCACAGGAAACTGCCAGGTCACTAAGGTGAATTATGGGCACATTTCCATGTGGTGGTGAAGATGGTAGGAGCCAGGACAGACCTGGGGAATGAAACTCTGCCATGGACGCATGTTCTAACCTGTACTTTGGCTTCTAGTGGTTGAGACCTCATTAGCTATGTGTTCACCATTCGTGTCTAACTATTCAAATTTAAAAATGTGTTTCAGTATAAAAATATAAAAAGTCACCCCAAGTCTACCAGCGATATGTGCACCACGATAGGGAACACAGATTTCGTGCACTCACAGACACAGGGAACCTCGTGTAGGTGCTCAATTATGCTGTGCACTTTCCCACCTCCATGTCTTTAAACTTGCCACTGTTCCTGCCTGGAGTGCTTTTCCCCTTTCCATCCACCTGGATTTTGCAAAATGGTCCTTTAACCCATTTCTAGGAGGCTTCTGAGATTATTCTCCATGTCTGCTTTGATGTGGTTGGGGAGCCCTTTAATGGGTGCTGCTGATGGCTATCACTGACTTAGTGTTTACCCACTACCAGGCACTCTGTTAGGCACTTTACATACACTGTCTCAAATAATAGTCCTCATAGGAAGATGATGAAAGGAAACTCAAGTTGTGTGAGTAATATGCCCAAGGCCACGGGCTGTAGCCTTTTTATCTGTATCCCTCAGTGCCGGGCATGGTGTTTTTTTTCCCAAATGCACATTTGTGTGAGGCTCGGCACTGGATAAATATGCAATGAATGAATGTCTGAACTGGTGTGGATTAGGACGAAGGTGAGCAAAGATTTGCAGGGTAAATGGTAGATACTCTCCAGGCCAGCTGCAGGGCTGCAGATACTGACCTGGGGATGAGGAGCAATTGTCTGTAGTTTGGAGAGTGAGGCCCTCATCTTGAGGAAAGAAGGATCCATGGAGTAAGAGGTCCCTGCAGGGGAGTCATTAGCAAAAGACAATACTTATTTGAAAATTAAGTGTCTTCACTTCTTTTCCAGGAGGCTCCATGACCTGTTTTTCGCAAGCTGCAATGGCGGGTGCAGCTTTCAAGGAGTCATTTCAGCAACTTAGTCCTTGCTCCAGGGCTAACTCCCCCTCCCCTGCCCAATGCAGTGGGAGGGCTCTGCTAAGACGTAGGGGCGTTGTTAAGGCCTTAAGATAAAGGCAGTTTTTTTCATGGGGTCTGTTTTTTTCCCAGTGATCTCCTGAGGCAGCAGACTCCACAGGCTCACTGCAGGGCTCTACAGAAAGGTATTTTATGTCCTTAGCCTTATAAATCAATTTTAATTGTAACAACAGAAACATCAGCAGCAAAATGGAGCCAAATGGGCTGGGGCCCTTTTCTGCGCTTTTTAACCATCTCAAATAAAATGCTGAACTGTATTTTGGGGTCTGAGTTTTGTCATGCAAACGAAGACAAACAACTTGCTTTCCAATTTCCACATGCAAATATAGAGTGAATTGTTGAGACGGAGAATATATTTTGCCATCTCAGTGCTTCTAGAAAAGATAAGGGGCTCTTGTAAAAAGTTCTACAATTTGTCAGCTGGCAGCTTATTAAAACAAATGTTTATATAGCATGAGAAGGCCACTGTCAAGGTCGGGAGTTTCCAGAATGGACTGATTCTGCTTTATTCATAACTGTTTGCAAAATCTCTTGTTCTTTTCTTTCCCCCCCAAAACAAATGCAACTATTCTGTTTTCTTTGCCTTAGGAAAAAAAAAAAAAAAAAAAAAAAAAAACAGGCAAGGAGCCAGCCCTTGTGTAAGAGGCCTCTAATAATAAACCCGCATGCATGGCTAGTTGTTCAGCAGTCATGAGCAACCCTACAATAACAGAGTCTCACAACATGGAGCCTTTGGCTTCGGCAGAACCTTCATTAAGGGGTGGCAGAGCAGATGAGGGTCACCCGATCTTGAAAACAAGCTCTGACTCACATGCCCTAGGAGCAAATGAAATTGGGCAGGAGTCTGAAGAGAAGATGGAATCTCCTCCGTGCTCTGGGAGGGGCATTATAAAGCCATAGGTCTTGTTAATAAGAGGGACCCAAATTCAATCCAATGACCATTTATTTAGATGCCTACTAAGTGCAGTGTATGTTGGGTGACACAGAAGACAGACAAGGAACTGACTGTGCCCCCAAAGGATCTTAGAATCTGTCAGGGAGATAGGGGAGACAGGCACTTAAGTAACTGCAGTGCCAGGTAGCATAATAAGGGTTATAAGTAACAGCAAATGTGAAGAAGGGAGAGGCAACAAGAACAAATTAAATAGCCTCATTCCTTTGTCTTTAGACCAGTAACTTTATTTGAGAGCTTTAACTAATTAATTAATTCAATCTCTGTATGCTAACTGTAGAGGTTAGAGGACTCATAGTGGTCACTAGCTGCTTAGAGGTTAGAGGCACAGTGCTTAAGACTCTGCCCTGTGCTGGGCTTTGCTATCATCCCTGCCTCTAGAGAAGAGATTTGTCCTTGCCAAGATCTACGTGGCCAGTTAAGGTGGGATTAGAGACAAACCCTCCTGACACTGTCTCTTGTCTCCTTGCATCTCCCTCCTTCCCTTCCCCACCAAATCTCCAGAATCTTTTCTCACATTCGGTTAACTTGAGATGGTCTGAATTTTGGCAAATCAGGTTGTCCTGGGGGCTCTGGGGGTCTAGGTGTGAAAAAGTTCTCTCTCTTTGATGACATGTCATTTGCCTCAGCTTGTTTCATGGCTCGAAATAGATGTCTCTCATTCTTAATGATGGCTCCGTTTGGTTTGGGAAAGGCAGCGTGTTGAGTCACTGACCACGCAGGGCACTGGAGCAGCGAAGTGAAGGATGATGGGGAGGGGGAGCGCTGTCAGCCCCTTGCTCACACTGGACTAAAAGCATATAATTCACAACTTCCGTAAGCTTGGAAAGTTATCATTTGGAAGTTGTTGCTCTAGAGTGCCTTGACAGTCTAACAATACAAAATAAATCTTCTATTCACGCCTCTCCAGCAAGCGAGGATCCCAGGAATATGCAGCAACAGCGGAAAACAGTGATAAGTTCCCTGTTATGTTGTCGAAACTTACAGCAGCTTCACACTGCCCTGATTACCATATATTAGCTTTCTGCAGACCCACAAGGACTTGCTGGGAGGCCTTCTTTCTGGTCAGCACTTTAAAAATATTTTATGTAAACTCCCAAGTCCCTTTGGATCCCTCCAGAATCTCTGATTTCCACATGTTTCCAAGCTGTAACATGGTCCTCTCGTTAGGTTAAGTAGCTTGCAAGCATCCCGTAAATGGAAGTATGGAACTACAAGGAAAAACAATAAGACCGGAGATCAGCTCTGTGCTCAGGTTCTACACCTGGGCATCCCTAGCATTTTAGAGGCTGCTTGCAGCCAGAGGTATTTATGTTGAGGAGGGAAATTGCTTCCCAAGGAAAGGCACAGGAATGGCTCATAAAATGGGCATCTGCTTGGAGGAGTAATGGGAAGAAATGAAGACCTCATGGACTACCGAGTCTGAAACACCAAATTAATCAGAGAGGCCGAGCAACAGAGAGCAGTTTCCAGCTTTGGTTGCGGTCCTGGCTGCAACCCTGAGAATGTGATGGTTTTTCTGGAGGTTGTCTTAAGCCCCTCAAGCCCCTGGCTCTCTCCCTGACAGCAGTGGGTGTGTGTGTGCACACTGGCATGTGTGCAGAGAGGAGGTAGTATGTTAATGAGCCTTGAAGCCCGTCTGACAAACCCCATCTGCTTCATTCTCTTGGCCACCCAGGCTGTCTGCCTTCCCTGGCTACACCCCTGGGCACCTGGTGGCCCTGCTGAGGGCCAAATAAGAGTGTTTACATCCCCTGCTAAGCTCCTGCAGCAGCCAGACTCTTAAGCAGCCAGCTAGCAACTCCATGTTTTGTCGCTCCACCTGAGAGTTCACCATTGCCTCTTGCCTCCAGCTGAGAATTCTTCTGTTTTCCAGGAGGTGTCTCTAGTACCCTTCCCACCCTCTTTCATCCTCTTTATTCAGAGAGAACTTTGACCCAGAACCAAGTGACTGTTAGGGAGCTATGAGGTCCTTGTCTGAATTCTCCATGTGGTTGCTGGCCTGTAAGCTCCAAGAGGGTAGGGGGCTGCGTCTGAATTTTGGTTAATTGCTGCCTCCCTAGAACCATGAAAAGTGTCTAGCACATAGCTGTTGATGAACTGGACAAATGTATGAGTAATGAATAGGAACCAGTGCATTGGACAGGGACGGTGCCAGCTACAGCTGACCCTTCTCTCGCAGCATCCAACATTAGCAATGAACTTCTTTTTTTTTTTTGGAGATGGAGTTTTGCTCTTGTCACCCAGGTCGGTGTGGAATGTCATGATCTCAGCTCACTGCAACCTCTGCCTCCTGGGTTCAAGAGATTATCCTGCTTCAGCCTCCCGAATGACTGGGATTACAGGTGCCTGCCACCATGCCCAGCTGATTTTTGTACCTTTAGTAGAGATGGGGTTTCACTATATTGGCCAGGCTAGTCTCAAACTCCTGATCTCAGGTGATCCACCTGCCTTGGCCTCCTAAAGTGCTGGGATTACAGGCGTGAACCACTGCACCAAGCCAGCAATAAACTTCTAAGATAAATCAGACCAAGCCCTCAAACATTAATTTACAGTTAAGAGACCATCTCTGAATCCAACCCTCCCCCTCCCCCAGCACTGGTATTGACACACCGTAGACTTTCTATTGTTGGTGGTAAATATGAGCAGGTTACGGCACTTTTCAGGATAAAAGAATCTTCAGACTCGATTTGCATTAAGAATCATTTATTCTGATGATCAGATAGAATAGATTCTGCCCATTAAGGCAGCTGTTTGCCATTTGCTACTATTTAACCCATTCTTTCCATTGTGATCATAAGAAGAAGAAGGCCGAAGGATCATTGCTTTCCTTACTTTGGAACTTTGGGGCTCTTAGGAGACTGCTGTGTATATGGCAGGCACTCATTACTATTGTTTTGTAGATGTGGCTGGTGATGATAATGGGAAGGACTGGGGGAAAATGAAGTATGCTCTCCAGACTAACCATTGGTGGTTTAGGCAGACAGAGCTCCTCTCAGGATTTATTCAGACTCAATGATAGCACTTCTTGAACTCTGACACCACTGCACAATTAATATTGTCCAGTGAACAGAATGGTGCACCCTGAGCGTCTTTCCCAAGGAAGGCAAGACAAATACACGAGTCAATTCTGCATCTCCAGTACTCTACACGGTGTCTGGCACACAGTAGACACCTTCACAAATGCTAACAACAATTTGACACCTAGATTCCAAGCTGTAGATTTCAGATGCAAAAGGCAATGGTTAGTAACTAGACTTTCTTAGTCCACCCTGACTTTGGGCCTCTGTCCATACAACACCATACTGGGCGTCAAGGTCCTTTTGCTGGGATGAGTGGCTCTGTCATTCTTTCACTGAGACCAAGGCTCAGGCAATCAAGCAGTGCATTTCAATCAGCTTCTACAATGATCCAATCTCTGGGTCCGGCTCTGTTTCTCCATTTCCCATTTACTTGCCCAAGAACATGGCTCCATCTAAAGGAAGTGGCCTATGGGAATCTGCGCACCTCTGCTGTGACCAGGAAGCTGGGCTCTCATTGGAGGGTGTTGGGCTTCTGTTCACGGCCCAGGTGAGACCACACTGCAGAACATAATGTGCAGATCAAGGCAATAATGCCTGTTTCTCCATTTCATTAGCCACAGCTCACTGTGTGTCAAGTCCTCTTTTCTCCAGTTTAGACTCAGAAACTGACTTCCATCATTGAAATAGGGCTTGTGTCTCCTTGTAATAACTGCAAGGCTTTAGGGAGGTAGAAAAAAATTAGTGAAAATAATTCAGCAACTCGTTTGAGCCGAAAATAACTTGACTCAAGGACTGTGCCTTCAGATACTTGGGACGCATGAAGATGAAGGCATTTGCAGTCTTGTTTTCCTTTGTGACTGGGGCATTAATAAGGCTTTGGAATTCACTTCAAAATCATTAAAAACATGTTCATTAGTGCAAAGCACCTCTCCCACCTGTGTATGAAACAAATGAATTGGTGGGACCTTGGATCCTCGTAGTTTGCTTCTCCTGGGGTAGTCCCTCACTAAGCTCCTTATCACACGTTTGCACTGCCAAGATGATGTTTTTGGTTAAAAAGTTATAAATATTCTGAACCAAAATATTACCTTGAGATTTTGTCCACCTGACATCCACTTCATTGAGTGGGGATTCTGCCCAAAGAATTACTGAAGAATGAATTCCCCTGTTTATTTAGAGCTTGATATCTTCATAACCATTTTGACTAACATTAACCATTTAGTCATTAGGACCCAGGAGAACAGATAATTGGTATTGAGGTTCACATATGTGGTGAATTTCAAGCAAAGAGGTCTCAAATATGAATAAGTGAATAGTGCCCTTAAAGCTTCTTATTCAGAATCTACAAAGTGATGAAACAAAGGCAAAAAAAAAAAAAAAAAAAGGTGGGATACTCAAAACTCTAAAAACCCTAGAAGACAATCTAGGCAATACTATTCAGAACATAGGCACAGGCAAGGGTTTCATGATGAAAACGCCAAAAGCAATTGCAACAAAAGCAAAAATTGACAAATGGGGTCTAATTAAACTAAAGAGCTTCTGTACAGTGAAAGAAACTATCATCAGAGTAAACAGACAACCTGCAGAACGGGAGAAAATTTTTGCAGTCTATTCAACTGACAAAGGTCTAATATCCAGAGTCTACAAGGAACTCAAATTTACAAGAAAAAAACAATCCCATTAAAAAGTTGGTGAAGGACATGAACAGACACTTCTCAAAAGAAGACATACATGTGGCCAACAAATATATGATAAAAAGCTCAACATCACTGATCATTAGATAAATGCAAATAAAAACCACAATGACATACCATCTCACACCAGTCAGAATGGCTTTTTTTTTTTTTAATTAAAAAGTCAAAAAACAACAGATGCTGGCGAGGCTATGGAGAATAAGGAGTGCTTTTATGCTATTGGTAGGAGTGTAAATGAGTTCCACCATTGTGTAAATGAGTTCCGCCACTGTGTAAATGAGTCCCGCCGTTGTGGAAATGAGTCCCGCCGTTGTGGAAATGAGTCCCGCCGTTGTGTAAATGAGTGCCGCCGTTGTGGAAATGAGTCCCGCCGTTGTGTAAATGAGTCCCGCCATTGTGGAAATGAGTCCCGCCATTGTGGAAATGAGTTCCGCCATTGTGTAAATGAGTTCCACCATTGTGTAAATGAGTTCCGCCACTGTGTAAATGAGTCCCACCGTTGTGGCCTCAAAGACCTACAGGCAGAAACACCATGTGACCCAGTAATCCCCTGACTGGGTATATCCCCAAAGGAATAGAAATCATTGTATTATAAAGATACATGCATTACGTATGTTCATTGCAGCATTATTCACAATAGCAAAGACATGGAATCTACCCAAACACCCATCGATGATAGACTGGATACAGAAAATATGGTACACATACACCATGGAATACTATGCAGCCAGAAAAAGGAATGAGATCATGTCTTTTGCAGGGACATGGATGGAGCTGGAGGCCATTATCCTCAGTAAACTAACACAGGAACAGAAAACAAAACACTGCATGTTCTCACTTCTAAGTAGGAGCTGAACAGTGAGAACACATGGACACAGGGAGGGGAACAACACACACTGGGGCCTGATGGGGGTGGGGGTTGGGGAGGGAGAGCACTGGGAAGAATAGCTAATGGATACTGAGCTTAATACCTGGGTGATGGTGATGGGTTGATCTGTGCAGCAAACCACCATGGCACATATACCTATGTAACAAACCTACACATCCTGCCCACGTGCCCCAGAACTTAAAAGTTGAGAGAAAAGAAGAAAGAAAAAGAAATTAAAAAGTGGGTGGGAGCTTTAGGTCACCTTCTTGCAGTTGTACCCTAAATTTAGAGGGTTCATCACTGACATGCAAAACACCTAAACCTGTTGATCCGTTCTTTTGGGTGTAAAGCTTTAAAAGAAAAAGAAAGTCTCTTATGGCATTGGCTTATTTAAAAACAGATGACAAAAGACACCTGGCTTGCAGTTTTGTCTTTATTTTCCAGGTCCATGAGGAGCAATTAGCTTTTACAAGTTCATTTCCATAACAACCTTTAGCACACGATATTTCTGGATTGAGTTAAGGATGGGGGCATCGAGAGATGACTTGGGTCTACTCAAGATTCCACGTGGAAGGAAGGGACAAGCCTATTGAAAGAGACACAGCCTGATTCTGTTCTAACTCTCACTTCTCCCACTGTGTGACCTGAAGCACACAACTAACTTGTCTAAACCCTCATCTTACTTCTCTGTAACACTGGGAAGGAAAGCGGCTATTTTGTGAGGTTGTGGAGGGGTTGAATGGGACAATTTTTGAAAGCACACAGTACCTGGTATGTAGTAGCATTTCATAAATGTGAGCTATTATTATTATTATTATTATTATTTTTGAGACAGAGTCTCCCTCTGCCGCCCAGGCTGGAGTGCTGTGGCGCTATCTCGGCTCACTGCAAGCTCCCCGTCCCGGGTTCCCGCCATTCTCCTGCCTCACCCTCCCAAGTAGCTGGGACCACAGGAGCCACCACCATGCCCGGCTAATTTTTTTGTATTTTTTAAGTAGAGACGGGATTTCACCGTGTTAGCCAGGATGGTCTCGATCTCCTCACCTTGTGATCCGCCCTCCACCCGCCTCGGCCTCCCAAAGTGCTGGGATTACAGGCATGAGCTATGGCGCCTGGCAGAGCTATTATTTTTATTATGAGGTATATTCTTTGTTCTCTTTTCCCTTTGAGGCAGCTCTTATTGACTCTTACTAAGCAAAAACCACACAATGACAGTTTTAACTGGCTTAAGTAAAGTTCTTATAGGCCCAGAGCTCAGTTCATCCACCACAGATGAAGAGGAATTATTGTGTCTTTTGAATATTAATGAATAAATAATCTCTTTCCTTGTTATTTATTTGTATTCAAAATGTTATTGCTAGTTCTAGTGATAATTATTGAATTTTCAACATTTATAGAAAAACAGCACATACCGTATAAAGAAAATTGCCCTATTGGAGTCTTAAGAAAGAGTTAGTTTTGTATAAATATGGAATGCCACTAATTGTCACTAGTGCTACATGTTAAAATTAGAAAATAGGTAAATAACAAATAAGGACAGTATTTATTCATTATAATTCAAATGCATGTCAGCTCAATTATCCTAAAATTGCAGAGACAATAGGCGAACTGTTTTTCTCCTTTTAGGGGAAGAGTTCTTTCTGAGTTTACATTTCCTGAAGTTGAGTGAAGAGTCCATTGTTTGGCAAGCCAATAGTATTATAATGGGCGATATTATTTAGGAGTGGGCTGATGGCAGGTTTGATCTCTCTGTGCTCGGATTCACTGCCTCAATTCTGAGTTATGTTACAACTGCTTAGAATTTTAAAGTTAGAGACTCACTATGGAGAAATAAAATCCTGGCTATGTTTCCATTTTATAATCTCTCAGGCTGAATTTTGAGGCCAGACCTGAGTACAAATCTCTAACCCAGGAATCTCCCATGTGCTCACAAAGTTCCAAGGATACTACTTAATCTCCTCCTTTTCACCCACCCCATCTGCACCCTAGCAGGGAGGTCAGTGGCTACATGAAAGCAAAATCTAAGGCTCTTCTTTGCGCCAAAGCCTGGTCTCCATGTTGTTACACACTGAAGCCACTCTGAAAGCCACAGGAGGCTGACCACAATCAATAATTGTTCAGGAAACAAATGCAGGGAAGAGAAATAAGTGACTTATTGAAAAGGCACCCGGAAATGGCATTAGCACAGCACTGCTTCTAATCATAGACTCAGCACCTCAGAGGAACAGCTGAGCAGAGCCTTGTTAAGCAAATGTAGATATCATGGGCATTTAAAGGAAACATGTTACTTTAGGGAAGGAAGAACCTGTTGCATTAAAAATAGAGCTAAGGTAAAGAGCATGTACTTGTAGGTCTGCAGGGAGAAAAAGAACAAATGAGGAAAACCCAACACTATTAAAATTAATAGGAAAGAGAAAAAAATTAAGCAGCTGGACCATGGTTAAACAGCAAAAAAGCCAAGTGTATAAAACAGATCATCTAAGACCAGAGGAGGCAGAGGGGATAAACAGCTCACTCTGTTGAGGATGTTTACTTTTGCATCTGTCAACTGAAAAGGAAGGAAACAAGGATTTGCCTGAGTTAGGATGAGTTCCCAGGGGAAGAAGATGCAGCGAACCGTAGGCAATGGTGGTGATGATGATGATGACAGTGAGTCAACAGAAGCTGATGGTGACTTAGCTGGCATGCTGGCCATGGGATGCGAGTGACTGAGGGCTTCAGCTTCCTCATTTTGGGGGACAAAAGGGGATGGTTTAGCAATACCCTCAGGCCTCTACCTTCCCATTTCTCCCACCAATCAGGCATTAGCATCCCCAGTCCTCTGGTGTCCTGTGGTTGGAACCCCTGCTCAGTACTCCCTGTCTCCTCTGGTGTGCTGTGCTTGGAACCCCTGCTCAG
>NC_045446.1:115948357-116104218 GCF_002776525.5 Piliocolobus tephrosceles
GTACTCCCTGTCTCCTCTGGTGTGCTGTGCTTGGAACCCCTGCTCAGCACTCCCTGTCCCATGCCCAGAAGGGGATGCCTTGCTTCCTCATCCTTCCAGTGGCTGCAAAATGACACTTGTAACATGACATGCAGAAGAGCAATCAGACTCAATGCCAGATCCCAGAGGGGTCAGGGAGCTCCACCGAGCTTCCCTAACTTGTTCATGTCCTGACACACCAGCTAATGATAGTATTTGTAGGGCAGTTGGAATAAACAGGTGATGGACAGATATCTAGAGGTGATTCTGGCACTCTGGCTGCCCCAACCCCACCCTGATCTGAAGGCTGACGGGGTCATTATGTGGACCCACTCCAACCCACGGGAGGGAAGCTCTAGATCTTGGCACCCCTTCTGCTTGGCTCCGGCTGAGCCACTCAGCTCTCGAATCAGAGGCTTCAGCAGGAGGAGAGGCTCAAATGAGCCCAAGCTGATTAAGGAAGTGGCCATGCTCCACAGAAGTACAGATCAATCTTGATTAGAGTATTAGGAACCTTTCGAGGATGCCTCAACTTAGCAGACAACTGGCACGGTGGCTCTCTCAACAGGGCAAGAACATCTGTCAAAGATCAGCTTGTGAGGTGAGTCTAAGTGTCTAGGGCCATGGACACTGCACAACCAGGGGAGAAGCCAGCTGCATGCCAGACAAAGTGTTTTCATAGCCAGGGGAAGGAAAGGCACGGATTATAGGATAGCTCTTTGCAATTGCTTCTGGCCCATCAATGAGGCAAACAGTGACTGAGGAATGGGAAGAGTGAAGACAGTACGTGATTTTAGGCAGGCAGTGTGGCAGAATAGAAGAGGCTCAATAGGCTTTCACGTAATGCAGAAGGAACTTGAATCTGGCCTCTGCCATTTACTAGCTGTGTGGCTTTAGGTACCTTCTGTGACCTCTCTGAGCCTGTTTCCTCACTACTTATGATACCATCTCTTTTATGGAGTCGTTGCATATATTAAATAAAAACATGTATACACCTAGAATGCTATAGAGTTTCAATAAAATGTTAACCATTCCTCTTTACTATGTATGCTGTTTAAAGCAGAAAGTATGTAGTAGTAGTAGTAGTAGTAGTAGGGTGTGTGTATGTGTGTGTTGGCAGGAGGGAACATTAAACTTATCTGAAGGCTTAGAAAATACTACAGAAAGATATATCCTTATTGATTGACAGATATTCTCCTGCAAATACTCTGTCTTCTCCCCGTTGTGTAGACTCCGAAAAGTTATTGTAATTGTTGATTTCAGGTCAGCCTCTACCTGCAGCTTAGTCTCTGGTTTTCAAATTCTGTAGAAATTTTTACAGCTGTTTGACTTCCTTAGACATGAGACTTGTATTAGATGGCAATGGAGGGGATGTATCCCCTACACTCCTGTCCTGGTCCAATGCCTAACCCATGGGGAACACTCAATACATTAATTTGAACAAAAATGAACCTGGTTGGTGGGCCAAGCTGCTAGGGGTAGAGGCAGTTGGGGAGGAAGGTGGCAGCCATGTGCATGTTGGAGACATGTGTGTAGCTTTAGGTATCTAGACCCCAACCAGCCCAGTGAAAAGAGGGTAGAGATGCAAGACCCGTAGAGATGACATCAGAGGGTGGCAAAGAATCTGGGTCCCTAGCATGCTGGGCAGCCTGAGGTGACGGGCCGGTGAGCCAGGCTCAGCCAAGCCCCTGAGAGCATCTCCCAGGAGGTACTGTTCTGTCCCCAGCTGAGAGGCGCTAAGGCTTTCCCAGCAGAGGCCCAGCCCTACCAGAGCTGCTCAGGGGAACGTGCAGAAGGAGGACAAGGGGAGCAACTACCTGACATCTCTCTGCCCTGCTTGTCAAAACAAAACAACATGAATATTAATTTCTCAGGCATAATGAGGTGTGGAGGAACGGGAGTGGGTAGGGCCATTGTGTGGGGCTGCTCCTTCCTGCCATTTGTCACTGGCAGAAGTGATAGATGGTTCTTCCAGGCAGCTTCCCAATTAGATGGATGCAGCCACCCCAAATAAGAGCATGTCAACCATCTCCTCCGCAGGTATGATGGCATTAGGTGCTTTGGGCGGGGCTCAGGCCAGACTTTGCAAGACACTAGAGGAGGCAGGAACACTCACATAAACGTCGGTGAGCAGAGGCTACAGGCTTCACTGAGGTCAACCCCTAGGCCTGTCAAGAGGAATGTACCTGCAGATAATCTGTCAACGTACTTACAGCCTTTTCCCGACTCACAACCAATAACTAACAATTCTCTGTAAGACAGTGGCTCTTGAAATCTGGTGAGCATCAGAATTATCCAGGGAGAGTATTTAAGAATGCCATTTTCCCGACCCTCCCCAAACATTCAGAGTTGGACTTTCCAACTTGATCAGAGTCCAGGACACCTGGGTTCCACTTGATTGTGGCTAATTAGGTTGTTCGTTTCATGAACAGCTCATTAAGATAGTCATCTGAAATTTGAAGGGCTTTCAACAACTTTCATTCATTCCCTCCTTTGTTGGTGGAAGATTTTTAGAGCACCTACCAGGTGCCGGGCACTATTCTAAGTCCTGCGGGTACCCCAATGAACAGACGAGACAAAACCCCCTGCCCCATTCATTCTGTTCATGTGAATACTTTCTTGATGAGAATGATTTCAGCTAGCACATAGTTTAGAGAGAAAGCTGCAGAGGGAGGCAGATAGCTGAGTTTCAGGGTTAACCCGGAGTTGCAGTTGCGGAGTGGCAAGGCCTGCTCCTGAACTTTCTGAATGAAACTTTGTAGCAAGCCTTTAAAAAAAAGTAACCACGAAGGTCTGAAGATAAAGTAAGCCAACCTTTTCTTGCAGGAAAACATACATGCATAGAGGATCTGTGCAGCTAGTGCTAAATGGCAGCTTCTGTGATGATCCCAAGTGGAATAACTGTTTAAGGTGTGGATTCTGACTCAGAGGAGTTTACAATCTATCCTGGAGAAGTGAATAAAACCCAAGAACAGAGGAACATACAAACACATGATAAGAGGTATAAAATGTTGGAGGGAGCAGAAAAACTTAAAGCAGCTGGGGCAGGTTTCATAGCAGGCAGGTGGTAGGGTGTGGATTCGGGCCTGGAAGGATGGATGGGAGGGTCTGGACAGGTGGGAGATGTGGTGGGAGATATGTCCTCAGGGAGGACAAGGCACAAGCAGAGTCTCATCGGGCAGAGCAGCAGGCTAGAGGCAGGACGCAGAGGCCAGAGCTGGAGTTGAGGCCAAACAGCCCTGGGTTTGAATCCTCCTTTTGTCACTTACTGGCTGTTGTAGCTGTGGAGAGGATACTTATCCCCCTTTTCCAGGTGCGGAAGCTGTGGATGAGAGAGGTTGACAGCTACCTTGAGTTTTCGTGAGGATTAAAGGTTGTATATCTCAAGGACCTGGCATGCCCCCAAGGTGCTGGATGGATGTGTTTCAAGCTTAGTAGGTCTGAGATACCACGGGCACACAAAATGTTTTTAAAGAACTCCAAAACATTCCCTCTTTATCTCTCTTGGGACTGCAAGGGTTGATGCACTGGAATGATTTGTGGCTTCACTATGAATGGAGTCCCCTTGTCGCAGAGTTCATTATCGGAAGGTTTTAGTGCATATGAGAAATGCTGTTTCTTCAATTCTCAGGGACAGATAAGCAAGCACTCTCAGAGGGGTTTTCCTAGACAAGCCTTCTCTAACTTTTGTTAGGGCTGAAGAAGCTGGCAGGGGGACACCCCCCAGCAGTACTTCTCACCACTGTAAAGCTGATAGAATATTAGATTTCCATGGGTCAATGGATAGATTTCCATGGGTCAATGGATAGACAATATATATATATTATATAAAATATATATGTGTAACTTGCAACCAACATCCCTGCCTTTGGAAAGGGCTTATCTGACCGTTTTGGATATTCTTGCTTTTTAACCTGGGACCCTGTAGTTTTCAGGAGAAGTGGCATTTGATATGTGTGACCTGGGTAAAAATTATTTAACCATTAGGGTCCCCGGCTCCCTCATTTATAAAAGGGGAGACATCATTATTTCCATCTTACAGGGTGAGGTAGGCAGAATAATGCACTCCCTCTTAAGACGTCCATGAATGTGTGAATGTGTTATGTTACATGGCAAATGGGAATTAAGTTGCAGACGGAATTGAGGTTGCTGATCAGCTGAAATTGAGAAGAGGAGAGTATCCTGGGCCATCTCAGTGGCCCGATATAATCACAAGAGTCCTTATAAGTGGAGGAGAGAGACAGCAGAGTTCAGGTCAGAATGATGCAAGGGGCAAAAGATCCCACCAGCCTTAGTTGGCTTGGAAGATGGAGGTAGGGGACATATGCCAAGGAGTCCAGGCAGCCTCTGGAAGCTGGAAGAGACATGGAAGCAAATTCTCCCTAGAGTTTCCAGAAGGAACAGAGCTTTATGGACACCTTGATTTCATCCCAGTTAAATGCCTTTTGGACTTCTGACCTCCAGAACTGTAAGATAGTCAATTAGTGTTGTTGTGAGTCACCACATTTGTGGTAAGTTGTTACAGCAATGAGGGGAAGCAAACGCAGAGTTAATGAGAGAATGACATATTACAATGCTTTCGTAATCTGTAACCTTGGCAAGCCCCTTGATATCTCTGTCCCTTAGTTTTTTTTTAAGTATAATGTGGGTATGATAAGAATAGCCATCTTATGGAATTGCCTAGTACACATGAAGTGTTGGAACGCTGAGACATAGTAAGGGCCCTGGACGTGTTGGCTAATGGTATTACTATTATATAAAGCACACAGACTGGCCATGTAGTATGTTCTCAAACATAACTATGCTTATTATCTGTTGTATGGGAAGGAGAAGGAGCCTTGGTGAGTGCTCTAGAACTTCTCCTAATATCAGTAGCTCCGCTTACAATGTAGGCACATATCACAAATTTCAAGAGGCCCTGCCCTTTTAGGCCTTGCCTAGTTCCTGTTTTAATAGGAATGTATATGTTTCCTTAAGAAAGGTGATCTGACCCCGGAGACTTTTTTAGCAATTCATATAGCATTGAGGTTTTCCTTTTTTGTACAACAAACTACACCAAAGCTTAGTGGCTTTAAATAACCACTATTTTATTATACCTCATAATTCATGGGTTAGAAGTTCAGGCAGGGCTTGGTTGAGCGGCTCTTCTGCTCCACGTGGCATCCACTGAACTCATTCAGAATTATTCAGCTGGTCTGAGCAGGAGGGAGGGATGTCTGGGTTGAGCTGGCCAGAAGAGCCAAGGTCTGACCAGTGTTGTTCTCTCCCCATGGTCTCTCCAAGTGGCTTGCTTGGACTTCTTCAGAACAGGCTTCTAGTAAGTCTCCAGAGACTCAAACCTGCAGCAGGAAACTCACCCAGTGTTATATCCACTGTATACTATAGGTCAAAGCAGTCAGAGGTCCCGTCTGGATTCAATGAGATCCAATGACCCCACCTCTTAAAGGGAGGAATGTCAAGGAATTTGTGAGTGTCTCGAACCCACCACTCATCTTTAATACTTGCTAAAGAGAACTCAGGGAGTGAGAAACAGATGAGATGTAAGAGACTAAACTGCCCATCCGGGGCAACTCAGCAAACCCTGAGCCCATGGGCCTGCCTCACAATAACCATTCTGGATTCAACTAACATTGATTATCTACCATTTAGAAGGACTGGTGCTAGGTACTTTCATATACTTGATGTCTTTTGCTGCTTTGAAATGAAAGCGTTATACTTCAGCTAAGGGATAAACCAAAGCCTGGAGGACAAGTAGGGGTGCAATTGAAAGTTGCTCATTTAACCTCCAGGGCCTTTGCTTTTCATTACAGGCTCATCTAACCTGGGCTTTATGCCTCCATTTTTTTCTGACTCTAGGCAGACAGAATGGCCTCAGCAGGAACGCAGCTGTGTTAGACGTCTGTGTCCTGGGAGACCTTGGGGCATTTTGAATCCTGGTCAGAATGGACCCGAAATGAGCTCATGTTTCTAAAGTGCTCTGAGCTCCTCAGAGAGCAGAATCCATTTAACTCCAGAGCCTGGATGGTCTCATTGGTGGGTCCCTGCAGTGGGGGACTGGTTTGTCACTGCTAGCACCAGGCTGGGGCCTTGGATAAATAGGGGGAAATCAGTCTCCAGGCTTCTCTATCTGCCATCTTTTCAGCCACAATAAATTAATCTTCAGAAAGACAGAACACAATAAAAGAAGAGGGGGAAAAGAAACAACGACCAATCTGATAAGGCTGAAAGGAAAAGACGCTTTCTGCTCCTACAGTGCCCCAGGTGAAGTAGGGGGCTCAAGCTGGCAGGTGGGTCTGAAGGAGCAGACCAGGCACCCTGGTGCCAAGCACACTCCAGGAGTTGGGGACAGGTGGGCAGGGACCAGGTGAAGAGCCAGGGGGTGTCTTGCTGGAGCTACCTGTAGATTGTTCTGGATTCGTTAGCATCTCTCAAAATAAGATCAACTTGATGCTGATTAGAGCTGAAAAACCCCACAAGCCTAGCATTCTGAGTGTCTGACTCTAGGGCCCCTGAACAAATTGTTTTCCCTTTTCATGCTGATCCTTGTGAACTCTTTGGTTCAGCGTGGCTCGCCCATGGGGACAGGGCTGGAAATGGAAGCACAGGTTTCCTCTTGGCACCTAGCTGTCAGAGCTGTCCCCAAGCATCCCAGCAGGAGGGAGACAAACAAGCATTCTCATCCTGCAAGCTGATGTCTGTATATGCAAATGGACTGAAGAGCTCTCAGCCTTGAATCCTATTCACAAAAGGTTTACAGTGCCTACCTGTGCCAGGTGCTTTCACAGAAATGAGCTCATTTCATACTCACAACAGCTCCGTGACGCAGCTAGGTATTATTTACCTAAGATTTGTTATGAGGACACTCAAGTTCAGGGAGGGTAAACAACTCACCTAAAGTCTCACATCTAGCTGTGGCTATCTGAGACAGCTCTCAATCGATCCAGAAAGTTTATTTAAGGGCGAATGCCCAGGAGGTGGGTCTGTGGCTTTTTCCAAAGATGATGTTGAGGACTTCAGTATTTAATGGGGAAAGGGATGATGTTAGGAAGAGAGGGAGACATTTTTTAAAGGTGTGGGTAAGTAAGAGACAAACGGTTGCTTTCTTTTGAGTCTTTGATCAGCCTTTTGCTGAATACACAATTTATATGTGAGAGGGGTTAGAGGAATAGCCATTTATGCCTTGGGCTAGCTCAGTAAATCTGCATTTTTACATGAGAGGAAGCAATCAGATATGCATTTATCTCAGGTGAGCAGAGGGATGACCTAGAGTTCTGTCTTTTGTCCCGCACCTGTGAAGACAAGCTGTCGATTTACACTGTCGGGGGTAAAATTCAACGGAACCATTTTAGGGTAAAGATCTTGGGGCCCACAAGGAATTTCCTAGTGGAAAATTGTGAGAGAGGTATGTAGCTTTTTTAAATCTTTGTAGTTATCTTATTTAGGAATAAAATGGAGACAAGATTGACTGATGAAGTTCCCAGCTTGAATTTTCCCTTTGGCTTAGAGATTTAGGGGTTCTGAGATTTATTTTCCTTTCATACTGATTTCCAATTATAAATATGGGTGCCTGACGCAGTCTAGGGCACTTTCCACCATCCAGTGGCTACAGGTAATGTGGCTGTATGTAGACCAGTGAAAATGAAGTGCTTGGGCACAAATGCCCCTTGGAATTATGCTTTGAGTCTGTGCACTTGACCTCGAACAGGAATTTTAAACTTTGACAGCCTGGCAATGCTATGACCCCCTTCTCAGAATAATGTTTCAAAATATGAATATAAATCAAAATACCTAGGATTACAAAAGCAAGTTATTACTCTGAAATACAATCATAAAAATATTAAAAAACAAATTTGTGGTATGGTAATGTGCCTTCTTCTTTATTAATACAATGAATAATGAGATCTAGCAAAGGTTTAATAACTACGGTAATTTCAACTAGTTAGTGATGAGCATAAATAACGTTTTGAGATTTCTGCAGAAACATTCACATGATCTGAATACACCTGAGATTTTAATTGGTGACAGAAATCACAGGCCACGGCTGTTACCACTGGGTTTGTTGTCTGCACTTACAAGGAAAGGGAATACTGCATTCCTGTTAGAAGTTACTGAAAATAAAATGCGATTTTTTTCCACCATCCAGGCTCATTGGTCCCTGATTCCCTTGGGTCAAGCACTTTATGTATTTTTATACGTTTAATCCCCACAGCAACCCAATGAGGTAGGTAGTTTTACTATCCGCGTTTCACAGATAAAAATCCTGGGGCACAGAGGGATTAAGTAACTTGCCCAAGGTCACACAAGGCCACTGAGTTGATACAGTTAATCAGGTTGTCCTTCTGTCTCCAAGGGGGGATTCTGCAACCCTCTTGAGGAATACCATGTCAAGGAGAATCTTTCTTTTGGATTTTTCCCAGTTGGGCTCAACCTTTTCTAGTCACTCCCCTTCCGGCGGAATTTTTCGAGTGCTGGTCCCTCCTCTCGGCCTGGTTAGCTCCTAGTCACCCATCAGGTGCCCCCTTTCCAAGGAAGGTTCCCTTGGATACTTCTCCACCCCATTACACTTGCCTCCAGCTCTGGGATGTCTTCCCCTTGGTATTTGTGAAACCTCTGTCTGTGTGGTCATTAAGTTATCACCTGCTTTTCTTGCTAGATAGTGCACGCATGGGACAGAACTCTGCCTGGTTTGGATCACCTTTATATACCTAGCACCCAACTGTCTGTCTGGAAAAATGCAGATGCTCAGTAACTGCTTGCAGATTGAATGGAGAATAAATGAATTACTAGTCACAGAGGTAAAACTGATTTCCTCATCGTGATTACCGACTTCCTTGATTCCCCTCCCCCCATATGACCATGTAGCCAATCCTCAGCTATTCTTTTATTGCTGTTCATGAAATGGGTCTCTTTGTCTCTCTGGCCTTCAGAGCATCATTCTTTCTCTCCTGTGAACCTTTTCTAATTTTTTCAAACGATATTTCTGCTTCAGCTTCCTCTCGGCCTGCTTTGAACTTCCATGTTCTGCGTGGAAATTATTTCTGCTTTGAACTTTCACGGCTAAGATGTTTTGGGAAATACATGTTGGAGGTGTTGAGAGGTATGACTCCACACAGAAGCTGGCTCTCCCCAAAAGTTCTGTGTTCTGGTCTGTGGCAAGGTGGAAGCCTATGGGGTTTCAACCTGAGAGCACCATTTCTACTCACCTCGAGGAATGCAGCTGTAAGACAGGAGTCAAAAGTTTAGGCTGGACAACAAATGGGTATCTAGCATGATGCTTAAAGTGCTCTCCCCCAAAACAAATGTTGTCATTAGGACATTTAATTTCAGACTCGAGAGTCTCTCCTGCAGAAGGAAGACCTTATTCCTCAGCTG
This sequence comes from Piliocolobus tephrosceles, assembly GCF_002776525.5. NCBI lineage: Eukaryota > Metazoa > Chordata > Mammalia > Primates > Cercopithecidae > Piliocolobus > Piliocolobus tephrosceles. The sequence goes on from NC_045446.1 coordinate 115,957,748, forward strand.
CTTTGCTGCAATGTTGAAAATGAGGCAGCGTAGCAGTGGTCATCCCCCTCCCTTTTCAGGCTGCTGGGATTACGGTGGGCAGAGGGCTTTCCTTAGTCTGGTTTTGGGGTGCTCCCCACCCAAGCGGCCTTTAATTTAGTCTGTATTTTCCTGTTTTACTGCTTGGTATTTAGATAAACAACAGAGAAGAACAAAATGACATCCACTCCTCAGAGCCCCCAAACGTGAAGAATCGATATGGAAGTCTTCCCAGATTCAGATTTTTTTTTTTTTTTTTAGATGGAGTCTCGCTGTGTAACCCAGCCTGGAGTGCAGTGGCACGATCTTGGTTCACTGCAATCTCTGCCTCTCATGTTCAAGTGATTCTTTTGCCTTAGTCTTCTGCGTAGCTGGGGCTGTAGGTGCATGCCACCATGCCCGACTAATTTTTGTCTTTTTGGTAGAGACGGGGTTTCTCTAAATTGGCCAGGGTGGTCTTGAACTCCTGACCTCATGATTCGTCCACCTCGGGCTCCCAAAGTGCTGGGAATACAGGTATGAGCCACTGTGCCTGGCTAATTCAAATATTTTATTACATTTTCTGGGGCCAATTTAGATTACCTTAGAGAATTATAATATTGTCTCTTCTAGGGGTGAGAAAAACAGTAATGCACTTTAGAGGATATTCATTTGAACCTGTTTTGAAAATAATTCTAAAGGATTTCTAAAACCATAGAAATATATGGCTGCACCGTTACATAGGTGGGCATATCCCAAAGTGACTGCCTTAAGGTTGGTAACAATCATTTGGGTATATAAGTTTAGGTGTGATGTACTTTGGCTTGCACCTGCCCAAGTGAAAGAGTTCCAGGTATGGGAAAGGGATCTTCAAATGACAGGCAGCAGAGAGGGGCAATTTTCTTCCTGCCTTTATCTGAACTACGCTGAAAGAGGAGAGGGCACTGCCTTATCATCTAATTGCCACTGGATAACGTTCCAATAAATTACACAATGGTAAGAGCATTGGGTTTTGGAATTAGAATGACTTGGATTCGATCTTAGCTGATTTGTAACCTTGGGAGCAATGTGACTTATCTTCTCTGACACAGTTTCTCATCTGTAAAATGGGGATAATATGACTTACCTCAAAGGATTATTATAAGCATTAAGTAAAATAAAGTATGTGAAGCATTTAGTAGAGTGCATGACATATGGTAAATATTTGTTAAAGGGCAGTAGTTTTAAAAAGAGGTTATTCATCCAATTCTTCATCACCCATGCTGTTTATGACTTAGTTTACTGAGTGCTTTAACATGCAGGTTAACCTGCATTAACCAAGTTCATCCCAACGTCCCCCCCCCCCCCGAGGGTACATTCCTTTCCTTATTCTGAGCTGAGAAGTGATGCTAGCAAGGTGATGTGACCTGTTTGAGGTGGCCCAGGTAGTGGCAGGGAGGAGAGGTCTGAAAGGCAGGTCTCCTGGCCTCATCTGGAGTGACTTTCCCTACATCAAGCCTTGGTCTCTCCTACAAAATTATCTTGGAAGTCATTGAATGAGTGGATCTGGACTTCTTAGAATGTGGCAGTATAAAATAATACGGAATTCTAAAAATGAGTATGGTTGTCCAATGTGATTGGTAAACAGCAGGACCAGGGGAGCAGGAGGCAAGCCAGGTGTCAAAGCAGCAAACATGCAGGGAGCACCCTACTGGGCACAGATCTGCCCTCATCGGACCCGGGAATGGTGCCTCCTTAGGTCTGCGTCCCTGTCCTAGTCTTGCACATAGGCTCTGCAGTCCACACTTAAGAATTCCTGGATCAATGGCAGCTTCTGGAAAGAGTGCACAACCTTTGAATGTGCCAGCTTGGAAATGCATCCCCATCTAGGTGTCTCAGTTCTGAGAGTTTTTGTTTAATCTTTATGGTTTTAAGATCAGAGCTTAGCCAGACTGAGTAGTTGGGTTCCCCTGAAAGTGGTGGTGGTGGACTGGGAGGTGATCCCAGGAAGCACATCTGAAGGAGAGAGGACAGTGAGATGGGAAACCAGGAGAAGCCAGCAGGAGATATGGTACTGAGGCCACTGCTGTGGTTCCTCTGGACCTCTTAGGAAGTCTACAGAATGCCTCCCAAATTTATGCCTGAAGGACAGGAGGCTGGAGGGCTTATCTGTCTGTCCCTGCAAGTGTTCCCTGAGCAGTAACTTCTGGACACCTGCGGAATACTTGTGTGAAGGCTGAGGGGACTTCCACGGTGCTGGCGAAGGCTCCAAGGTGGGAAGTAGCAAGGTGGAAGCAGGAGGAGAGCCTGAGCTCCTGTGGAGTGTCCAGCCCAGTTCGGGCTAAAATCAGTGGTGGATCAACAGGATCTGTCACGGGTGCTAATGGTAAAGCCAAGAGGGTTTTTCTGCATTTCATAAAAGGTAAAGGGTAAAAGTTACAAGACAAGGAAATAGATGTGAAAAAGAATCAATTTGCAGGTACGCCATTCATGAATCAATAACTTTTGCTAATCAATCCTAGTTGACTAAAAAGATCTTTTTGACCAAGTTTCACCCACTAGATTCCATAGGCATTAAGAATCCAGCTCAGAGGTAGAGTAAGCTACCTCTGTGATTTCAAGGGCCTCAGGGTGGTCTTGTGCTCCAAACTACCTTCTTACCTGCCCTGGAGTTACTTAAAATCCTTGGCTTATAGATTGACCCTTTGCATTGGGAAACCTACTTCCCAATGTTCATGTGTTCATTTACATTGTCATTCATCAAGAAATAGTTAGTGAGAACCTACTAGGTGCCAGGGACCAAGCATAGGGACTATAGTGTGGTCAAAATAGGAAGAGGGGAGGTAAGAATGGGTCCGTTTGAAGAGCTTACAGTATACATAGGAAACAAGGAAATACACATGTGAAAACCTTTATCATTAAAAGGCAAATTCTGGTTAAATTCTAAGAGAGTGTAACAGAGTCAGACAAGTGCGATGGGAATATAGAGGGAGGGTTCCAGAAGACTGGATTTGCCAAGAAAGGCTGTTGGGAGGAAGTGAGTTTTGTCCTGAGCCTGGAAGGATGTGCATAGTCTTTCCACAGTTATTTCTCTAACCACACAAGCACTGTGCCTCTTTTCTTTTTCTTCCAGACTAAACCTTTCAAGGTACCAAAATAAATCCAAGACTATGGCATTAATAGCCATGTTATGATCTTAAACCTTTGGTTGCCTTGCAAAAGAAAAAAAAATCCTCCCCTTACTGCTGGAAATCATATTGCTGGCTTACCTGGAAGTTGTTCATGAATGAACAACTCTTGCTAATCACTCTGGTCGATATTTATCATAGGTACATTTTACGAGATGAATTCTGTCACCAGTGTTGGCAGCTTCTCACCAAGTCCCACCAGCAGCTGCAAATATTCATTAATAATATTTTGTTTGGGTTCCCACTTGCCACTTTCCATCCTCCTGCTTCATAAGTATGAACAGCATCATTACCAAGTGGCGCCCACAGAATGGAACACAAAGGCAACTTGGAAATTTTAATGAAAACAGATGTTGAGAAATGCCATTATCCCATGCACGCTACAATAAATAGCATTAACATTTCTAAGTGACAGGCCTCGGAATTGGACTGCAAGGAGCTCACATTTACAATTAAATGAGAGACTTATCCTTTTGCATCCCTGGATTCTACAGGTGGCTCGGTGACAGTCATCTCTTAGTGTTTCGATTTTAGTGCGGCTGTTAAGAGCCAGCTAAGCAGGGATTGGACAGGCAGGCACTTAGGAAGGTGTTAGTGCCAGATGCATTCATTGTCTAACTGCCTGGATGCAAAACTAACTTAGCATAGCAGCTGAATGTGAAAGCTCTTGAAATGATTTCTTCTCAAACAGTGCACTCCCTGTGCCAAGGAGGGGCATCATTGTTTATGTCACTAATGACTACATCCTGGGCCTCCATGCATTTTGTAACCCCTGTTCCTTTATTAGAGTAATCAGAAAAAAGATCACATAATTACCAAGATGTTGCTTTATGGGCAAGGAGTATGGCCACATACGCCTTCATAGATGTGAATAACACCACCCTGGGTATTATTATCACCCAGATTTCACAGATGCTAAACCCCAGCGTAGCAGTTAGAAGCACGGACTGTGGATCGTAGGAGATTGAGGTTGAAGCCTGGCACTGCTACTTACTAGATCTTGGTTCTCAAGCAGATTGTTTATTTTGTATGGGCCTCACTGTCTGCACCTGTAAAGCAGGGGACAGTGATATTTACTTTCAGGATGTTGGGTAAGTATCAAGCATCTGGCATGATGCTCACTGATAGCTGTTGGCTTAGGCTCAATTTTGAGGTCACTGTTATCCCACCTATTCACTGGTGTAAGATCGACTTCACCAAGGTCATGTTCCATGAGGACGGTGATGGCCAGAGAAGTGTTGGACTCAAGCAGGGCACAGCTTTCTTGGAGCCTACGCTCCTTATTTGTTAAGTCAATCTCTCTGACTCTTTCTGTCTCTCTCTCTCTCTCTTTCTTTACCCAACCACTCATCTTTTGAATAGCCATCCCACACATCAGGTAAACCTTGCCATGACTGAAAGCATTCTTTGAACCGCTTTCTCCAAGCAAATAGGTACATTTAATTCTAAGAGGACCAGGACACCTTACAAGCAATACATGGAAACCTCCTTAATTGACTCAGCAATTCCAGAATGCATCCCTGAATGACTTTTACCCTAAATTTAGAAGTTGGAAAGGGGTCACATGTAACAGAAAATACGTATTTTCTAGTTTTTTTTTTTGAAGTATACTTGGCCATAGTATTTCCTGAGGGGATCCTAATACCTTTCTATTAAAGTGCCAACCTGAAGTTGTAAATTTAGAGAAACAATTTGAGGTGAGGGTTTGACACAGCAGATGGCAGGGGACTAATGACAAGTTCCAACTCTTGGCTGAGCATTTGGAACATCTCATTACTTGTAAAGCATTGTTTAGAAATTGCCTTCCTGGCACAGAACTGGTTGACACACAGATATTAATGCATCTAACCCTCCAAACTGTACAGATAATTTGCTCCTTAAGTCTTTATATTTAATTGGCTTTATGCTATTTAAATATTGGAAACTGAAAAATTCAATGCTATTTCCTTATCAAGTATTTCTGCATTTACACTTTTAAGATGAGGAAAATGAGCCACATGTCCCAGATTCCACAGCAAGAGGGAGTCCGAATGGGACAATAGGGTCAAGTTGTTCTCACACTTGACAGCACATAAGGCTGATCCTAGGTGTGCACACACTGTGAACAGACACTCCTCCCTTTGGCTCAGTGCTGTATGAAATGTGTACACTGAGACTCTACTAATGTAAGGCCAGGAGGTCAATGTATGTTTGCTTTGAACGTGAATCTCTCACCATGATTACACGCCAGGGAGATAAATGTGATAGAACAAATAAACAAACAAACATGTGAAAGTTATAATAGCTTTAGAATAAACGTGTTCCTACAAGGAGATCCCTGGAAATGCTTGTACATAAAGGCAACCTCCTCCCTTTCCCAGAGCTGAGATTATCCTGAGAGAAGCTGGAAGCAGGACTGTATTTGAAGACAGCAGGTTCCTTGCACGTTCAAAACCACTCAGAGTTAGTGCTCTGTATCTTATTATGGCAGAACCAGATCGCAAGATAAGCCTGCGGTGCTACAATAGTACTGTTGCAAATGTGTGGTCCTGAGGGGTCTTCTTTGGAAGGGCTCTGCTCTCAGAAATGGCCTTGGGCTTGCAAGCTGGGAATGTTTTCATGAGCGGACATGGATTCGGAAAGGGTCAGCGTGGCTCAGGATGCAGCAACTGGGGAAATAGAAAACCTGCTCTGTTTTGGTCTGGACTCCTTTCTTGTGCTTCGATTCTTCAAGGATCGAACAGTGTTTGTTTCGTGTTTCTGTTTGGTGTGCAGACGACATATTCCTTTTAACATGGATTTGTTCAAGTAGACTTCACTGTGGTGCACAGATCAAGCTATGTTAAAATAATGTGAAAGGTCTGCATTGAAGCAATCTGAAGCAGAGAATTCCGCGTTTCAGGCTGCTACACCACCTTTAAATCAACTGAATGTGTCCGTGTGTGGCTGTCCATAGACTCTTCTCACTGCTGTTATCCTCATAATAGGATCATTCAGGTTCTCTCATCTGGTCTCCTAGATGCTCGTCTCCAACTATTTCAAACTGAAGTGATTTGTTACCCAGCACCACCCTTCTTCCTGCAAGAGGCATAAGGATGAAGCAAGCTTGCTTTAATGGGGGACCCAGTTTTCCCTGTCCTCAGTTAAGTATTTTATTTACAGAGCTAATCAGCCCTTAGAAGCATAAAATAGGCACGCCCACACATTACAAAAAAGGCACACACAAGTGCAAGTTAAAATAATTTAGAGCAGACTGGATTCACTGGTGGCTCTGAGACCAGTTTGCCCACTGCAGGTCTGCGCAGCCATGTCCCTGTTGACAGAGATGCATTTGATCACCTCCACCTACATACCATTTGCTGTATTAGCCAAGTGTGTGTCTCTTCATCCACTCACCTGTGGCTCCCACTTAACTGGCATCCTTTGAATATCAGCAGCCCTCCCTTTGGAGAGCCGGGGAATGGGAGTCACAAAAGTGTTTCCTCATGCTGAAACATGCAAATTGGAATTTCTTTATGAAGACAGTTGGTGATGTGCTAACATGTACAACGAATGTACGCCCTCACACCTTTAGCCCCCGAGCACAGCACATCTTCAGGTAGGCAGACAGGCTGCAGACACACAGAGCTCTCCTGCTGCTGTTCAGCAAACCCTGATTTCAAACCACACACCGCCGATCTTCCTGAGGGTCACATTTCTCTTTGCTCATTGTTTTTGTAGGTCTGATTAAGTCTTATATTCCTGAAAATGAGGTTCAGCCTATATCTGACTCCAGATTTATGAGGAAGAATTAACACCCTGCTGCTTCCTGAAGCTTTATTCCCTTGCAAGTCTACGTTTTGTTTCAGCCCTTGGAGTCGACCACATATTTTCTTGCAACTTCTGTTGCTCTCAGCGTCCGTGTCTCCAAATGCACTGACCCAAATGTACCAGTGCTTGGGAGAAAAGTTGTCTTGTATTCATTTAAGATTTTTTTTTCTATTTTATAATTATGCACCAGGAATAGCCCAAATATCACCAAAATGTAACCCACTGCAATACATAAAGAAATTTAAGTTGCAGTTTGCGGTTCGGCTCTAATTCCTGGAGACACTTTTTAGTGCTTTCCGATCCCAGCACATTATCTGTTTTGTAAGCTGGGAGGTGAGGTTGTCATAGGTCATTTGGCCCAGAATTTGGGTGGGCCTTTGATTTCTTTCCAGGGTTTACTTTCCACACAACTGCAGCCACCAGAATGAGTCGGAGCTAGGCTGAAACTATTAATCGGTATCGTGGTTAACATCTTATCCAATTTGGGCCTAAGAGAAAAGCCTGACTCATAGATACAATGTGGAAGTTATTTGCCTTTTCGGAAGCCCCAAGAATCCTTTCTATCAGACTTGGCTCCTGGCAGAAAAGAGAAAAAACTGATGACATTGGAGATCATCTCATCTGCTCGCGATTGAGGGAAAATTAGAAATCACATCACTCAGGAGTACTGTGAATGCCATGACAAAAAATTATTCTGAGATGCAATTGGCTGGAAATTCTGAGTCTAAGAGTCTTGCCCTATCTGATTTGTAAAGAAGAGAATTCTCAGGACAGGAGTCTCAGCAACATCCTTGAAGGCCTTCCTCACTGGCGCATCCCATGCTGGACTGCACAGAATGGCACTGCCAAAGCACTCCCATCCGTGCAGCTGGCCCTGCGGCCCCGGCCTGTGCCACCATTCCAGACACACGAGGAACGCACCACAGCTGGCCCATAATTAGAAGCTCACAGCAAACAAATCATGGCTTTCTTGTCAGTGTTCCTCCTACTGACCGTGCTCAGAGCATGGCAGATCCACCCACATGCCAACAAACACAGGACAACAAACAGATATTGGATAAAAACAACCCAGGTGCCTCCAGTCGTGTGTTTTGCAGTGGTTTCCCTGCCACTTCCCTACTGTCCAGGACATAATTTTGTTTGAAATTTTCTGTCTGTACCATCATGGAGTTTCCCAGTGAAAGTCCTGTGATTAATCCTCAGGAGTTGAATTCTCCTGAAGACTTATCTTTAATAACGTCACTCCATGCAGAAAACAATTCAAAACAAAGAAGAGCTGCTTTAGGCTCTATACCTCCCAGGGCTTGGGAGTAATTTTCTCCTATAAACATCATTGACATGCCCAAGAAGGTATGTGGCACTTGCTCAGATTTAAGAAGGTCCTTTGACCCCTCGTGGATGCTAAGATATAGCCAAGGAATAAATAGGCTGGTAGAAACTTTAACAAAGTGTGATGTCCACAACTTGAAAGTAGGAAAAGAATTACATTAAAACAAACCAAAAGTCAGCCAGAAAAGAAAAGCAAAGCAACCGGAAAGATTCAAGCTCCTTGCAAATCCAAAGATGGACTTCCCTATCAAATTTTAAACAGACACAACTAAAATTTATGAAAAGCCTACTACGTGTTTGATCCTGTATGTGCTGAGTATTGGAGGCAGAATGAGAATTCTGATGTGGTCCCTAGCCCCAAGGAATCTATAATATCATCAATGTGAGCAGAGGCTTGGACAAAGCACTATGGGGGTTCAGAGGGGGACACAGATTCTGCATGAAGGAGTGTACCTAGGAGATGGGTATTGAAGGGTGGTGTTGTAAAGAATATAATCCCCTAAAGAGGTCTGGCTTCTGCCAGTACCTTTGCTAGTGTCTCTAGTGCCTTCCTTTGCCTAGGGGATTTGGTTTGCACTTGGATAGTCTAGCAATGTGATTTAGGATGGGGGCTTTGGGTCACGAGGCACCAATGCACTAGAGACTGAGATCAACCATATGGGCAATCAATCAATCAAGCTTGTCTCTGTAGTGGGGCCCCAATAACAACCCTGAACACAGAGGCTCAGGTGAGCTGCCCCATCTTTAGTGATACTTGGTCTGAGTTGTTACACATTGATACAAGAAAGTCACACACCCTGACTCCAAGGGAAGAAGATGGACAAAACTCTGCATTCTGTACTTCTCCAGACACTTCCCTGTGTTCTTCTTTCCATGGCTTATTTTAATCCTTTCCCCACAATAAACCATAACGTGAGTACAATAGCTTTCAGTCAGTTCTGTGAGTACTTCTCACAAATTATCAAACCTGACAGTGGCTTGGGGACCCTTTTGCCCCTGCAGCTGATGTCAGAAGTAATGTGGTCTCTTGAGGGACCTATTCGTTCTAATGGTTCAGTTGGCATAACTCACACAAAGATGAATGGGATTTTGTAAGGGAGAGGAGAAAGGTGCCACAGGAAAACTACTCAATCTGATACCTTTAAGGTTCCTCCCTGATATAAATCCTGACTCCAACAAAGCCTTGATAAACAGCCTTTGTGCCTTTACCAGGATTCTAAAGTATATGATAAGGATCTGAGCCAAGCTGATATATGGAAGATGAACAGAGTGCCTGAACTGAAGTTAAACCATACAGTTCAAAACATCTTTACTGTATTGACAATCTGGTTAAAGGTGCCTGTTTGAGACTCCCAGAGGATAAAGTTCTTTTTCTTATTTACCAAATGAAAGAATATGGTAGCAAGAAAGCCAACTTTTTGTTGTGTACGTGACTTGTGGAGTGAAGAGAAAATGTTGAGAAATTTTTCCTTAACTCCTCATTGCAGAACAAGTCAATGAAAGAGTTGTCATCTCCTAGTGCACAAAGTGGACATTATCTAGGGCGATGAAGCATGCACGTGCTGCGTGGTGAGATTTGACATAGGGCTGCGTCCTCCAGGAAGCTTTCTCTGAACCTGGTGGTCACGGAAACCTCACGGATGTTTTCATGACACCTTGGGCATGACTCTGCCGTACCTCTTCTTACAGAACAACAAACTTATCTGTGTGCTGCCTTCTAACAGAACCTGAGACCCCTAATGCTTGGATCAGTGTGGTCCCTGCTTTGGTATTTTCAGTCCCTCAGACATTTATGGGCCTGACCCACAGAAGATATTTTTTAAGTTTTTTTTTTTTTTGGTTGAATGAATGAACTAACCAACAGCTTCAGAGTAGTGTGGTTTAGCGGAAAGAATAGAACTTTTGGATTAAAAAGCCAATTGGGTTCAAATCCAAGCTTGGTCTTTAACAAGTATGTGGCCTTGGGTAAATGACAACTTCATCCAAAATCCAGTTTATTCAACTGTGAAATGGGTTTAATATAACCAGCCTTAGAACCTTGAGGGAGGCAATACTTGTATTGAACACTTGCTCTGGGTCTGACAGCTAGTAAATGTTCAATACCAATTAATCCCCTTTCTTTTTCCTGGAGTACAAAAAAGAAAACAATCAAATATAGCTGAGATAATATTTCAAAACCCTGAATTCAAAACTATGAACTTGTTAGACAAGGACATGTCTAGACTCAGAGTGGGAATAGAAGCCTGGTGAATTGGTGGGTAGGAGTCTTTATCATGGGATTACTTCCACAATAATTACAAGGGAATCAGATCTTGTCTAGGACACAGGTCCAGATTTGAAAGAACCCCCCTTCCCACCTCTTTCAATCCTCGCTACAGCCAGGGACATGCTCTGCTGTGAAAGTGTCACAGCAATACAGGGAATAATGACTCCATCTCCTTTGAACTGAAGCATAGGTGGGCTAACTAAAAGTAATTTTACAAAAGATGTCAGTGGTCTGGCAATGGTACCTCAGTGACAAACTATTGTGATTAAAGGTGATTTTGTCAAAGCAGAACTCTACCTCTCACAATGGAAGCTTTGTTTATTTCACATGGGACAGCAACTGGCTATCCTTTTCTAACAGCTTGCAGTCTACGTCCAGGCATACATCCTATCTCTCTACACTCCTAAAGCCCCAAAGAACTGCCATTTACAGAAATACATCTAGGATATAATCTGTAGTTAAATGCATAGTTGATTCATCATTATCTTGGGTTATTTGGAATTCACATTATTTATGTTACTAATCCTGTCCCCAGACCTCTAAGTCATTGCTCATCATCCCTCTAACAAATAATAATAACAGAAAAATCTCCCTCAACATGATATTTGGACATCATCTGTCTGAAAGGTAATAAGATACTGCAACTACAATGATTGAAATGAAGGGAAAAGATTGTTAATATAATAGAGTTTCTACCGGGCACGCTTTAAATCAACGTGCAGAAGCAATTTAAACGACCCATCCTGTCATCATGTTTACAATACATCGATTTCTCTCTTTCTTTTTCCCCCTTGTGGTTTTTATCTCTTAGGTTATTTTTCCCCTTCCTGTGAATTTGGATAGCGAGCCAAAGGAAAAGAAACTTCAACAAGAAGTCTGGCTCAAATCACTCCAGGGCCAGACTGCACCTTTTACAACATTTCTAATAAATCATGAGGAAAAAGAAATCTCTGCCATAGTAGCACATTTGACAAACTGAAATTAAATTTTGCCAACTCTGGAGACACCAAGGTAACCTACTTTGTTATTTCTTCCCTGTTAATAGTTAATGGGTAAGAGGGAACATTTGAGGTTTCTGTTTTTTAAAGTGCCTCCCTCTGATCAAGTGTGATTCTCAAAACCCCAAGTCCATATTTAGCATGGAGTATGAGTTCAGGGGCTAACAATAAATATGGATATTTTTGCATATAGATGTATATGTATTTTTTTCCTTTAATTCTGAAATTGTTATCTCAGAGAGTGGTAAATGGAAGTTTTTGCTAGCAGTGAATTTTCAGTGTTATCAGCTGTCAGGTTGGAAAAATGTATGGCAGTAATAAAGGGGGGAAATATATGATCCATAAATAAAGAAAAACGGGACTTGTTTGGCATTATAAAGTTTTAACGCCTCTAGGTAGCAAAGGCTCCAAACAAATTCCCTTCCTTTAAATCTTCTTATGCTCACTTCAGATTGTGTCTCTCACATTCCTGCTCCCAAGCCTGTAAACAGTGCTGTGGCTGCAGAGACCTGCATACCAAGGAGGAAGAGGCACTGCACGGGCTGCCTCCACGGGAGGACTTGGCTTTTCTTCTTCTGTACGGGTCAGGGTGAAGAGTACGTCAAACCTCTAGCCGGCAATGAGCCATGAAAAAGTTTTTCACGGAAACAACGTTCATGGAGAGTGCCTTTGTGCCTTTCTAGAAATTTCCACATGCTGCTGAAAAATAATGATCAAGATCATCAACATGTATTGATCACATACAATTAGACCATGGTCAAGGTTGGGTGCAGCAATACTGGGATGACGGAACCTGCCTTCAGAGAGCCCATTGTCTTTTGGGGGAGAAAGATAAGATACCCTATGAGGCCGCCGAAATAGCCTAGAATAGTGTTTACATGCAGCACGGGGATGAGGATTATTGGTTGAATAAACGAATATGAATGTAAGGTTGTCATTAATTCACTGGGAGTGGAAAGGGTAGTGAAAAGTTTTGTTTCGTTTTGTTTTGTTTGGGGGGCTGGAGGAAAAGGGGTTGGATGTGTATCAATGAAGGAAGTGACTCTTGATCAGGGAGGAGAGGAGGAAACGCCACACTGGTTCCAGAAAGCTGTTCTTCAACATCACTTTATATTATATACATTTTGTTTTTAATGACAGGGTTGCCTTGGGTAAAAAGATAATGATGAGTCAGCATATTATAGGCAAACAATCCAGGCCATTGTGTGAAGGTCTTTGCTCTGGTAGAAATGTGTTATCTCCCTGAAACATCCAGGCGGGCTCCTCTGCTGTCACTGTACAATTTGCATGCTTCAGTAATGTTTTATGTATTATGCTACTTATACGCTAAAATGTACATGCACGCTCCTGCAAATTTAGGTAAATTATGAATAAATTAAATCTTATCTAAATAAACAAGTGTCTTTTTGAACCAAAATGCAAGCTGTCATGAATATTTAAGTGGACAAGGATGAATCCTCTTCCTCCTGCACTTCTTACAGAGTGCATTCTGTACTCTTGATTGCAGGAAGGAAAGTGTACACAGCTAGAGAAACAAAATCGACTCCTCACTAGGGACATGAACGTTGAGAAATCTGATCTGGCGGAGCGATACATTAAAAAATAAGATGCATTATGGAAATTAAGTTATATGGGTGTCTCCTAACCCTGGTAATCTCTGCCTTTTCACACTATATTGGAGATGCAGAGTTTGAGCACGGAGTTATTATTTTGATCTTTCTTTTAGTGGAAAGAGGCATCTCATGCATATTTCAACTCCAGAACCTAAGGAAATCCAGACTAGTTGCTTGTTGGTTTATATATTATTTCTGTAGGAAGCTCATAAGCATAAGGATTGGCTCATTGAAAATCTAAGTTTTCAAGAACATTCAGCGCCCAGGGTCAAGTCTAAGGATCTCAGTTAATGTTTTCAGGCCGCATCTCTATAGTCTTATTTTCCATTACTCATAGCATCTGGGAATCTGAGTTGAAAGGGCGGATGGGGATGGAGTTAGAAAATAATCAACAGGGAAGTTTTATAAACTTCCTTCAAAAGGCCACACTTTCCCACCTACACACATTAGCCCCCTTCATCCAAGGTTTCACGCTCCGATTTCAGTTCTCTCACAACTGTGGACTGAAAATATATGTGGGAAATTCCAGAAACAAAAAATTCCTAAGTTTTAAATGGCTCGCCATTCTGGGTAGCATGATAAAATCTTGTGCAGAACAGCTCCATCCTGCTCAGAACCTGAATCATCCCTCTGTGCAATTTCTCCGGGCTGTCTGTGCTATTTGCCTGTAAGTCACTCGGTAGCCCTCTGAGTTTTCAGATTGAATTTCACAGTATCACAGTGACTGTGATCAAGTAACTTTTATTTTATTTAATAACGGCCCGAAAGAGCAAGATTAGGGATGCTGGCAATTTGGAGATGCCAAAGAGAAGCTGTGAAGTGCTTTCTATAAATGAAAAAGTGAAAGTTCTTGACTTAAGGAAGGAAAAATTTATATACTCAGGTTGCTAACATCTATAGTAAGAATGAATCTTCTATTCATGAAACTGTCAACAGTACATTGCTATTGTTTAATTTTATGATTGTTGTTGTTAATCTCTTACTGTGCCTCATTTATAAATTAAGTTTTATCATAGGTATGTATGCACAGGAAAGAACATAGTGCATATAGGGTTTGGGACTATCTGTGGTTTCAGGCATCCCCTAGGGGTCGTGAAACATATCTCCTGCAGATAAAGGGGTCAACAATCCTCTTGTATAGTCTGTTCCTTCTGTCTAGAGGCCCTCATCCTCTTTGTCTGGAGCAACTATAGCTTTCTTGCTTCAAGACTTGGGTCTTCTCCTTCATGGAGCCTTGTCTAAGTTCCCCAGGCAGAGCGAGGCGTGTTAACCTAGTTGGAAGCCCCAGGAAGGCAAGGCCTATGTCTGCTTCTTCTCCATATATCCCTGGCAGCCAGCACAATGCCAGGCATGTAGAAGGTGTTAAAAAAAAATCCCTCCTAAAAAACGTCTCTCTTGTGGTGTCTGAGCTTATTGAATAAATCTCTCTATGGCACCACAAGATTGCTGTAATTCATTGTTTGTTTATAGGTTAGTCTGGCCCAATGGATGGCTGTGCCCTCAAAGGCAGAGGTCCATCTTATTGATCTTGTATTCCCAGGACCAAGTGCCGTAAGTATTTGATAGATGTTTGTTTATTGAAAGAAGGAAAGTTATATCCATTACATTGCAATTAACTGCAGCCACAAACCTGAGACTTATTAGCTCCTATGCACCCTACAATATTATCTTTGTCATAGTCAGTGTCTAGGCATCCTCTTTCATTATTGTTGACAGTGGTCTTCTGAATCTCAACAGGCTCCAAAGGTCTTAGTCATGCTCACTTATCCAATAGTTGTCTGTTTTCTACTTAAATCCTTCAGGAAAAGACAAAGGCTTCATGCATGGTCAAGGTGGGCCACTGGGTTGAAATAAGGAAGCACAATAACCGTCTTAGGGAGTAACCTTGCTTCCCTTTTATTTCTCCAGCTCTGGATCAGCTCTGGGCAGACCATGTACCAGGTTAGAATGGGGTAGGGTGAGGAGTGGACGCGTGTCCATTGAACTCCGCAACAGAGAAGAGGCAGGGCAGAGGAGAGAAGAGAGCGCTTTCAGGGGAGGTGGTGAGGAGGGCAGGGGACCTGCTGAGCCTCTCTGTGTGGGGTTGCTGTTTGGAAGACCAGCTCTGTCACGATCTATATCTGGGCTCTGCACTCAGGACAACAGACAGAGACAGCGAATCAATGTCACATCCAGTCTGCCCCTTTCCACATGGATGCCCCTGCTCAATCGGCCATGTATGAACTTCTATGGAATTTCTATGAACTCGTTTTAGAACGTAACTCTCTTTGCCATGAAAAAAACCTCCCTTCATATCAAGTTTAAATCTCTCAGGGCTCTGTAATGTAAATCCTCTTCTATCTACTCTGTTTTAAGCGGAAGGGCTGACACCTGTCCCCCTCCTTCTCACTATAAGCATATATCCACTGCAGCACCATTACCACACTGGGGTTCTTCCTCTTTTTTTTCAGACTAAGTCCCCCAATATCGTCCATCCACCTTCACTTGGGACCTCATCCTGGGAACACATTGCTCATGTGGGGGACGTGGTCCTGCCTCTGCAGAGCTTCAGAGTCAGACCTGGCCTGGTCTACATGTGTTGGTTTATAAAATAACACTAAAGACCTCATGCCCACAAGAGGTGACGTGGAAGCGATGGAGACACAATTAGCGGGCCGTAATGGGCCAGTTAATGTTATTGATAATGAGGACACATTTATTCACAGAAAGAGGACTGCCACCTGCCAAATGGCCAATGTCCCTTTGAACCCTGTCATAGACAGAACACTGGGCCGACCACGAGTTTGACTCAATCTCGTATCCTTTCAGTCAGACTGAGAGCTGGCCTCTCCATCGGAGAGAATATGGGTCAAGTTCAGAAGGACCAAGCATCACAGATTTTTTTTCTCTTTCTGTAAATGCAGGGCCTTTACTCGGTGCTGTGAGGAACTTGTGAGTTCTGAGTTCATCTGATCCCCGGACTCCCTGCCTAACTGCACACAATCCAAAGTCAAACTGAGGGGCTGGCCCACATTTCTATATAACAGTGTCCTCGTTCCCGCCTGCCCTTTAGGACAATATCCTGCATGATCAGAGCAGCAAGAGATGACACAGAGCAGCTCTCTGGGAGGAAGATACGGTCTCTGAGCAAGACAAAAACAAGAAAAAAACACTAATGGAAAACCCACGGATGCAGTTCAAACTGTGTCCCCATCAGTATGAAAGGCAAGTTTGCAGGGCTGGAGACAGGCTTTGATCTTGCCTCGAAGTCAAAGGCAATCTGGAAGATCTCCAAGTGTAAAGGTGCAAGAGAAATGCTTCCAGCGAGAGAGATTTCATGGAAGGTTGGAGTGGGGTGAGCTCACTCACTCTGCCGTATATCCTACTGGGAAGAAACTCCATTCCCAAAGTCCTGTTTTCAATTATGATCTGCCCAGTCTCATCCCACAGAGACTTCCAGCCTAGTCAGTTGTGCAATCAACCCAAAGTGTGCCTAAGCGCTAACTGGAGTTCTGATGGCTAGTGAGTGGGACTGTCAGAGGTGTTTGAACCAGAGCAACTCCATCTTGAATAGGGACTGGGTAAAATAAGCCTAACTTATTTAGCTTTATTTAGCCTTAAAATAATTTTCCCAGTAAGTTAATCACAGAATGAGACAGGATCAAGATACGGGTCATGGAGACTTTGCTGATAAAACAGGTTACAGTGAAAAAGCCGGTTAAAACGCACCAAAATCAAGATGGCGACAAGAGTGACCTCTGGTTGTCCTCACTGCTACACTCCCACCAGCGCTATGATGGTTTACAAATGCCATGGCAACGTCAAAAAGTGGCCCTATGTGGGCTCAAAAGGGGAGGCATGAATAATCCTCTTGTTTAGCATATTGTCGAGAAATAATCATAAAAATGGGCCACCAGTAGCCCTCAGGACTACTCTGTCTGTGGAGCAGCCATTCTTTTATTCCTTTACTTTCCTAATAAACTTGCCTTCACTTTACGCTGTGGACTCGCCCTGAATTCTTTCTTACACGAGATCCAAGAACGCTCTTTTGGAGTCTGGATGGGGATCCCTTTCCAGTAACATCTTCTTGGTGACCCAGATAGGACAATAGTGAGGAAACCCCTGATCCAAAGGCTAACTTGGGTAAGTGTGGGGGTCCCGTAACATCTTTCTGGTGACCACAGAAGAGACAATAGTGAGAAAACCTCTGACCCAAATGCTAACTTTGGGTAAGTGGTGGGGTCTGGTGACATCTTTCTGGTAACCACAGAAGGGACACTACTAAGGAAACCCCAGACCCAAAGGCTAACCTTGGGCAAGCAGTGTGGTGCAGTAACATCTTTCTGGCAAACCACAGAAGGGATGATACTGAGGAGAGCCTCAATCCAAAGGAACTAGACTGCAGCACTGATTGGCGGACTTTGGGTAGGTGGTGCTATACCCAGATAAAGGATGCGATTGGGTTAGGGGCCTGAGTTAAGGGAGTTGGCGTCTCTGCTAAGACAGAGACCATTAAAGGCTCCTCTCAATAAAAGGCAAGGACACTTGACCGAACTTGGGCTCGAGGTCCAACTTAGGAAGGTTAGAGTCCTTCCTAAGATTTAGGGAATTAGAGGCCTTGGTAAAGAACTAAGAATGGGTTTGGCACTATAGGATGTTAACTGCTATTATCTTTGGACTATTTTACTTGGCACTCTTTGCTGAAGGCTATGGGTGACAGAATTAGGCATGTACAGTATCTTGGGATATGGGGAGCTTTTTCCTCCCTAAAAAGGAAAACTTGAGAGCCAACAGGTCTGCTGGAAGAGATCCCTTTGCTACGAACAAGTGGCCACCTGAAATTTTCAGTGTTGTTGCAATAGGTGGGTCTTACTCTGGCCTCTCTGAGCTTTCTGCCTTCCCCACCCTGCTGCACACAATGCTTTTTTCTCTCTTTCTCTTTTCAATCTTTTCTGTTACTCAGGGCAACCATCTTGACCAGCGACCACAAGTTGAAACTTCTGGTCAGAGGGTGGATTAACGATGATGGGCCCAACTAGGTGCAAGTTGGGGCCTTGCCGGTTTGATATTGAGTACTAAGCAGAGCGGCCAATGTCTGTGTTTTGTCACATGTATTTTGCTCTGGAAAAATGGAAAAAGATAATTTTCTTTTATGTTGCAGGTTGGCACCCAGGGCTATGGTGCTGTGAGCTGGGTCACTAGGGCTGCTCAAAAAAGGGAACCCAGAAGCCTGGCATGCTGGCAAAAGGGTAAGAATTTCTTTCTAACCAGACTTCTGGGCTCTCTCTCTCTCTTTGTGCAAACTGGTTGAATGCGTGGTAAAAATCACTGTGTATCTCCTCTGCACAAAGTTTTGATTATGAGAAAAAGAATTTGTGAGGCTGAGCTTAAGCTGTAGTGAATCTGGTGTGCTCTGTGTGTCTTTCTGTACCGTTCTCTCATAAAGAGGGGTTCCTTAGGACAGAATGAGGGCCTAGGACCCCATAAGCCTGCTGTTCAAGATGGCCTAGAACACTGGTCAGCCATGACTTCAGAAGCTTGACCTTGTTACCGTGTGGCCGTGCTTTCTTTTTTCAGAATGGCAGCCTGGGTTCACGGTTCAATTCCCAGCCGAGGGAATGGGTTATTCTTGGTTTAATATCTGTTTGACCTTTACCATTTGTTTATTCTCTTCCCCTCCATGAACCACCTTAAATTTTCCTTTTTCTGAGTACAGAAATGTTGGCTGTTTGGCATGGCTAAAGTTGTATTTTAAAAAAGGGTTTAAAGGACGTATTTTTATTTATTTATTTTTTTGAGACGGAGTCCCACTCTGTCGCCCAGGCTGGAGTGCAGTGGCCGGATCTCGGCTCACTGCAAGCTCCGCCTCCCGGGTTTACATCATTCTCCTGCCTCAGCCTCCCGAGTAGCTAGGACTACAGGCACCCGCCACCTCGCCTGGCTAGTTTTTTTGTATTTTTTTTAGTAGAGACGGGGTTTCACCAAGTTAGCCAGGATGGTCTCCATCTCCTGACCTCGTGATCCACCCATCTCGGCCTCCCAAAGCGCTGGGATTACAGGCTTGAGCCACCGCGCCCGGCCAGGACTTTTTAAAAGAGTGCTATATTTAAAAGTCAGCTTAATTAAAAGCAGATCTTCAGGCTCTAAGAGCCTGTAGTTTCTTGGGAAAAACAGAGAAAGCACCACAGACCTCATTTGGGGGGAAAAAAACAAAAAAAAAAAAAAAAAAACCTCTGTTTTCCTCATGGAACCCCAGGAATTAAAAGTGGACCGATTCCTCTCAAAATCTAAGGTTCTGTTCTGTTTTGCATTGTGTTATCTGATGGTTTTAACTTTTGGGGATATCAGAAATTACTTTGCATTATGAGAGAGCTTTGATGCGTAGTAACTAGGTAGGAAACGTACTTTTGGGAATGGGCTGATGCCCTTTTTGGGATTCAGGATCTGGTATAAAAATGGGACCCTTAATTTCTGGAGATCTGTTCTGCCTTCCAGCTGTGCCTGCTTATTAGGCCCTAGAAACTTTATGCTTTAAAGAGAAACTTAAAAACTGGCAAATGAAAAATGTTACAACTACTGGATCTTCTTCCATCTGCCTATTTACATGTTATGTGTGTGATGTTTGTATATGAAAGAGCTTTAATTAATTCGTTTAAAAATAATACAAGCTTGAATCAAGTATTTTAAAATAAAAATAAAAATTATCATGCCTTTCAGTTCACATGACTTTAGTAATCTTTGTGAAATAAAAATCGCTTTAAAGATTATTGGTAAAATAAAGACATTTGGTCTTCTGTCTGGTGTCCTAGGCTCCACACCTAGTACATAATGAAAATCCCTTACTTACCACTGTTTTCACCAAAAGTAAAAGTCGCTAAGAGTTAACATTGTGACAGGTATTTGAGACTACTAAAAAAAATTTTTTCACATGCAAGGTGTGTAAAGAAAGTAAAATACATTTTTGGTAAAAGATTATAAGAAGGTGTGAGAATATGGATTTCTTACCTAAGTTTGGAATTTTAAAGGATTGTTTTAAGTTAGATAAGATAAAACTGAACAGTTGAACAAATTGTGAAAGATTTGTAAAAAATTATTCTTGTAAAAAAATTCTGTGTGTGAACATATTGGCTAAAGTTAAGAGGGTATTATATAGTTTTTCCATAAATTAAACATTTGAATAAAAGCATAATGAGTTTTTCTTAGACTGAAAACCTGCTTATAATCTGCTCTTTAACAAAATTATAAAGGGTTATAAAAGGTTTATAAAGAGCTTACCTTATGGTCAGGCATTAAAATTGGAGAGATTTATCTATAAGGTTTTATTAAGAATTTAACAGTAATAGTACACCAACGGAAGGGTGAAATTTGGCTTACTTGGCATAAAAATCATACAGGAAGCATTGTCAAATATGAAATAGTGTTTGGCTTTCTTTGGGCTGTATTTGTATAAATATCTTATTGGTATGTGGTCCAAAATTATGTGAAACTCCTATAATTCTGATAGGACTTAGTGTAGATTATCAGTAATAATCATAATTGTTACATAAAATCATTGTATGCCACAGAGGTAACCAAATTTCTTTGTCAATCATGTTTTTGACTGTGGCTGCCCTAAACATTTTGTCATCCATAGACAACTGTTGTCTTGTTTTAATCCTCTTCAAAAGGTGGCTTATAAAAAAAGGTAGCTTATAATCAATATAGGACCTTAACAGGTGCTCTTAAACGCAAGTTTCTGATAACTTTAGAGATTGTGACATTAGAATAGAGGAACAAACTTTCAGGACTCATGGAGAGCTGAAAGCTCATGAACATCAAGCAGAATAGAGTTAACTGCATGGACTAAACTAATACTAAACAAACGGAAGTCCGAAGTAATCTTTTTTAACTTTTTGTTTAAAACATTGCTAATCCTTTACTTTGTTTTTCAGAGTTAAGAAAAATCTTCTGTTGAGCTATTTACAGCTTGAAGCAGTTAAGTAAAGTATACTCCTGCAAACAAAATTTGGAACATATTTTTTTCCTTCTACCTGATTTCTAAATTTGGAAGTTAGTTGTATTCTTAACTTACGGCAATATAGTTATTTGCATAAGTGCAATACGAATCTATTTTCTTTTGTAACACGACCCAATTGGAGAAACTGGTTATTTTACCAAGGCTTTGACTGGGATGGCATGCTTTCTTTAAGGAATCAAACTTACAGAGCTAATAAAAGCCCCTTGGGAAACTGGCCTCATACCTTCTCTACACAGTCCCTGTACAGGGTTCCTGACCTGTGGTAAGTAAAGAATGTCACTTTCTGACACGTCCAGGAGCCCATGTCATCTTGGGACCTCAAAAGGACAGGAATTTACCCAACTCATAGGTATTTGAGGGTACAAACCCACAGCAGGGCTTGGCTTTTAAAAAGCCTTATCTGAGATTACTTATGGAACAGAGTTTCATCAAAGCCAATTTTAAAAGCCTCTGTGAAATAAATATTCTTGCTGCACTTTATACAAGTAATCAGGCCAAGTATAATAAAGTAAATCAGTCTTACCATGATTTGTCTTTAGTAAAAATGGAAAATCGGAGAGGGAAAAATTATGTTTCAAGAACTATGGTATACCTGTTATTAAATTCCAGTCTCATCAGTTGTTTTTAAGTTTTTAAGTTTTTTTCCTGCATTGTAGGCTGACCCTGCTTATTCCTGTAAACCAACCAGTGATTGGTTGCTTCTTCTGGCTGCTACTCAGAAGAAACAAGACTGGGTAATGTAAAAATCTGGATTGGATCAATATTCTAATCCTGGACATATACTGGAATCATCTAGCAACTCCATATCAGCTTGGTTCCAAAAATTGCCCAGTTCATGGAAACCCTTCTAATTTAGTTTACATGGGATGATTTTGCTTATTTCGTTATGTTGCTGCTGGACTCTCTGTGTAGGAATGCAGAATAAGCTTGCTCAATGTTTTCTTAAATGGAACACTTATCACTCTTCCAGATACCACCTTTTGTTGGAACTCAAGAGTTATAAATGGCCCTTGACATGCCAAAGCTTTCTGACTGGGCTGCTCTCTACCCTGAATACAAGAGACCTTCATAGTTTGGCAGAAATATCATCACCTCTATTCAGCATGAAGAAGTTACAGAAGATGGATCTTCGTCCCTCTACATCCCTTAGGATTAAGGGTTCTCTTATAAAAGGGAGTTGGGAAACATCAGAGGTGTTTAAACCAGAGCAACTCCATCTTGAACAGGGGCCGGGTAAAATAAGGCTAAGACCTGTTGAGCTGCATTCCCAGTAAGTGAAGGCATTCTTAATCACAGTATGAGATAGGGGGTCGACACAAGAGGCAGGTCATAAAGACCTTGTTGATAAAACAGTTTGCAATAAAGAAGCTGGCCAAAACCCACCCAAACCAAGATGTCAATGAGAGTCACCTCTGGTTGTCCTCACTGCTACACTCCCACCAGAGCCATGACAATTTACAAATGCTATGACAATGCCAGAAAGTTACCCTATACAGTCTCAAAAGGGGAGGCATGAATAATCCACCCCTTGTTTAGCATATCATCAAGAAATAACAATAAAAATGGGCAACTAGCAGCCCTTGGGGTACTCTACCTATAGAGTAGCCATTCTTTTATTTCTTTACTTTCTTAGTAAACTTGCTTTCACTTTACTCTATGGACTTGCCCTGAATTCCTTCTTATGTGAGATCCAAGAACCCTCTCTGGATCGAGGCCCCTTTCCAGTAACAGGACCACACAGTTTGGGAAAGGAATGGGGTCCCAATGGCCACCTGTTCAGGTAGAGGCTTCCTATTTCCCCTGTCCTCGTTGACCAGAAATCAGGTGCAGGAGAAAGGCTTGGGCAGCTCAGAGATGTCTAGTCACAGACATTTGACTAAAGGGCAGTGGGGAGAACGGGCACTTGAGGTCATGATGGGGCACTACAGAGAAGGGAAAGAGACTGAAGGTGGAGATGGTGTGAAATGGGCAGCACCCAGGAGGTATAGGTGCAGCTTTTCCAATGGATGCCCCTGTTGAGGATGGAGATGACTAGACACATGATCACCATGGCACAGGTAGCAGTGAGGTCCATCCATTTTCAGGAGACTGACAGAATACCGACAGCCTGTCTCAGAACTTTACTTAATAAATCAAAGCTGACAACTCCTCCCAAAATGATATGAAAATGCTCTTTAGTGTCCATGACCGGCATACGTTGTATTCATTTCACTTTCTAAAGTAAGAGGTGAATCGTAATCACAAACAATCCATTTTTGTCAGGTATCAACAGTACATCTTTCTTTAGCCACCAAAGCGGGGGTCCCTGTAATCTGGCACTGCCTGGGCCTGGGGTGAAGGAGTCAGAGTGAAACAGCAAACAAAGCAGAGACAACAGCTCCCATCTGCAGAGCACTTTGGAATATCCAAAGATATTTCACCCATATGATTTCTTTTGAGAATCATGACCACTTTATCAGATGGATTTTATTAACTTCCCTTTTCACAAGGGCAAGTGCAGGTGGAGAGGGCATAGCTGGCACTCTGTGCACGCCACAGTCCTTGTGGTGGGCAGCCCTATGCAGCAGGAGAGCCTTGCCCTCAGACACCTGCCCTCCTGGTGCTTGCGAGTGAGCTGCCGGGTGGGCTCCCTTTGTTGGCAGCTCTAGGCCTTGAGTTGGGATAGAGGCAAAGCTAACCCAGGCCTGTCCTCATGCGTGCTCCCAACTCTTTCTCTACCCAAACTGCTGCCTCTTCTTTAGCTCTTTGATTCAGGGTAGGGTTCCCTGTGCCTTCCACAGAGGCCACGAGCTAATCATAAAAACCAGTAAGGGTCAAGAGGCAAGAGTGAGTGGTTGCTATCTTTGCTGCCAACAGAGGAAGACTTTACCCAGAACTTCAAAAGGCAGTGTTCCAGTCACCGTTTATCACCAGAATAAGAGGAAGGACTCAACTGGTTTAAATGAGCCTCATCTGTGAGGGGTCTCAGCTGTGGAGGGGACCTGAGGATAATAGATTAGAATCCTGGAGTACTCTGCCTGCGAGAAACCTTCATCTGGTTCACTAGGAGATCCCATATCCACAGCCAGGCCAAAGAGGCAATCAGAACAAAAGACTAACAGATACTGGACAGGCCCAAGCCACACATACACTGCGAAAGAAACCTTAACTCCAATCGAGTAAGAGGCAGAGCAGCAGTAGCTGTTGAAAGTTCAGCCAGTTAATATGTTCAGCCCATCTGGGTCTTACTAGGCACTCTCTGAAGGTGATAGGGCCTTGAACTGTCCCTGGTGGGGTTGGGTAGGAAAATAATTCTGTATAAAGAAGGCTTTGATCTCAGATCATTCTGTCAGTGTCCGATTACACTTAGGACCCGACTGCCATTGAGCGAATGCGTACTGTGCTTTAAGGTGACATAGTGAATGAAGGAGCCACATTTTGGTAGAGTGTGTGGGTCACTTCACCTAGATGATGAGCTGGTGGTTCACCGGAAAAAGTCTGAGACCAGAGGTCAGGGCATCACTTACACCCTAGTGGCCCTGAAAAGGCCATTCAGACATTTGGGGTACATATATGACTGAGTCCATGCAGGGAAGGTACCTCTCTTGATTGCTGCTTTCTCAGCGATATCACCTTGGTGCTACACATGCAAATATTTATATGTAAATGCAAGGATGTGGTTTATTGTTGAAATTCCTGAGGGGAATGCCATGGGAGTTGCTCTGGAGCAATATCTACTCCCCGACTCTCAAGCCACACAGCATGTTTCAGACAGAGAGACCATCTCAAATGTCCTCTCTGCCTGGCCCTGGGAACCACATCTTGAACCCTCACCAAGACCAAGGTGCCTTTATTCAGGCCACCTTCTCTATCTCCCAGTGTGGTTTTCTGTCTTTCCTAGACTGCAGGATGCAAATTGTGGGCTCAGGCTCCCAGTGAGAGCGATTAAGACATCCTGGCAGGGAGGCAAGTTCTTTATTTGCCCATTTTTGATGGGACAGCATAAAGCTGATCGTTTCTCTGAGCTCCCTTGGGACCATCAAAGTCTACGTGGACAGATGGAGCATATAAACAGGCCAGGCAACTCCCTAGCTGCTGGAAAGCAGACAGTGGCTTCTGTACCTCCAGGAGAGTGGGGCGGGTGGAAGTCAGGCACAGAGGCCTTTGCACCTGCCGCTTCCTTGCCTGACCCTACTGGCTTTCCATTTGCCACTCTTCCATGAGCACATGGATTCAGAAGATCGTGGCTATAATCTTTTTTTTTTTTTTTTTTTTTAACACAGAATCTCGCACTATCACCCAGGCTGGAGTGTGGTGGTGCGATCTCGGCTCACTGCAACCTCTGCCTGCCGGGTTCAAGCAATTCTCATGCCTCAGCCTCCCGAGTAGTTGGGACCATAGACACGCGCCACCAAACCCAGCTAATGTTTGTATTTTTAGTAGACACGGGGTTTCACAACATGAACGTCTCGATCTTTCAACCTTGTGATCCACCTGCCTCGGCCTCCCAAAGTGCTGGGATTACAGGCGTGAGCCACTGGCGCCCGGCCAATCGTGGCTATAATCTTAGCTCTACTATTTATTACTTACCTAGCCTAAGACCAATCATCTAATCTCTCTTAAGCCCATCTGCATAACAAAATGTTATTCATATCAGTTTGCATGGTAGGAAAGGAGGAAACTGACTACTTCTGAGCACCAACTGTGTGCCATATATATAGTATCTGGAGACAGTAAGTCCTCTGGGAAGGTCAACCAGCATTGTGACTCCAAAACTTGAGGTATCTCCACTTCAATATGATGAGAGCTGGGAGCATCATGATGAGGTGAGCAAAGAAAGCACTTGATAAGCTCCAAATACCTATACAAATTTAAGACATTACATGTGAACTGAAACACTTGTTGTGCTTTTATCGCAGTCATTTTCAAAGGAGAAACTGAGGCATGGGGTCAGGGCACTGTACTAAAGGTCCCCCAGCAAGGCAATGGCGGGCTCTGAACCCTGGGCTCTTTGCTCTTGGCTTCTTGCCCAGCTCTGGAAGGCAGGTGGACTCCCTGAGCAGAGACTGCGTCATCCTTGGCTGGACTGGAACCAAGCCGCCCTCAGAGAACGTCCAGGGAGCAGAAGCTCTTTCCATGTCATTTGCCAAGTTCCTCAGGGTGTTATTTCTCCAAGGAAACCTGCTATTCCTTCCTAGAGTCACTAAAAAGCTCACAATGGGAACTTCGTGTAACTTAGTTTTTTGTGTCGTGCAAGTTTTTTTGTGTTGTTGCTGTCTTTTTTTTTAAATGGGAAAAATACTTCCTTTTTCCAAATGCTATCAATTTCAATCAAACTGTGTATACTGCTAAACCAAAAAGGCTGTTCAAATCGCTGTGTGTGTTTTTTTCCTTCAGTTTCTCTCAATCCTTCTACTCAGCTTCTCCAAGAATTAAGATTTGATCTTTTCAAATGTAAATCAAGCAATTTACAAAATATGTATTTTGGCATATAGGAAACTTGGCTTTCCAAACAAACTGGAGTTTTATTGATTCTGTGAACTGCCATGGAGTTATCTTGTGGCCATAATTTGAATCTCTAATATGAGACTTTTCATTTATACCAAGAAGTACATTCTGCTTTTATCTAACTTCACTGTCCATTTCTGCATTTTTAAGTGGATAAAATAAGTGATGTCAGTTTTAATATGCTTTTCATGAGTTTAGTTTCTCAAATGTTATTTTTATCATTTTGTCAATTTTACTTATTACTGAAACAATACTTGATGCCACAAAATAAATTGAAATATGAAAAACATCCACCCACAGCTTCCCCAGCCTAAGACAGCTCTTCGTATTCACCCATGCTCTTGCCAAGTTTTTGACACCCTGCATATGCTTTTATGGAGTTAAAACAATTCTGGAAAAGTAATTCTCAAAATAAGTTTCACACAAACTTAAAAAACAAAACAAAACTTCCTTGACTTCCTTTTCAAGGTCTCCAATTCAGTTTCACATAAAACTTTTCTGTATGTTTCATTCTAAGTATATGACAGGGACTTTACATTTCAGAGATTAAGAATACATTTCTCAGTCTCTAGTTAATGATATTAATAGTGGGGCAGAAAATATTAATAAATGCAATGCAACTGATCTTCAAGGTTAATTATTCAACTCTTTACATCAACAAATAGTACACATGAATCATCCCACACAAGTCTCCTCTTAAAGCATTCAGGGAAAAGGGTTCTCCAGTCTTGATTGTGGATCTTTTTATTTTTTTAAGTAAAAACAAAGCTCCTGTTCACATATAGCCTAAACTCTTCTGGTAGTAAGTTTCTTCTGTGTGTGTGTGTGTGTGTGTGTGTGTGTGGTTTTTCAGTTTTCTATTTTTCTCTTTAATAGTTGATACTTCTTTTTAAAAATTGTGTTAAAATGCACTAAAATAAAATTTATGATTTAAACTATTTTAATGGTACAGATCAGTGGCGTTAAGTACATTGTACATTCCTATTGTCATGCAACTGTCACTACCACCCATCTCCAGAAACTCTGTACCTGTTAAATCCTAACTCCTCATCCCCATTACCTCCAGCCCCTGACAACCACCCTTCTACTTTCTGTCTCTATGAATTTAACTACTCCACAGACATCATATAAGTAGAATCATACAACATTCAGTCTTTTGTGTCTGGCTTATTTCACTTAGAATATATTCCAGGTTCATCCATGTTGTAGCACAGGCCAGAATTTCTTTCCTTTTTAAAGCTGAATAATATTCTCTTGTTAATATAGACCACATTTTGTTTATCCATTCATCCATCGATACTTTGACTACTGTAAATAATGTTGCCATGAACATGGATGTACGAATATCTGTTTCAATCTCTGCTTTCAATTCCTTTGGGTATATACCTGAAAGTGGAATTTCTAGTTCATATGGTAATTCTATGTTTAATTTTTGGGGGAACCTCCATATTGCTTTCAACAGCGGCTGCACCATTTTTATATTCTTACCAACAGTGCACAAAGGGTCCAATTCATCCTCTGCAGTCATTTCAATCTCTTTCTCTGTACTTGGAATAACTAGCCACAGCCCTCATTATAGTCCTTCACAGATGTAGGTTCACCCTTGTCTCTAAGTCATGGCTGTGGTACAGAGATGTTCAGCCCCAGCCCAAGGGCCCAGGGCAGGGCAGAGGCAGGAGTCATCCCAGTGGCAGTCTGGCTCAGGAGCCTGGACACTGCATCATCATCACGGTGTTAGATCGGCTCTCAGAGAAACTGCTCTTAGCCCCTCTTGCAACCTTATTGATATGGTTTGGATTTGTGTCCCCGCCAAAATCTCACGTCCAATTGTAATCCCCTGTGTTGAAGGAGGGCCCTAGTGGGAGGTGATTGGATCATGTTGGGAGATCCCCCTTGCTGTTTTTGTGATAGTAGGAGATCTGGTTGTTTAAAAGTGGGGAACCCCCGGCTCCCGCGCCTTCTCTTTCTTCCTCCGTCCCCAGCCGTGTAAGGCGTGCCTACTTTCCCTTCACCTTCTACCATGATTTTAACTTTCCTGAGGCCTCCCCAGTCCTTCCTGGACAGCCTGCAGAATTGTGAGTCAATGAAACGTCTTTTCTTTCATAAATTACCCAGGCTTAGGTGGTTCTTTATAGCAATGTGAGAACAAACTAATATACTTATTTTTCAAATTTGCTGTTTTTCAACTCAGAACTGCTTCATGAAAAGTAGCATCATGTGTGAGACTCAGTGAGAGGTGAGGCTCTGGCAGCCAGATGGGGCAGGCTTGCCCATCAGCTCCATCACCAGCCTTTCCAGTCCTGAGAGCTTTCCAGTCCTCCTTAGCTTCCTTGGCTGTGAGTTTGGGTGAGGTCTAGTGCCAGACTTGACATGACCAACCTATGACTCTAGGAGACGGTCCATGCCCTCTTCCTTCCCACCACCATCTCTATGCCCTCTGGACTCCTTCATCAAGGTTTCCCTGAACCTGGTCTAGGCTGTGGGCAAGGAGGAGGGGACAGGGCCTGTGGACCCAGCAGGGGCTACATAGGGAGATTTGGAGGCACCAGAAGGTGTTCATGCCCTCAAATTTCTTGAAAAGGACACCAGGGACCCCCATCTTCCCTCTGCCTTAAGCCTAGTATTTCCCAAAGTTGGTTCCTGGGATGAAAGTCCCTCAAATGCACCTTGCAAAAAGGGTTCCAATGCTAAGTAAGTTTGGGGAACACTTTGTGGGCTATGTGTCTCTGCAGAGTCATATGCACTTTGATATGGTAAAGGCTCTGGAAAATTCTACAGTAATGAAACCTATTTAACTGTATTTAAGCCACAGTATCCACCAAGATCTTTGTTAAAATACAAACACATAACCAGGATGGTAACTAATCAAAGATAACAATCTGTCTACTTTGCAACTTTGCTTCTGCATTGAAATGTAGGAACTGGGAACAAGTGAAGACAAGATGGCCTTTAAATTTTTTTTCTCATGTTATTTAATTAAACTACTTGATCTTTCTAAGTCTTCATGTTTTAAAGTATGATTTAATATAAAAGTAACACTTGCTCATGACAGAATAATCAGACAAGTATTAAAATTAAAATGAAAAATAACTCGTAATTTCAACAGCCAGAAATAATCACTATTAGCATATTGGGTATTTTCTGATAATATTTTCTAGGTATATATGTGTATATATACACACACTTTTTTTGTTGTTTGTTTTTTTTTTTTTTTTTTTTTTTTTGAGACGGAGTCTTACTCTGTCTCCCAGGCTGGAGTGCAGTGGTGCAATCTCAGCTCACTGCAAGGTCCACCTCCTGGGTTCACGCCATTCTCCTGCTTCAGCCTCCCGAGTAGCTGGGACTACAGGCACCCGGCACCATGCTTGGCTAATTTTTTTTTGTATTTTTAGTAGAGACGGGGTTTCACCATGTTAGCCAGGATGGTCTCAATCTCCTGACCTCGTGATCCGCCCACGTCAGCCTCCCAAAGTGCTGGGATTACAGGCGTGAGCCACGGCACCAGGCCCATATTTTGTATTTTTTATGAAATGGTGAGCATGCCAGGGATATCATTTTATATTTTGATTTTTTTCTCACCTAACATTACAGCATGAGCACCCAGTTTAACTGAGTGGAACTGTCTCCTGAAAGCGTATGGGAAAGAAGGCACTTACATTTACGTGCACCTATGAGGTGAGAGAGCATCTGCATTTGAGGCCACCTTTTATTCTCACATCAACTTTATGGTACACATATTGCCCCTCCATACACTGAAGGGCATGAAGCCCAGTGGGGTAAGGGGGTGGAGAGCACATGATCGATGCTCCTCCCAAACCCCCAACATCTATTCTAGAATCCTGGGTGCCCAGCCCACCCACCTGTGTACCTTGCTCCAGTGGCCCCCACCTATAACTGTGTGCTGTCTGATGTCCTTGGGCCAGCCTAGGTCCTTCACTCTCCTGTCTGCCCCAACTTGCAGAGAATGGGAAGTGCTTGGCAGTTCATTTAGCCAATGATTGCTGTGGGCAGATGAGTATTTGCTTAGAAAGTCCGATACACTGTAAGCTGTATGTTACATCCTAGAGCTTCCCAGCAGGATCAAGCTTAGACTGGGAGTTTACTTAAAATCACACTTCTGTTTGGCGTCATCCCTGTCTCTATTCTGCTTCCCTTTTTTCTTCCTGTTTCTCCTGAGAGCATCTGCCTAGGAATCTTTGCTCAGGGTCTCCCTCTGGGGATTGATCTGAGACTGGTATTTCCTTCATGGTCATACATCTTAAAGCAGAAAAAGCAGCATTTCCAGGACTCGAACTTAGGTCTTCCTGACCTCAGTGTTGACCGTTTTTCTATCACAGACTCTTCCTTGCCTGATTCCTAAGAGGGCAGCCGATGTGTGTGGGAGGAAAGTCTTCAGGCTGTGGGGGGTGAGGCTGGGCCCTCTAGATGTCTGGGATGTGAGTGGAAGGAAGACTGCAGGTGGCTGTGGGCAGTGGGAGGCTCATGAAGGATGAGAAGCCTACCGCTATCCTCTGTATACACACACCTCGGGGAAATTCACTGTGTCGTGCCTCAGCCTTGCCCCAGACAGCCACAGGGCACAGAGCACATGCTGCAGATGAAAGAAGCAATGGGCTTACCACTCTAACATACTGGCCCCCAGCCAGGTCCCCACTTACTGTGCGAACAACCTCGCCAAATGTGCCAGGAGCCTCCTTGTACGAAGGCCAGAGAAATGTGACTGTGGGCTCATGCTGGGAAGCAATTTTGGTCCATTTCAACCATCATGTCATGGCAGCGGAATACACAAATATAGACTAGACTTGTCCAAGGGAGCTTTTCTTTCATTAACCTTGAAGAACGAGGCACATCCCGTTGACGGCTGCTCTAGAGCCTGTGATTATGAGTGGCCAGGTTCGATGAAGCAATAGGACTTAAACAGCAGACATTAGTGCTGCCAAATGCATTTTTCCTCTTAATACACTAAAGATCCATCAAAAATGCTGAGAAGGGGGTGTGTGGGAGGGACAGAAAGGCTGGGATGATGTGGCAGGGTGCAGACGCTTGCCATTGGGTGCTGTTTGTCTTCAGCAAAAGAGATTAATCTCTCAGTTCTGACCGCCTAAGAAGTTAGCAATCTCTCTTTCTCTCTCTCTTTTTTTCTCTCTCCACATGCACACACTTCCAGTGTGAGTTCTCATCTGTCATTCACAATGCAGACTCATATTTTGACTTTGATCTCATAAGAGGTCAGCAGCAGTGACCGTGGTGTGTGTGTGTGTGTGTGTGTGGTTTTCTGCCTGAATTCTGTGATCAGAAGAAGGGCAGAAATGCTTGTGATGAACGATGTGTAAACAGATCTGTGCAGAGACAGCTGATAGGCAGAGTCTTCTGCAAATGATACTGAGGGAAAGACTGTCCTCAAAGCCATCTCAGTCATAGTGCTATTTATGACTGGAGTGGCAGAACAGTCTTCACCTGGATGTCAGGTTGCTAGAAGGGACTGTGGATTTTCCTAGGAAAAAGATTAATTCAGGAAAGAAGCATGGTTTAAACAAAGCTGAGGTTCTGCTCCTGACTGTGGCATTTAGAACAGAAGTGGCAGCTGCTGAGGGACCAGGACTCCAGCTAT
The DNA here is from genome assembly GCF_002776525.5 of Piliocolobus tephrosceles. Lineage (NCBI taxonomy): Eukaryota > Metazoa > Chordata > Mammalia > Primates > Cercopithecidae > Piliocolobus > Piliocolobus tephrosceles. Next base: position 115,990,001 of record NC_045446.1, read on the forward strand.
GTATAGGGTTCTTGGTTTCCCACAAATTGACTTCATGTGCTGCTGAGGCACAAACACTCTCTTAAAGAAATTCTGCAAAGATAACTGTTGACCTTTGCTGAGTTACCTTGCAGGTAGAGCCTTATAAAGGAGACTACAATACACAAAAGAAAAAAGAGCCCTGTCCTTGGTTCCAAGGATGGGAAGAGGGGAGGAACACAGGCTATCTGGGGGTGAAAAGTGGTAATGATAATAAAAGCAAATATGGAATATGTTAGCTTCTTTAATTCTCACGATGGGCCCAGGAGGGAGCTTCTATCACTATTCCCATTTTTACTGAGGAAGAAACTGATGCATGGCAACTTATTCAAGGTCACTGAGCAACATTTAGCAGAGCTTGGATTGGAGCCAAGGCAGTCTGGTTCCAGGGTCCACACTTTGAATCACGGTGCTATACAAGCCATTCTATAAACAAAGAGACAACTGAACTGGACAATGGATAGCAGCCTCAAAAGCCAGGCCAATAGGAGGAGGAAGAGACCCCCAAAGTATATCTGAGCTGCCAAAGCTTGTTCATAATCTAATGAGAGAAGCCACACATATAAACACTCATGGAAAAGGCTTATAACTCTGACAAAAACATACATAAATTGAATTGACATTAAAGGTAAAACTATAACTCAACTGGGGAAGGACCATAGTTGTGGAAATAAGTTTCTCCCCAAGGTTTCTTCCTCTTCTTGGAAGAGGAAGTAACCTCCACATGAACCAGGTTTGAGGAGAGGAAGGAGGATGAACTGAGAGTCCATGAGGCAGCTGGAGTTGCTTGTTATAGCACCAACCTTAACCTGAGTCTTGCTATTTCTGTTTTTGGCCATGGCAACATATCACTCCTTCTTACCTCACCCTCCTTTCTATCTCTATATATCTCAGTCTAAAACCAATCTTTTCTTTTTGGAATTTTCTTCATCATTTACTTCTTTCCTGCTCTGATTTACCCTTTAGAGCTGTAATTAACTCTGACAATCTACTATTGTATAAGAAGCATAATCTGAAAGGAGACAGACATTTTTTTACCAATAGCTTAAGTAGCAGGAATTCAGGAAGGGAGTAAGGAGAAGGAGAATAAGGAGAGAAAGAGGGAGGATGATACCGGAATTAATTTCAATACAACAAACAGGTAATGAGCATTTGTGATGTGCCAGTTGCTGGTGCTTGGTGCTGGGAATACAAAAGACAAGTTCTCCAACACCAAGCTGCGAGCTCCCAGAGGGTAGGAACTGACACTTAAATGTGTAATGACATGACAATCTGATTAAATTTAATAAAGGCGTGGGCAATGTGTCTGGGAGCACAGAGAAGGTTGCCTTTATTTATGTTTCAGGCAGAAAAGCTGGGAAAGTTACAGAAGTGATATTTAAGAGCCTCAGGTGTTGGGAAGGAATTCGCTGAATGAAGGGAGGAAGAGCATTCCAGGCAGAGGAAAGAGTTTGAGCAAAGGAGGAGAAGTGCATGACCTTCTGAAGACGTAGTGATTGCTCTGGATGTGGCCAGGCAGCAGGCTGCGTGGAGGCAGAGGGGCCAGACAGCCAAAGGCCTGGGATTCAGGGCTCAAGAGTTGGGACCTACCCTACAAATAACGTATAGTTGTTGAAGGTTTCTAGACAGAAGAATGGCTTGGGAGGCTGTGTGTTTGAGAGACTTCTTCCCAACCACAGGGTGGAGAATGGGTGGCAGGTCAGTGAGGAGGTTCCTGCCCTGGTCCAAAGGAGAAAGGCTGAGACTCTTAGAATCTCCAAGGAGAGGGCAGAGTACAAACGCAGGACGACATCTGCGGACACGTTGAAAGTTTAATGATCCTACACTTAATTCTTCTCACAGTTTCAGAAATACTACCTCCTTTGTACCACTCTAGGTACCTGCCACCTCCTATACAACGCCTTTCCTGGTACTCCCAAAGGCAGACAAATTCTCCCTCCTTTGTGCCCTCCTGCTTTATGTGTGTGGCCTTTCTCTCTGGGTTCTCTAGATTCATATTGATTTGTGTACCGGTTTTGTTTGTTCTCACATGGGTACAGAAAAGGGCAAAGCTCTGGAAGTTTGAAAACTTGTTTTGTACTAAAGATATAGTTCTCGATTGCCACATTGCCCTGGGAAAATTAATTTACCTCTTGGAAGGCTTGGTGTCATCATTTCTGGAAATGTATCATTTAGGCTGCAGGCAGGAAAACAGCGTTCATGCAGGTGTCTGCCAGGTAGACTGAGGCAGCCCAGAGGTTAGTAACTGTAGGCAGCCAATCCTGGGCTAGAGGAACAAAGGAAGGAGGAGGTACTTCCTGAACTCAGGAATGAAGACCACCTAGTGGGAACTGGGACCACCCAGAAGAACTCAACTACTCTCTTAGAAGCCACCCAGGGCAGAGATAGAGAGATGCAGTACCCTACTTCTCCCGTCCTCTACCCTGCAACCCCTTGACAGTGCCTTCCGTTGGCTGAACCTACACAGTAATCAGTTCGCAGGGAAGAGTGGGGAATGGATCCGAGTGTGACAACTGGCAAATGACCAATATAAAAAATTCACAAAAAGTCTCTGGCCCTACTTATTTCACAGGATATCAGTTAGAATCAAATGAAATGATACATGTGAAAGCCCTTTGTAAATTACAGAGAATTATGCAAATGTATGCTCGTATATTAACGTTTTATCTGGCAGTCAAAAAATCCACATTTAGCTGTTATGAATTCTCTGCCCACTTGGATCTGAAGTGGAGTGTGGACTGACTGCTTCTCTAGGGATAGTCCATGAGGTGTGGACGTCCAAAAGTCTGCCAGGGATGTCTGGGGGCACATGGACTGTACCACGTGATACAAAATCTTCTGGGCACCTGTCTCTAAACCTTTACCATCAGACCAGTTGAGTGCCCATGAGCATGGCTGGTAGACACGTGGACATGGAAAAGGACCTCTCCAACCCTGCCCTTCTTGGCAGTGAGCAGTGAGCGGCCCTGAGGAATGAAGCCACAGCCAAGTGAAGGAGTTCCATGCTGTCCAGGTGATGGAGGGAGGAAATTGAAAAGACATTCGAGAGTTTTCTGAGCCGAGCTCTTCCCCTCGCATCATGCTGTGCACTCTACACATGCTGTTTTGCTCCTGATGATAAAGGAGATGCTAGGGTAATAGGGCTGACGCAGTTGAACCCTGTAGTCTCTTCAGCCCCATTAACCCACATCCACCCAAATGGATTCTCAGCCAGTCCCATTAAGACATCCTGTCAGAACCATCCCACGTCATTTGCAGAGTGAAGTGAATATCAATAAAATTGTAATGAGTAATTTTCCCAGCTTCACTGACTCTTACTGGAAATGAAGCCAGCCCTCTGCTGTGGGTATTGACAAAAACTCCATTCCTCCTGGGAGCTACTGTTCTTCCGCTGGGTAAATCTGTATTCATCTGAGCAGATACCAGGTGAGCTAGTTTAACATCCATGGGCACATGGGCAGGAGGTTTGGAAAGGCGACTCTAGGCCCTGTCCCTTCTGGGCAGTGAGCAGTCCTGATGAATGAAGAGGTTTACCGCTCTCCCTGCTGCGTCAACAGAACGATTGTTGCACCAGGAGGCAGGGAGGGCACCTGGCTTCCCCAGCCACTGTCAACTACTCCCACCATCCACCCCAACTCCATCAGGCCTCATTATTCCTTCTATAACACCATAGGTCCCTCCCTTCCAGTTCTGGCATTCTATGATGCTGAGAGACAGAACAGCCACAGAGAAATCAATCTGCCAGAGAGTGATGCATTTGACAGTGTAGACCCTCGAGGCCCGGTCTACATTGCCAGGCATTTGAGAAGCAGACAGAATGGGAGCTTTGCTGGCAGTTTCTCACTGTGGCTTTCTGACCACAGAGAGCCCGAGCATCACACCTGCTCCATGGTCATGACAGCCAGCACTGGGATACCAGAGCTGTGTGTGACAAGGTGTTAATTCAAGGCTTAGGAAGTGTGATGGTTAGGGACTGGCTCACCCTTTCCTGTTCTCTGCCTGCTGTCTGAAAGGCTGTCAGCACCTCCTGCTGATGGCTGGCTGCTGGTGCCTTGCTGCCTGCTTCCCCCACATGAAAGTGTGGAACACAGCATGAAGGTGTTTCTGCAGCACCTGGGCTGCTGGTTTGGAATGTGCTACCTGTGGGGGAAGACTGGAGGACTGCTCAGTTACTGTTGTGTGCTGGGATGCCAGCTTCCTCTTCCCAGCTGCCCAGGAAAAGACAGGGCAGGCCAAGCTGGGGTTCCAGAAGTGTGAGTGTGGGGAGGTGTGCATGGGTGCATGTGTGTGTGTGTTTGGGTGCATGGGTGCATGTGTGTGTGTGTTTGAGTGCATGGGTGCGTGTGTGTGTGTGTTTGGGTGCATGTGTGCATGTGTGTAGCAGTGTAGTAGGGAGGAACAAAGAGGTACAAAGAGGAATGGAATCAGTGAAGCTCAGATCCTTAAAGTCACTTTAAGTTGGGTTTTCAGGGGGAATTTACAGACTTCTGGGGGACCCCAAGTGGGTGGTATTCCTCTGCCCTGCCTCCCTCCCATGCCAAAGCTCACACAACAAAGGTAGGTTGCAGGTCTTGCCTGGCTGCCAAAGCTTTCCTAGAGCCAGGGGGCCAAGAGCAAGTTCTGTGGGGCCGCCTGTTATGTGGCTACACCGTGTGTTAACCCAGTGCTGGCCAGGTTGGTTCGGATGGCACCGGTGGTGAAGTGGGTACTGGTTTCCTCCCCTCCTCCCCCACTGGGCATCCTGCTTAAAGCTGAACACTTGGCTGAAGAGAGGGTCTGACCAGACAATTCACATTACAAAGTATAGAGCAGGATGCAACTTATAAAAGCCCTTCCTTATCTATTTTTCATGTGAAGTGAAGTGGAGAAGGTGGAGTTATTATTCTCATTTTAGGAATAAGGAAACTGAAGCCAGCCATGAACCTGGAGCGCCGAAGTTCAGCCCAGTACCTCACTCCGTCCCAGGATCTGTCTCTTACATGAGCGGACGGTGGCTTCCGAAAAAATTCCAAGGGTGCTGATAAAGGAGCAGCTTCCTTCCTTCTCTCCTCCAGAAAGTTGGAGAAAGGCAGGTGTGGGACCAGGAGGGCTGCACGGCTTGTAGTATGCCTGCCTGGCCATGGTGACATGTGACAGTCACACAGTAGAGGTGAGTGGCACAGTTCTGGAATTCTTATTCCCTGGGAAGGTGCATTGCCCTTTTAGCAGCAAATATAAGACCCGAGCTATGTGTCTGAACTGGTCCTGGGTAGTCTCCATTTCACAGACTCCAGTCTGAATTAAGCATCAACCTGCTTGATCTTTTTCCATAAGAAGTAGTAACCTACATTGAATTGCACGATGTGCTTCACGTGTATTTGTCTCTCACCGTAAACCCATGCATTTGTTATAGAATTATCCTTGTTTACAGATGAGAAAACAGGAACAGAGGGAAAATAAATTGCCTTGAGTGCATGCCTCTAAAGTTGATGGAGCTAGGATTCAAATCCAGGCTGTGCGAGCGACTTTGGATCCTCCCTCTCCATCATGCATATACCGCACCGTCCTTCCCATGTAGCTCATCCACCATCATCTGCTCACCTGCTTGTTTTCCTACTGGCCTTAGGTGTGAACAGAGTACATGTCCTATTCATGGTTCCACCACCAGATCAAACAGAGAGCTCCTCCTCGCCCCTCCCTGCAAGCACCTGTGCACAGACCCACCCCTACCTGCGGCACTCGTGATAAGGCTCAGGGAATTATGTCACTCGCCTCCAGGCATCAAGGCACCTCCAGCTTGGACCAGTTTCCTGGATCCCAAGGCCTCTTTCTCTTCTGCCCCTGGGCCACATTGCTAAATATATCCCTGTATGAACCCATTTACCATCTGTAGCTAAAATGCCTCTTGACTGTTCTGAGCCAAGATTAGAAGTCTGTCTAAACGTCAATGATTATTTCATCGGCTAAAAGCAAATTGACCAAGCTCACCCTCCCTGCAGACTAAGAAGGCTCTCGGTCTATTTGTAGCTCAGTCTGATGTGCAAGAGGCGGCTGCTCTGAGTCGAGGCTGCCTGCTGCTTTCTGTACCAGTAGAGTTTGCTGAGCGAGTCATTGATGTGTTTAGTCTGGGATTAGCAGATACCGTGGTGTAAGTCAGGTAGGCTTCTTCAAGCAGACCCAGGTTATCAAAGCAGCAATGCCCCGGTGCTTGCACACCCTGCAGGGCCACCACAGCAGAATCCCATGGGGGTGGGGAGCTCAGGTGGGCAAGTCCCTCATGGAGGTTTGCACACCTTGTTCAGCACTGGACATCCTGAACGCTCACAAGGAAGAGGTTGAACTGAACATGGTCTTTGAGAAACGTGCAGAAATATGACCGATTGTACAGGACCCTGAGAGATGGATGAAGTCTCTGTTTCTGTCTATTGATGAAGTTAAGGAATGAGAGCAGGGACTTGGGTGGAGGAAAAAATGCACAAAGAAGTACAGAAAAGAAGTTTTCCTTTCCAAAAAATTTCAGAATTTTTTTTTTTTAAGTGAGAGCTAGGGAAAAAGACTTGTATATGTTTCAGAACATATTCTTTCTTTCTTTTTTTAATTTTAACTTTGTTTTTCTTTGTGATCCCAAGCTTCTCACCTCCACTGAGTTTCCGGCTGCCTCCTCTGCGCTGAATAATACAGTAGCCAGCCCAGTAGACACAGCCCATTGCTGGGCAGGAGGCTCCCAATACACAGGGAAGGGATTGTTCATTTCATACATCATTTAAAGCCTGCTGCAGTGATTTACCAGTGTCAGCCTGTCTTCGGAGCACAGAAGGAGAAGAAAGAGAAATATGTATGCTTCCATTGTGTATCTGGACCTGGATCCTAGAGAGTGATGGGGGAGGGAGGTCGACTGGGTTTTCTTCTTTATCTAAACACTACGGAGAAGCCAAAGATTACCCCACAGTTAGGGAGAAAGAGGATAGGAAAGTGGTTGATGTCTTGCAGGGAGATACTGCTTCCCTTTCCACCTGAGCTGGCCAGGCAGGGCGGGCTGCCTCCTCACAGCCTGTGTATAGTCTCCTCATTCCCAGGTCCTCGCACTTAGATTCACCCTGCACCCTGTAAGAAGTATCTTCTCAAAACCATGCTGTTATCATGCTACTAAGGACCTAACACCTTTTCCCAAGGCAAATGGAATCGCTCCTTGCCAGTGATAGTGATATAGGAGGGGGGCAGGGAAGTGCAGGAAGAAGGATGGGGTCCCTGGGGAGGGCTCCACCCTCTGGCCTGTGCCCACGGACCTAAGTGAGGACAAGCCACTCCTGTTTTCATGCCCAAATGTTGCATTTTCCAAGACCACTCTGGCCTGCCACCCTCCTCACCCACCACCCCCCGTCCACCAGCCTATAAAAACCCCAAGACCCTAGCAGGGAGGAGCACACCAGCAGAACACATTGGCAGATGCTGGCAGGCCATCAACAGCAGAACGAGAATGACGCAGACGTCGAGGAGAATTTATTTGGTCAGAGGAGAGTCTGACCACTGGGTGGCCTGACTCCAGGGGAAGACCACCTTCCCACTCAATTCCCTTTGTGGCCTCCTCACGTACCTTGCTGAGAACCACCTCCAGTCAATAAAACCTTGCACTCATTCTCCAAGCCCACATGTGATCTGATTTTTCCAGTACACTAAGGCAAGAACCCAGGATACAGAAAGCCCTCTGTCCTTGCAATAAGACAGAGGGTCTCATTGAGCTGATTAACACAAGCTGCCAACCCAATGGCTAAACTGAAAGGGGACACTGTAACACACGCCCACTGTGGCTTCAGGAGCTGTCACACTCAACCCTACATGCTGCCTTGGGGCCAGAGCCCCAAAAACGTTCCCCACAATCTGTCTGTCTGCTCCCCCTATGGGTTCGAGCAGGGGCGCTCCTTTGAAGCAAGCCACATCCCTGTTGCACAGCCTGTGATGAGGATAAAGGAATGACTCCCATTTCAACAGCAGGTCTTCAGGACCTGTGCCTGGACTCTCCTCTCATTACCTATACTCCAATGGGTCCAGGTGCCTCGTGTTCTACACACTGCCTGCCTCAGCCATCAGGCTTCCCATCCGGCTGTTCTCCAGCTCGAAACACTCTTTCTCCTCTCTCCCGTTTCCAAAACTCTTTCAAGGACCAGCCTAACACCCACTCCATCTGTTACTCTTTCTGTAACTAAGCCAGCCCTTTCTGATGAGTCACTTCCCCAAACTTCCATGGCACTTCAAGTCAGCAGTGACTGGGATTAGATAATAGGTAATACTAGTGTTAGTTAATAACACTAATACATTTCACTGAATGATTACCGAGTGCCGCGCCCCATCGGGATGTGCTGTTAATACTTCCAGGTGAAAGAAATGAAGGCACAGCCTCTCTTGGGTACTTATTTAAAGCTACATTCAGCTAGGATGTAAGTTGGCCATAATCTGAACCCAGACTTTCTACCTGTTTTTATGAGCCTTTAACCACAATTTTTACTGCCGCTCGGTCCAGTATTACTTCTAAGGTAATTGATTTTTAGGTTTGAGTTTAGTTTTGCAATAAAACTGTGGACTCCCCATGGAGGCCACGCATGTCTTATATATCTGTTCCCCCTACCGCACCTAACCTCAGAGCTAGACATGCAATAGGCATTCAATATAAACTTGATCATTCATTGATTGGCCAGACAGCTCCCAGACTTGAGCACTTCTCTCTCTTCCCATTGTGGAAATGTCTGAGTAATACAGCTCTCAAGGAAGACTGGGGGTTGAGGGTGGGTGTGAAATAGGGGTGGGAGAGCATAGCCAGTTTGTCTTTAGGAGAGTCTCGTATTGGACTACTTCAAATTAACCAGTCAGATGTCTATTAAGCATGTGTTATGGCATACCACACACATGGAGGATGAGAGAAAAGGAAAAACATTCCTGTTACAAAGCTGCACCAGGCGGTCCAGCAGGGCAGCCCTTGACGAGAGCTTTGCTGTGTGGGGCAGAGTGTGGATAAGGGCATTAGAGGACCCTGTAGATCAATGTGGGTGATCAGCAAGGCTGGAGAGGGCTCAGGAGGAGGTGCAGCTGGTGGGGCTTTGAGGGAGGGCCACGTCACCCTAGGTGGAGAGCAAAGGAGGGCTGGGAGAAGGAAATTGCCCCTGATTCACAGCCTTCCCTCTTTGGTGACTGTAATGGTGAGGCTGGGATTCGTTTAGCCTTTTCCCCCACTCCTGATGACTACTAAGCTCTGCTGCTTGCTCAGTCTTTCCTACAGGTTGGTCAGGAGGGCAAAGTGTAGGAGTGTCATATACTATAACCCTGGATTCCGTCCACATGTAGGGGCTGGTCATTATTTGTTATCGTCTTTGATGCTGTTCGTGCCCTTTCTTATCCTCTTAGCAGCATTCAACTCTACTGGCTGTCTGCTTGGGGCTGCTATATCCGAATACCATACGCTGAGTGGCTAACAAATGACAGAGATTTACTGCTCACACTTCTGGAGACTGGGACGTCCATGACTAAGACACTGGCAGATTAGGTATCTGGGGAGGGCCTGGCTTCCTGCTTCATAGACAGCTGCCTTCTGGCTGTATCCTCACTTGTGGGAGGGGCAAAAGAGCTCCCTGAGGTTTATTTTATAAAAGCACTAATCCCATTCATGAGGGCTCCACCCTCGTGACCAATCACCTCCCAAAGGCCCCATGTCCTAATACTCCTAATACCATCACCTTGGAGACTAGGTTTCAACATATGAATTTTGAGGAGACAGAAACATTCAGTCCATTGCATCTACATACAAAAAGCTGTTTGTGGTGAACATGGGTGACCCTCTGCCTGAGGGCTTTTTTTTTTTTTTTTTCCTAGCAGGACATGGCAGAATCCCTGGGTAGTTAATGCCTCAAATGCAGCCTCAGCCAGTGACAGAGGGAGGCGGGGGGATGAACACCTGGCTTCCTTGCCCCTTGGTGGGTTTGACTCTGAGGACTATTCTGTACAGGGTGAGGCCTGGCTGCCATAGTCATGACTTGCTGGATAAAGAACCTGTGGCTGCCCACCCACCCCCCCTGTGTTCCTGCCCACTCTCTTGCAGTGCCTCCAGGGATCACCCCTGACATGAGTTACTGGCACTGGAATTGCAGGGTTTATTTCTGGGGGACTGAAAGTAGGACATGGTAATCTTTAATAATTGAAGAGATATGCATATTTGGCGAATAGATAAATTCCTCTAATTGTACAAATGGGTCCAGCTCAAGTCTAATAAACCAGGTGGACCCATTCTCACTGTCTAGACTCAGCCCTGCCATGCTGTCCATGTTCACAGAGAGCTGGCTGCATCCGCCTCAGGATGCTCTCATTACAGTGTTCAACTTACCCACCCCCGACCTCACCCCACTCCCAACTAGGATTGTAAAGTCCTGGAAAGCAGGGGCCTTGCCACACTGAGTCTTTACTGTAAGACCCTCACACAGAGTAAGTGTTCGGTGAATCACTTTCTAATTGGATCCAGTTAAGCAGAAGAAAACCCCCCTCTGCGCAAAGGCAAAGCTATTTCCAGTGCCTTTCTCTGGCTTCCAAAGTGATGAAATTCAGTTCCCAAGGCCACAGTGGTTCACTACAACCTTGTAATGGGTTCATTATTTATCCTGTTGTACCACCCCTGGGTGACCTTTCAAATGGTCTCACAAATGTCCTTTCCACAATTCATTTCAAATGCCCCTAAACAGTCCTCTAATCTTGAGTAAAGTTCATCGGGTCCATGTACAGCCAGCACCTCCTTTGAAACAGGGGCCCATGAGCACTGTGATTAATGACCAGGAGTGAGTGTGGGCGAGTGTGGGGGGCACAGGGGCGTATGTCCCGGGGCAGGGCTCCCTGTTCATGGTCTAAAGCCACAGCCCGTCTGCTCCAGGCTCATATTCTGCCAAGGGCCACACTGAACACCCTCCTCAAGATGCCCGGGCTGCCTGTGCCATGCATTCCACAGCCGACCCGCAAGACAGCTGGGATTGTCACGGACATCAATATGAAAGGCAGTGCAGAAGCCAGGCTGGATTCCAACGCCGTGGCTGGCTGGAGGCCCCATCCAGTCAAGTGGCTCGCCACTTAGGTCTGAACCAAAGAGCTAAACAGGAGCTGGAGAGCTCCCCTTGAAGCTTCCATCTCCGGCCTTTAGAGATGGAAGTCTCCTGAAAGGCAGGTCCTTATGAGAGGTAAATGGCTCCGTAGAATGCAGCTTCCTGACCCAGCCCCCATAGTGGCGCTGGAGGGCTGGGTCAGGAAGCTGCATTTGTTTGAGCATCTCCATGATAATGGGCAGAAAGGAGCTTGTCTTTCTTGGATCAGGAGCAGGGAGGGGAAGAGTGATCAGAGGAGACCTCCTGGCTCCACCATACCCTCACCATGCCAGGCCTGGCAGGCCCCAAACTGGACAGACAGAAGCTCTCTCCCACCTCCTTTCCAATTCCACTCATGGCCGCCATCTATTTGCACAGCTTATCTGGGAAGGCAGCAGTGATAATGTGAGCAGGAGTCCAAGAGGCCACGAGGCGTACCCAGCTCCTGCCATTACAGAGGAGGACAGCCACCCAGAGCACAGTTCCTGCCCCCACCCGCTTGCAGTGGAGATGTGGGCCCCTGTGCATGTGGTGAGACCTGGAAGTAGGTTCCCTGCACAGGAATTTTCTGCCTACCTTAGAGAGAGACTGGACCAAAACTGTTCTACATGGCCACAAGAGGCTTGGATCTCATTGCTCCAGACAAGCAGGTCTGCCCAGGCCCTGGAAGCTGGCTCAGTTTGGGCTCTGGAGCCAGGGGCAGACATCAAGAGCATCCATGGAGCCTCTTTTGATGAAAGGAGCAGATGATGCCAAATACAGTCCAAATGGACTCTTCGGAACCAATTCATCCCTTAAACAGCTGTGTACTGCCACTGGAAGCACGCCGAGGACACTGCCACTCAAAGCATGCCAAGGACGCTGCCATCTGCCCTGACGCCTGAGTTTGAGTTGTGTATCCTTTGGAAAGAAGAATAAGCAAAAACAGGTGACTCCCCTTCACCACTCATAAAGAACTTCTAAGTCTGAGTGGGGAGGGACATGCAGGACCACCTTAGAGAGAAAATCAAGAAGGAGGCCCTCAGCACAAATGGCAGGCACGCTGGGTTGTTTAGGTCCTGCTTCATGCTACATTATGCTGTGTGACTTTGGGTAAGTCACTTACCCTCTCTGAATCTTCAAAGGCTTCATATTTGCACAAAATTCTTCCACACTTCACAGAGTTTCAAAAACCACCAGAAAGAAAGGCAGAAAAACTTTTATCCAAGACCAGGTATGAGGCTTCAGAGTAAAGCTGAAAATAGTCATTTTCCTGGACTCTTTCAGGAGAGCTGAGTTACCTTGTAGATCTACTATGAGAAAACCTGGATTATTGAAGGGAAAAGGGCCTTTTTGGTCATTTGCAGTAGCCTCTCCCTTGAAGAAGCAGGAATCACCCTTGTGGCATTTGTTCGAGCATCTCCATGATAATGGGCAGAAAGGAGCTTGTCTTTCTTGGATCAGGAGCAGGGAGGGGAAGAGTGATCAGGGGAGATCTGAGTCTGGCACTGAAATCAGCTCTATTTTCAACCAGCACATTTCATCAAGGTCCTGAACACTGGAGACACCAGTGAACAGAGAAACCCCCAGTGCCTGTCTTCATGGAGCTTACCTATGTAGGACACTCTGCCATCAGGGAGTGGAAGAGGAGGCGTGGTCTGGAGTGACTCAGGATATCCTCCTATTTGACCACAGTTCCCTGGACTTTGCACTTAATGCAGACAGTGGCTGTGAGGTAGGAAATCAGCAGAGTTTGTTTTCCCAGCAGTGGTCACAACCTGGGTTGTCACCTTGCTGATCCGAACAGGATCTGGTAGAAACAAGGTGCAGTGAACAAACCGGCCAAAACCAGCAGACGGTGATGAAAGCGACTTCTAGTTGTCCTTGTTGCTCATTCACATAAAAGACACTTCTAGTAGTGTCATGACACTTTACAAATGCCACATCAATATGCCATGGCAATGACCTGAAAATTACCTTATATGGTTCCAGAAACTCCCTGCCCCTTTTCTAGAAAGTTCTAAATAACCCACCCCTTAATTTGCATGTAAATATAAGAGGGTATAAATACAGCTGTCAACAGCCCATATGCTGCTACTCTGGGCATAGGCATGGGGCTTGTGGGGTTGCCCTGCTCAGCAAGGAGCAGCTCCTCTGCTGCTGCTGTATGCTACCACTTCAATACAGTTGCAAACTGATTTCTTTCACCATCATCTCCCCATCGGATTATTTCCTGGGTGAAGCCAAGAACCCTCCCAGACTAAGCCCCAGTTTGGGGGCTCACTTTACCTGCATCATTTACATCAAACAGCCCCTCTAAGGGACCTTAGCCCTTGTTATCTTTGAAAAAATGCTCCAGAGTGTCCAGCTTTTCTTTCTCTGTCTCCCTCCTATCCCACCCCATCCTGGCCTTGTTTTCATCTTTGTCAATGTGGGTACTTTCCTGCTCTGTGCTGCCAGAATGGTGCTGAATATGAATGAGAAAGTAAATTAGATACTGATCAGGTCTCCATTTCCATAGTGTGTTGAATAATACCCCACGACAACTGGGGTTTGAAAGGTAGCCCAGCTCTGGGAGCAGGCCTCCTGGGCATCCAAGTGACGGCCACTGTTCACCAGCTGTGCCGAGTTACTACACAGCCTGGAGGTCAAGTCCTCCTCCCGTAATCACTTGGATGGAAAATTAAAGCAGCCTGCTCCCTCAGTGGTTACACATTCTGGCATGGAAATTAACAAATTCCCCCAGAATCCATAACAGATACATCTTTGTTCAGCCAAAGAACTTTGATATAAATTGTAGCTTTTTAGGATGGCTCTGTCAAAAGTGTAATATATCATGGAATAGTGAATACAAGTTCAAAAGTACATATAATAATATAATTAAGATAGCTTGACAAGAATGTATTTTAAAAGTATAAAATACCTGCAGGTATAATAGCTTCATAAAGTCTGTCAGATTTACTTCTGCTGTGAAGAAATTTAAAATGTTTTACTTTAATGTGATGCAAATGAAGGTTGAGGTATGCATATAACACAGTCCTTAAAAAATAGGTAGAGGGAAAAGAATAAAAGTCAGATTCAGGCCAAACAAGACATTCAACTTTGCAGGTGACTGGATAATAGATCAAGTAAACAGATTGGGGAGCGATGCCGGGCTGTTTGTAGAAAACACCAATTTCACATTTCCCTCCCTTGTTGGCTGTAGAAAAGTATGTGTTTTTATTCAAAATTAATGATTCCCTTTGTGCATTTTTCTTTTTGCTCAAAAGAGTCAAGCATAATTCTTGTTTAAAGCAAAAGCAATTTTTATATAATTACCAGCTCATGAAAAATTATTTTTCAATGTATTAAAAGCTGAGGAGAAGAGTGGGCGAGTCATATCCTGCATGCACATGTCTGGAACACCTCGTGTCCACAAAGACGAGCTACCTCCAGGTGACCAGGAGTCCAGGCGTCTGTCCAGCCTCATCCAGACACTGAGTAACAGTATCCCTCACTTGGCTGACTGGGTGCTTGGACTAAAACGCTTTTTCAGGCAAAGAAGCAGTAACTGCCTACTTAGTGTACAGGAACACCAAAGTATGGAATTATAAGATTAATGCAATCAGCAGGACCACATATTGGGGCACCCAGACCATCTTCCACTTCTAATTCCTCTGCTAAAATTTTTTTTTTCTAAGAATTCTATCTCCTCAGCCTGGTGGTTTGCACCATCAGGACAAACCCAATAATGTCCACATCTTTGCATCTCCCCTTCCTGTGCAGATCTGATCTGATGTACTAAGGTGATACAAGGGCACCTATCCCCAACCATTACTTAAATGAAACCCTCTGGCCTGATAGCATTTGCCAAGCCTTCATTTATTTCTCATTTTCTCATTCCCCGTTGGCATTAGATCAAAAGGTCTCTGAGTTAGCTAGCTACCTGGTCTCAGCAACTCTCCTAAACTTCCCCAGCTTTGGCCATGGTTTACAGTGGGGTCAAAAGTCCTTTTCCTCGAGACATGGCAGAAAATTCTGGTATTTCAGCTTTCCAGCCATGCTTATGAGGGTAGGTGCTTGCCAAAGCAAAAAAGTTAAAGAATGGCATGGGGAAAGCCTTGCAACAAAAGGCATCTCTTATTCAGGGTAAAAATTAGAAGCTCGAATCATGAAGCAGTGTAGTTTAAAAATCAACACTGCCGGTGCCTGTGCTGCTGATGACGGCACCCGGAAGAATTTTCAAAGTAAATGTACTTTTCACCATTATCTCACTCATTTGCATTCTGCTCCATTTGGATTCTGAAACTCGACTAGACGCTTTATTTTCAGGGTAGGTCTGCATGATGGCAAACACACAGTTTGGGAAGGAATTAGCCATATGGGCCCGGGCATTATTTTCTTAATGTGGGAACTGGGTCAACCCTCTACAAAATGTTTCCTCAAATACTTAAACTGGCACATTTTCCTTTTGAGAGGGGAGGTTTTCAGAATTAAGCATCCCAGTTGGCTGTGCGTGGAATGGTGACTGTATAGCTTCCAGCCCTGAGAGGCTCACGAAACATCAAAGGCGAAGCAACGTCAGACACAGCCCGGTCCAGCCTCCTCATTTTCTGACTAAGACATACAGGCCTAGAGAGGTGGAGACCTGGGCAAGATCAGGCAGCCTAGGACCGAGTCCATGTCATGCTGCCCTGTGCCTCACTGCCTCTACATTGGGAGAGGTCTATGTTTGCCCCTTCCTTTTCCTCCCTATGTCTAAGAACACTTGCTTTCCTGTAGAGGACTCCTCATCTCCATGTCTGGGTCCCAATCCACTCCCCCAACCCTGTGTGGTTTTAGAGGTGGCAAGTGTATGTCAATCAATCAATCACAATCAACCCATATAGTCTTCAGCACACCCTCCATGTATGACCTTGTGTCCAAAGCATAGGCCATTGGCTTATTTTCTCCTTGTCCTTTGTCTGTTCTTCAGAACCAGGGACAAAGTGAAAAAAAAAAAAAAAAACACTGAGGAGACCCCCCCAGGAACCACACTTCTCCCCTAGTGACAAACGAGAGACATAATGTGGGGAATGACGCTGTCAGGGGCGTCAGAAGTGAAGGATAACAATATATGAAACAGACCTTTTCAGGGCAACCCATTATTTTTGTAATTTGTTTAAACAAAACCGAGTGACTCTTTAAACTCTAATTCACATCTTGGAAAAGCAACGTGGCTATCTCTCGTTTCTCTCTCTGGAGTCGTGGCAATAATTTTAATGCCAGCAGAAGGCATTAGACATTAGAGGTGAGCAAGGCAGAGGAGCCTGGCTTTTATCAGATAATTAAGATGCTACCAAAGTCAAACCCTTATCAACATTAGACTAAAAATAAGCTCCTTCCATCCAGTGGGCTTTCTAGCAAGCATTCAAAGTGACAGTGCTCTGGATAAGGGTTTGCTTTTAAAAATGGTTCATTGTTTTTCAACTTTTATTGGCAATCCATTCTCATTATGCCCGATGCATTTGTCTTCATAATATGTACTTCACAATTACAATATCAAAGAGTTTGTGTCTACATAATAAAAATGATCTATAGAATAGTACAGGGAAAGCATAATAACACAGCGTGATCATTAATGAAATGAATACTTTGAGGGAAAACATGGCATCCCATGAGAGAACTTGTCCCTATATCATAAGATGCTAGAAACAGGCAGAGGCTGGGAGGTGAAACTGCAATTGAATCTCAGGTTCCCCGGAGGTAGCGAGTGCAGCATGGCACTGCTTGGCCTTGGTGATGGGAGGGGTAGAGGAGGGGTATTGGAGGTGACCTAGTGTTGGAAATAATGACTTCAAAGGGCATCCATCTTCTATCAGCTCATCAGAACTTTCTGGCCCCAACACTACCAGCTCAACAGACAACTGAAATGAAGCTCAGGTCTTTTTTCTCAAGAATAAGCATTGGCAAGTTCTTTTCATGGACCAAGATTTGCTGCAGAGGTGCTGTTCAGGAAGAAACAGATCTGCTGGAGGCAATGATCTCTAGACTCAGTTTCTCAGCCTGAAGGCACTGACTAGAGAAAGGGAAAATGTGGAGAAGGAGATAGCAATGTGGTAAAAAGATGCTTGGTGCCCATGTGGATAATTTCATCCTATAGCACACCCAGGGAGAAAGAAGTCAGCTATGTCGATAGCTGCCAAGTGGGGATGCACTGTGCCATCCCTGCTCACTGTTGCACCTGAAGCACCTACCCTAGTGCTTGGCTCACAGTACACACTCATAAATATGTTATTTTTCTTTTTTGAGACGGAGTCTTGCTCTCTCACCCAGACTGGAGTGCAGTGGTGTGACCTTGGCTCACTGCAACCTCTGCCTCCAGGGTTCAAGCGATTGTCCTGCCTCAGCCTCCCGAGTAGCTGGGATTACAGGCACCTGCCACTACGTCCGGCAAATTTTTTTTTTGTATTTTTAGTGGAGAAGGGGTTTCACCATGTTGGCCAGTTTGGTTTTGAACTCTTGACCCAATCTTCCTGCCTCAGCCTCCCTAAGTGCTGAGATTGCAGGTGGGAGCCACCATGCCTGGCCATAAATATGTTTTTCATGAACACAAAAAGAATGTCTTCTTTATGGAGCCAAAATTTTCACAATTGATAACCCTTACAGTAGATTGCAGAAATCTGTAAGACAGACTATCACTGAACTCATAAAAAAGTGTTATATTACTGGGCACCCAGGAAAAGGAACAACAGATAAGGAAGGGGTGCAAGCTGCTCAGGTTTGCATAAGAATAAAGGTTGGTTGTGGCGCTTGGCCAAGGCAGGGCTGAGGACCCCTTGCTGGGTGACAAGGAGACCTGACAGATGTTCCAAATGAGAAAGGGGAAGCCAAGCAGACGTTCAGCTCTGTTAAGAGACCGTTGATTGAGAAGGGGCACTGTTATGCCTCTTAGTTGACAGGCAGTGGCATGAATCCACTGGTGAGAAGAGCTCTCTTCCCCCGCCAGCCAGCCAGCCAAAAGCTGCATTACGTCTGGAACTGGACTCAGATAGCAAAAGCGGGTTCTGTGTACATATGCATTTTCAAAATATTGTGGCTTCTGTACATTCAAGTCAAACGTAAGGCAGGTTGGGCAGGGTTTGGTCAGTAACGGGGCAGAGGAAGTGAATCACTTGGTCTCTGAAACCCAAGCAGTCTGTAGTGAAAGTCTGCAATCCTTCAATGGAAAGTATCTCTTTCCCCCACTCACTCACTTCCCTCCCCAGCTTCCCATCCACACCTATACGGACTCAAGGTCTACCTCCCAAAATGAAATTCATTACATTTAGAGCTAAAATAATTTCAGAATCAATTGATGTAGATGAAAGCATTTTTGACTTGGCTTATTTGAAAAATTATCCCGATTTATCAACTTTATTTGGCTAGCATAACCGGTGCATGTGCAAGTATAATTTTGAACAGGGAGAGAACTTAGCTGAATTGTAACTAAAATACCCCTGGGCACAGGATGGTGTATAAAAACACAGGCATGACGGAAACAACGTAACAGAAAAAGTGACATACAGTAGTATGTAATAACAGAAGGATCTTGAATCTATCATCCACATTTTTTTTTTTTGTGCATGGAAAAGCAGAATACTATGATAATAGGTGCAAAAACAGTTGCAGCGTGTTAAGGCTGGATTTTCCCCTAGAGACACAGTCCAAGCTTCTCATTTCACCAATAATGGGACCTAGAATCAAACATATGGAGGTGACTTGTCCAAGGTCTTAGAAGTGGGATGAAAACCTGGATACCCCAGGCTTCTAAGTCAGTGTTTTTCAATTCTACTATATAGCCTTTCATTCACAGAGAGATAGGCAGGTAGGTATGTTGATGGAAGACAGATAAATACTTATTCTCTAGGTAGTGTCAGCTTTTAGACACAATTATTCTGTCTTCAGATTGAACATCCCATAGGCACATCAAAAACTCCCTGTAGGACATTTAAACTTTACTGCAGAGTTTAAAACTGTGGAGAGTTAAAAGTCCCCTGCAGCTATTAAAATAGTGTGTAGTGAGAACAGTTGTATTACAGGTGACTAATGGGGTCTCACCACCTCCCACCCCCATTAGATATATATACTATTGCATTTCTAAGCAAGATGTCCAGTATTTTTAATCCTGGGGGAGGGAGCAATTGCTGAGTACTATTTTTTTCAAAACTGCACTAAAACTTTCTTTTGTAAGAAAAATGAGAGAAAAAAAATCAATAGAGCATGAAAGGACATGAAAAATGCATTTTAACCCATATATAATTTTTTTCTAACAGTGCAATTTTTAAAAGCTCGCTACAAAGAAAATAAAAGTCAATGTGATTCTCAAGGAAAAAAAAATGCAACATAACCCTGAATTCAGGAGCAAAAGCAAAAAAAAAAAAAAAAAAAAAAAAAAAAAAAAAAAAAAAAAAAAAAAAGAAAAATCAAGAATAATGAAGATCTAAAGATTTGACCCAGTAATTTGAGGCACAGATGAAAAACGTTGTGAGCTCTGGCCACCTCTGGGATTGGCAGGTCAAAGGGTACATGAAATATGATGGGAAACACATTCTGTTTTTGGATAGTTCAGCATATATCCATATTAAAACTTTTAAACCTCCAATCTCAGTGAAATTACTCCAAGAAACCAAGTTTCCCTGGGGACCTGGCTGCACTTCTTATTTCTTCCTCAAAGAGAAATGGCATGGCCAAGTCTGTGAGACATTCCTTACAGGGCTCAGGTGAAAAGGAAAGGAGTAAAAAGAGTGCAGGTTAAATGCAACATTAAAGATGATCTCTCTCCTAATCAGTGTATCTTTCTTCCTTGCAGCTAAGCAATCTTTGTCAATTACAGGGCATTACGCTGCAGGCCAACTGGCAATTACAATGGCCTCTTTCTTCCCATCACTGACAGCAAAAGGAGGAAATGGTCTGAGTCCAGCTAAATGTAAAGAGGGAAACTGGAGCTCATCGCGGGGGTAATGTACAGGGAACCTATAACCAGGATGCAGATGCTATATGCAGCTGTTATGCAAAGAAGCTCCTGCTCTCAGAGCTGATGTGTTTATTTAGACTAGTGCTAAAGCTGAGTTAATGCCAATTTCCAGAAAGGATTAATACACACTAACGTGGAATTATTGAACCGTCACACACATCTGGAAATGCATGTTTCAACTCTTTTGTTTTTTGTGGCAGCCAGCTGTACTGGAGAAGCAGCCGACGAGGTTGCAGTTGCTCCTGGGCCCCAGCTGATTTGATGTCATGCCATTAAGATAACTACAGGTCCTTCTGATCAAGGCCATGGTCCTTTCTCCCCTCTGATCCTTTCACCACTCCTCTTTATTTTGGTCTCACAGTGAGTTTCTTACCTTCATTTTCAAGCCCAGGCTGTAACCTCTTCCATTTCTCCCAGTTCTCTCACCTCCAAACCACTTTCCATATAGCCATGAGGCCTCTCAAAAGAATGGAGAGATAGCCTTGATATTTGTGGTTCAGTCATTTAACCTTTGCCCATTTCTGCGTGGGTCATCTGAGAGAATCATCCTTTGGCCAAGAGACCACTTAGAGGAATGGTAAAGGTCATCTCAAGGACCTCATCTGATCTCATGACCCAGAACCTTCTATCTCCAGAGACAAACAACACTATGCCCCTCACTGAGTGGTTAGCCTGCTTTTTGTGCTCCCACTTCAGAACAGACCATTCCCCCACCACCCCTCCATCATCTCAGTTATTCAAGAAGGAAGCCAAGGTATTTATTGGGAAGTCTTGTGCCTATGGAAATCCCTTAAGATAGAAAAGCTAAAGGCATGAGGTGCTGTGAAAGCAATTTGGCTGCCCTACTCCTCTCCTTTCTCTGTGCCTATCTTTTCTTGGATGAATGGATTAGCCAATACAGACGTGCAAATTATCCTTAAGTATCCTGGAAAGGCTCTGCCTCTTTGACCTTGGGTGCGGCTGTAAGGGTTTGCTCATCAATAATCGCAAAGAGCCTGGCATCTAAAAGTACCTTCCCAATATCAACCACAAAGGCAATTTCTAGTGGAAGATTCTGCTGGGGGCTCTTCGACAACTGTTTTCTTTGACCCACTCACCCCCACCTTTTGCTTCCTAGACATCCAACTGTTCAGAAGGATCCCACTGAGAAAACATCAGTCAAATCGTCCCTTCGTCTCTGGTTCCGAAGTACCCTGCAATCACTTGTGCCTTCCTCCAAAATACCTCTTTCACTGCCACATCAGAAGAGCTCTTTAAACGCTAACAAGAACCAATATTTTAGATTCTACTGCTAGGCATTTCAGCTCAAGTCACTTTATTGTAAAATTAGATGTCATTGTGAAAAGCATGGATATAAATATAAGAGCAAAAGGCCCTTTTCTTAATGCGGAAACCAAGGTAACAATATCTTATTTTTCCTTGTTGTCAAAAGTTGTGTGTGGTTTTTTTTTTTGATAGCTCAGCCAATATAATGCACTGCATATTTACACTTAGCATTAAATAACTATTATGCAAAAGTACTCCACAGTAAAATCTAAGTATATTTATGGAAAGCTAAATTATATTGCCAAGTTTATTTTAGACCAGGGAAGCCCCTGGGAAGGGATATTGTGTATTTTAAAGAGTAAATGTAAACTATTAAACAGAAAGAGCCTTTGTGGAACGTAACACATTCTACCTAGGTAAATCACAGAGCAATTACACAGTAAACTTTTCTTTGATGAAGCACTGAAGTGATGACATGTAATTACTTTTCCAATGCTGTACCGTGTGTTTATCAAAATGTTAATGCAAGCATAATAACAGGCTGTATGTTTGTGCTGAGAATGTCAGAGCCATCCAGCTGTCAATCACATCTGAAAATAAAATCGCAAATAAGCAGGCAGCTTGATAACAGGAGTGACAGCCAATACTC
Organism: Piliocolobus tephrosceles; assembly: GCF_002776525.5. Taxonomy (NCBI): domain Eukaryota; kingdom Metazoa; phylum Chordata; class Mammalia; order Primates; family Cercopithecidae; genus Piliocolobus; species Piliocolobus tephrosceles. The sequence continues at coordinate 116,011,977 of NC_045446.1, forward strand.
ACTCTGCTGACAAGTACTTTGCTCCCCTCCACCAATCACAGTGTCACTGTAATGTACCTAATAGGAGGAATATATCTTTTATTAGCTGGAATGAAACCAAGTGGCATAAACGTGCTGAACTTTACATGTGGCTCCCCCTGCCCCTCTCTGTTCTGTTAATGGGGCTTCTTTTTGGGGCCAGCAGACCCCATTCCCTCTCTCCATGTTCCTTCAGATCAGTGCCCTTGTTAAGGGCTGCAGAGCCCACAAGTGGGCTGGCATTGTGAAAACTTGATTCAGACCAGGCCTCCCAGCCAACTGACCTGGTTTAATCAGTCAGCGTCAAGCCCTGCGGTACTTTCCTTGGTCATAGTCACCAACATAGGAAGTCCCAGCCTAGATCTATCGCAGCCACTGGCTGAGCTAGTTTTTCTTAAAGCTCTTAATGTAATTTAAAAAAATCATTTTAATTTTTTTTTTTTTGAGACAGAGTCTCACTCTGTCACCCAGGCTGGAGTGCATTGGTGCAATCTTGGCTCACTGCAACCTCTGAGGTTCAAGCAGTTCTCAGGCCTCAGCATCCTGAGTAGCTGTGATTACAGGCACCCACCACCATACTCGGCTAATTTTTGTATTTTTAGTAGAGACAGGGTTTCTCCATGTTGGCCAGGTTGATCTCAAACTCCTGGCCTCAAGTGATCTGCCTGTCTCAGCCTCCCAAAGTGCTGGGATTATAGATGTGAGCCACTGAGCCCAGCCAATGCAACTTAAAAAAAACAAAACAACAGGTGTCTGATTTTAAGGGACAAGTGCCAAAACTGCTAGGGAATCAGGATGAACTAATTAGTGCTTGCAGGGATACAAGGCCCATTTGAGAGGCTTCCTGGGGTGTGCATATATATGGGTGTGTGTATAAGGGGGGGATCAAACCCCAAATAGGCCCCTGATTGGTCAGGTCATTTTCCATGATCATTTGCTTGTATTCTGGAACATCTAGGAAATGAGCACTTTGGTCCTGGAAACTTTGTTCACCCTGACTCCCGCCCTCTTGACTTTCTCTGAGAACACTTTTCACTGAAGGATCCTTTGAAATGTATCTAAAAATTGCCAACCACTTGTTAAAGTGTAAGCAGGTGCATACATCTCCTTCTCCTTTAGATTAATGATTGCAGATATTCTTTCCAGTATGGGGCACATTTTAGAATTTTACCTTGCTGTGTGCAACAGGGCAGAAGAATGGGCCTAAATCCATTGCTGAACCTCCTCTTTCTATCCTTATTGTTACAAAATTCACCTTCTTGGTTAACTGAACTCACAACACAAATCATACCTACCTATTTGCACTTTGCTGTTGTAAAACGTGGAAATGGCTTGTCCACCATGTCCTATGCAATTGTAACCAGGAGAAATGCTCTGACTCCTGGTACAAAGAGATACTCTGGAGGTATCCCAGTAGAACACAAAATGCAGGGAGGAATTATGTCCCTCAACCCTTTGGTCGGCAGCAATCTTATTTCCATTATTTTTCATGCTTTCTGGTGATGCCAACAAATGTCACAAAGGCAAGAGCCAATCTTTGACATTCTTGACTGCCTAATGTGCGGCAAAGAGCTGCTTTAATCCCCCTTTTGTGAGTGCAATGACTGGAAGAAAATTTTCGATCCCATGCTTGGACTGACTAACGGTGCATTTTGAGTGGCAGCCTTCCACTTCTGCAGAAACTGTAAAACTCAGCCAAACCTGGAAACATTTGATTTTTCTGGGTTCAAGAACCATGGGTTCAGAGACCTTCACTTCCATGAGTATGACTTGTTGGACATTCAATGACTGTGCAGTAGAGACAACAAGGGGTGAGTGTTTAGATAGACCTGGTAGCTCTGCCTGCTAAGCTCGTCTGCCAGTACTCTAACTTCAATGGATGTGCATGATTCTTCCATTGTAGCAACTATCATTGTAGTTAAAAGTAGTACATCTCCTCGTCAGATACTGAATCTGGGGCCTAACTCCTTGGCAGCTGAGCAGGAGACAGGAGGATCATCGCCTGCTATAGAGAGTCCTTGAGAAGCCAGGAATAGTTAAGAGGAAATTGAGGCAACTTGGAAAGGCAAAGCAGGTCACCAGAGGTGGTAGGAGAGAGATCTTCAAGCAGCACAGCAGTTAAAGACCTTTGCAGCCTTTTCCCAAAAAATGCTCATCGTCACACTTCCTGTGACCTCTCTCTCCTGCATCCCTCTCTACCTACGTTCCATGCACACAGGACTTTGCGTTACTTCCAAAGGTCATGGTCACTGTCACAATTTCCATGACCTTACTCATGCTGGCACCTCTGCTTGAAATATCCTTAACTCATCTTCTCCTCCTGGAAAAAAATGCAAACCTTTGATGAAGTTTGGGTAGTCACTTTCTGCAGTGGAGAAAGCTCCAGGAAGAATGCATTGCTCTTACATCAGCACTCCCATAAAACCTCTATTTTAGCATTTACTTCCCTACACATAGACTTTTTCCATTCCCATGTCACAGTATGAGGATCTCCTGGACAAGCATTAGACTCAGAGCTTATGTTTGGAAGTATTACACAGGCTGGATTATAGATTTCTAAAAGGTACTCAAAAATGTTGTTTGAAATTAAAGATCCAATATTAGAAAGTATGTTATATTAAAAAATGGCCATCCTATATTATCCAGACTCAAAATTGGAATGGAGAGGCAGAGATATAGGTTTTGAATCAATGCAAAGAACTTTCTGATCATTGGAGCAGTTCAACAGTGGAAGCCTCTCCAAGTCATGAGCCCCCTGTTCCTGCAGGTATTGAAGTGGAGGATGACTGGCCACCCGGGGACATTGACAAGTGACTGCAATGATCCTTATGATGCTTTTCAATCTTAACACTCTATGAGGCATTGGGCCTACATGGATAAGTAAACAAAATTGTTCAAGTCTACTAATTAGAAAAAGTTCTCTAGTACCATGGTTCTCAGTGTGTATATGATTCACTTGTAGAGCTTGTTAAAAAGCCTGGGTCCACCCCCAGAAATTCTGTCCAGTAACATGGAGGTGGTCACTGAGAATCTGCATTTTAAACAATCCCTCCAGATGACTCTGTTGGAAGCAGCTCTAGCATTGTCATTGGAGAAGCACGGTTCTAGAGTGTGCCAATCGATGTGCCTCCCTAAGCCCTCTGTTATTTAACATGTCTTTACTCATGTTGACATAAAGTCAGCCCAATCTGCAGGTATGTCCCAATATATGTACATTAAAAAGTTTATAATTTGAGCTCAAAGTTCAAGCACAGAGAGAACTGCAAGTCTACAAAGCCTGACTGTCAGGATGAGGGGCTATCCCTGGGAAAATAGCTAGGAGAGGTCTGAGGAAGGCTGGCTGGGTTCATGACAGACACACCACAAGGGGATGCAAGGTCTCACCTCTTTAAAGTCAAAGACAACATAGCACGCCACGGGGTAAAATAACAAATGCATAAGCAAGCAAGGATCATGACCCAGGAAACTAATTAATCGATTAATCATATGACAGGTTTTGAGGCATCTTCTAGAGAAACGAGATAAGGAGATTTGCCAAGATTGTGGAAGTGCTCAAAAGCAATGATGTCATCTCTCAGTGGAGGATAATGAAGTGGAAAAGTGTAGCAACCATCTTTCAGCACACAGCTGCAGTGGTGAGTAGATGTCAGAAATGCAACCAATAGCCACTTGCCAATGGAATGGCTTCCAATTAGACAGTCAACACATGACAGAGTCTGCAGAATTAAACATCATTTGGAGTTGAAAATTTAATGTTGAGTGAAAAGGCAATAGGTTAAGAGATTCGTATATTGTATTTTAAACTAAAGACTCTTCCACAAATCCAATTTAATACAGAATGCCCTTGGATTCAGATTGGACAGTGGTAGGAAATAGGGTCATTTCAAAGACTGCTAAGGCCTTGCACATCGGAGAGGAATATGATGCCCGTAGATGACCATGGGTACTATATTCTTCATTCTTGGACAGCCACTTTTTCATTTTTTACATTTCAGCATTGAGAAATATCCCAGATGCAGGGCTGTGTGAAGTCAAGATCTTTCAAGAGTAACTGGATCCCAAAATAGGAACACAGTGGGAAGCATAAGAAATCCCAGTATGGTGCCATCTTCTACAGTGCCAATGTTGGCTTCATGAACATCCCAGAGAAGGAAAGACGGCAACATGAAAACAGAGCATGTTCTCAAAACGGACAGTTGGAGACATTTTCAGGCATATGATTATCAAATGCATTTGGTTTCTTAGGAAAGACAGCTTAAGTACAGATAATCCTGGAATCCCAACATCCCTACAATCTATTTAAATTTTGTTTGCACTGTTTGTGAATACCACGATCATATTAGTCATCATTGTTAACCTCATCATCATTATCATCATCAAAATTATTCTCTGAGAAATAACTGAGAAAAAGCCAGAAATGCTGAATCTGCCTTATTTTTTTCTTGCAGGTAATTCTTTCATGGTTACTGGGAGTCCCTTCTTTTCTGTAAGAGAGTATCACTTAGCTGAAGGACAGAGCAGAGGGCAGCAGGCTGACTCCCGAGCTATCTCAGGTTGTACGCCTCAGGCATGCCCCACTGCACTGTCTAATTCTAGGGTACTTTGGTCTTTGAAAGAGGTTTCACTTTTCTATTTGGCAACAAACGTTTCATCTAAAAAAGTGTGAGGCTCACAGGTAAGCATAATTTTATCACTGTCTACATTAACCGATCATGGGTTATTGAACCTAATCAGTAAAGACGAGAAATATGACTAAGTAGAGTTTTCTTTCTTCCCACATTTAATGTGTTCCTCACTTAAATTCTGCGATCTCATCTGCTCTTCTCTAGCTCAATGTCTTGACTCTTTTCCACTCTTTTCTCTTTGTTGTGCTTTGATACTCCCTGCCTGCATGACATTCCTGTTAGTCCTAGTGAAGAAGCTAAGTGGTTTTGACCCACAAATGCTTACAGAGGGTGCTGCAAACCCAGCTCTGAGGGTGCAAAGGGTGCAGAAATGTCTCAATGTTGAGAGATAGCCCTGAAGTGTACAAATCCTAAGTATAGCTCCCCGCATGATGATAATGGACTCACTAATGTCTATTTTCAGCAGCCCCACACTGCCTCTTCGAAATCTCTCCTGAGGCCTAAGTGCATGGATATTTCACTGACTGACTTCATTTGTACTGCCTCAGCCCCACTGTATCTCCTACCAGTGCTAATAAAAAAGTATGGCTCATTAGACAAGAAGCAGGCTCACCACTTCCTGTCTGGGTTAACTTTGTTCACCAAAGATAAACTTCATTTTTAAACTGAAGGTCTTCTGCCTGAAAACACAGCCATGTTTTGTGCTACATTCCAAAACAGGTGTTGGATAATTCAGTAATTAGTATGCAGATCTAACTTCATGCAGCCTCTGTTGATCTCTCAATTATAGTTAGCTGGGTCCTCTGAAGTTTTCTGTAGTTAATTAGAGCATTATTGAACAGTTGGGCTGGAGAGCTAAGCTCTGCAATCAGTTGACAGCTTGGTTCCATGAACTAAGCATTGGGCTGGTCCTTGACTGGGGAATGCCAGTCTGCAGGGTGACCCAGTGCCAGAACGGGTTAGATTGTCTTTCGAATAACAGCTGGAGGGAGGCCTCTTTTATGAGCTGAGAATAATGGTCACATTCCTTATTCTGTCCCAATCTTGACAGGAAAATTCACATTCCAATGGTGATCAGTTTCAGAAATGTCTCCTCAAGGGGAAAAGGAAACTTTCAACATTCAAGAAAAAAGAATAGTGGTTCTGAGCAGGCTCCAGAAAGTCAAAATCTAAGGTGTGCTCAGTCTCCCTATTCCATATCATTTCACCTTGACTACCCTCCCAGAAGAATTCAGGAAAAGCACAGGGCGATAGCAGAAGGGTGCATGAAGGGATGCACATGAGATGCACTGCACACCGAATTCTAGAAGGCAATTTGGAAATGATTGCTTCTGAATAATTGAGGTATCATGTCATCTGCAACATCCAAGTCTGATTGTCCAAAGCTCCTGATAATTGCCCAGGTTCTATTTTGAATGCAACCCATCAGTATTAGAGCAAGCATGCATTCATCACTTTAAGACCAAAAGACAAGCGTGTCTTGTCAGTGGAACGGAGGGGAGATGCTTTGGGGACTGGAGGCTAAGAAGCAAGAAGCATTACTGATTATGGTCATGGTCAGCATGCTTTCCAAGGAGGATTCTCCCCGCTGCCCAAATTTAGCTTCTGTACTGTTCTTTTTCCAAATTTATGAAGTCAGAAGGGTCACTGCTCTCTCCTCAGCAAGCTGTGAGGCATGTTATTCTGTAACCCCCCCTTACTGCAGGGGTCTGGGCTGGCTTACTGAGTAGGTTTTCATTCCTCAGCCTCTCCTCTCTCCCACCCCCACCAACCAAGGGTCCCCAATGTGACCAAGAATGTAAAGGCAACAGAATGACACACATGGCTGAAATAATGTTTAGATTTAACTAAATGTTGGAAATAGAATTGGTACAGTGAAAAGAAGGCTGCATTTGGCAGGATCTCATCTCTACTCAACCACTGAGTAGCCAATGTAAGTCACATTACTTTTCTCCATCACATTAGAAAAGTGAGGATAGGCATAACCTTCAGAATCAGTTAACCATAGGTGGGGGTCACCTGTCTCCCTGGGGATGGAATGAGACAGCACAGCACAGGAGAGAGGAGGTGGGAACAGGGGTCAGAAGGTAGAAGCCTGATTCCTATCTCTCCTCTTTGCTCAGTGAATGGTCTTGGGCAAATCTTGTATTAATGTGGACATCAATTCCTTTAACCATAAACAGGAGTCATAATAGGACCTATGCTATACACCCGCAGTACCAAGGAGAGGACTGAAAGTAAAAACTACTGTGTGCGAGGACTTTGGAATCTGCAAAGGGTGATATAAACAAACCGACAGCACATACTGGAGTGAGGCAGATGTGTGATCAAGTGGGCTGAACTGATTGCCAGGAAGGTAGGGAGAAAATTCTGAGAGTTTGGGACGCTAGACAGCAGCCACAAAGGCTGACATTAGACAATTTACAATTCCGAGCTCTCTGGGGCCTAGAGAAGTCTTTGAAGTGAGGGAGCTCAGTTCAGCTCTTCCAGCTCAATCACACTCTGCTGTGCTGTGAATGTAAAGGACCTGTGCCAGATTCTTACCAAGCTGCCTATAAATCAGGGAAGAGCATAGGAGGGCACAACAAAAGTTCTAGGACTTCTGTCTTGATCACCACCCTGCACTGCTCTTTCCTTCATTAATCATTATTTATAAAGGCTAGACGAGAGGCCCTGAATCAGGCACTAGACTTTGCTAAGCCCCACTTATCTTAGGATGTGTCGCTGAGACTCTCTTGAGGCCCTCCCATGCCAAGATGTACCATTTCAGGATTCCATGGTTCCCAATTGGAAGTTCATTAAAAAGAAAATAATTAGACCAGATGATGCCGATCGAGGTTTACTAAGTGTCCTTCAGCTCAATTCAATAAACATTGTGGACTGACCATGGGCAAGACAACAGACCAGGCCTTAGAGCAGTAGCATTGGGCTGCTTCATTGTCGACAGTGATTGAAGTTGACGAAACCCATTTGTGAGTTTGTGAATGGATACACACCTGGATTGCTGGTGCTGTTGTTTTCTCACGTTGATGATCCCAACACTCCTATGGGGTGGGCAGGGAAGGCCTTATCATTCCCATTTTGCGGAGTAATCCACAGTCCACAGAGATTAAGATCCCATACTTAGGCAAATGGTGGAGCCAAGACTTACCCAAGGGGTGTGCCTCTGTTCTAACAGGTTTACTGAAGTATGATTGCACACAATAAATAACGTTGTTAAAGTAATATATAAGGTGAGGGGTTCTGCCGTGTGTACACTCATGAAACCATCACCACAATCAGGACGGCAAACACATTACCATCACCCGCACCAAAGTTTTCTCTTGCCCCTTAGTGATCCCTCCCTGTTTCCCTCCCCCTCATTATTCTCTCTCTGCCCCTCAAGTGCCCAGGGATCTGCTTTTTGTCTCTAAAGACTAGTTTGCCTTTTTTAAAAAAATACTTTATATAAATAAAATCACATAGTATGAACTTTTCGTCTGGCTTCTTTCACTTGGCATAATTACATTGAGATTCATCATGATCACTGCGTGAATCAGTGTCCTTTTTACTGCTGAGGAGCATCCCATTGTGTGGAGGCACCATGATTTGTTTGGTTTGATGTCCAATGATTTTTTTAAAATTGTTCTTCTTGGGAAAAAAAAAGGAGAAAAAAAAAGTCAATTCCCTCTTCTCCTCCCACAACTCTACATGATTGCCACTCAAGTCTTGTTCTCAAATATTTCCTGATTAAATGGACAAATACATTACAGGTCACATCAGGGCTTCTATGCACAGCTTCGGGAAGAATCGTTTTGAGGTTTTATTGGAACCTGCACATTGAGACGACAGCTTCTTTGCTTGTAGACAAGGAGAACTCACAAAGGCACAAACAATAGAGAACTTTGGAAAAATTAAGAGAGCTATTTAAGAGTGGATAATTAGATACCTTTTGCAGGGTGTTAGGGAAATTAAATTAGCTTTTTTAAGAAATCAAGGTTCGTGGGGATCATTTCATAAAAAATATCTCCGTGACTGAATATTTTTCTAATATTCTTCACCTTTCTTCCTTGCGTATCCAAGGAAGTGGCACTTTTAGCCCTTAGCTGTGGCAGCCAATCATAGCCTCTAATTGCATTCACTGTATAAATTGTCAGTGTCATGAATTATACAATTAGTTTAAATAAACCCCCAGCCACAATCACAAATAACTATCTGGTGGAGGACCTGGTGTCCTTTCGTTCTAGGAGATGGGTCAGTGCAATCTCTGTAGTTAAATTCTTGAATTAAAATGAAGATAAAATTATTAGGGAGGCGGGGATAGAGCTGAGGGGTGAAAGTGGGAGGAGAATGGTTTCTGGCTCCCAGCAGGTTCATGAAAGAGAACAGGTCTTCTTCCTGCGCAGCCTTCAGAGAGTGCCTCACACCTAAGACAGTCAGCCCTGACCAGCAACAACAGCTGAGAAAGGGCTTCACTGGCCATGCCAGAGTCTAGAGGGAAGAGCTTGGGGCCCAGAGGCTGAACAGTCCTGTGTGCTCCTGTGGTGGCCTAATGTGACCTGTTATCCAGCAACTCCCATCTATTTCTGAAAACTCCACGTGCTGGTCTGGCACTCTAATTGTCCAATCTGTTGCTCAATTTTCAACAGGATCTCATCAAGAACTTTGCCATTTAATGGCGACCAATCTCTCCAGTTTCCTGCTCCCTGGCTTGGACAGAAGGTACCTGGAGGGGTGCTGTGGGAGTCCAGTGCCTGCTCCCTGGCTTGGACAGAAGGCACCTGGAGGGGTGCTGTGGGAGTCCAGTGGCTGCACATCCTGGCAAAGGGAGTTCATTTCGATGGCCAAGCAGCTTCTATCAGCTTCTCTCTTTACAGACCCTGCCCAAATACTCTGCCTTCTGCAGACTCTACTGAAGCCACTAGGGTGAGTGAGAGAGTAGACGACTGCAAACCTGAGTGTCCCCAGTCCCAGCACCACAGTGGCCTGCCTGTGCCCAGTGCTGCCCCAGCATCCTCCTGACCACTGTCCTCAGCATTGTTTCAGTGTGGGTCACATGATTTTCCAAAACGCAATCCCTTCTTTCAACCTGAGCCTCAGCTCCCTGATATGTTATTTCCCAGGCTGATTCCAGTGCCATTGGTGCCCCACTTGGCTCATTACATTTCTGAGCCCACTCTGCTGGTTTTATTTAATGAGGTTTATTGTTTGTGCTTAGTAATTTTCAAAGGCCCATCACCCTCTTTGAGTTTGCCCTTAGATCTTCAGTCTGCCAAAGAGGTGGGCTTTTGAAGCTACCTTTATTAATTCAGTACCTAGCTTCTGCATTTAATGGCACATGGGTTTGAAGTGTACATAAACCACAGTGGAAACATCTGAGAAGCGTCCCAAGATACTGCAAATTATAAAGGGTGATTAGGAAATAGCATGGCTCTCTATCTTCTCATGTCTTAGAACTTTATTCCTTATATCAAAAAGATCCTGGGATATCAAAATATCTCTGTCTGACTCTGATAATGACTTCCCAGAGTTTCAGACATTGGTGGAACAAAGATATAATTTTAATTATCAGCAGCTCCACTTAAAAAAATCTTTAGCTATTGTAAAGGACAAGGAGCTGGAAGGAAGGGCAGAAGAGGAGGCAAGAGGTAGGTCCATGTCCTGTAAAATGCCTGCAAAGTGGCTGTCGTTGACAGGGCTCCACAGTCCCTGCCATGGATGCATTCCTTAGAAAGAGACACACGGGGTGCTCTGACTGTCGGTCTGTCCTACTACCACTATCACTGTCAGGGAGCAAATAGCAGGAGCCAGTCTCAGGGAAGCCAGTGGCCTGACAATTAAGGCAAATGCACAGACTTCAGAAATCACACCAGAGCAATTTGGCTTCTAAGATCCAGCCCTGACTGGCTGACTCAAAGGAAGTTGGCTGGCAGGGTCTGCAATCCCTGGAGGTGGGCAGGGCTGGGGTCAGACTGGGGTGACAGCAGCAGTGGACACAATCAGGACCCCCCAGTGAGGTCTGTCTTTTCTTCAAAAGGGACAGAGGAGTGTGGTCCTTGGGACATCTAGCCCAGGGAAAGAAATCTTGACTAAGAATACATATGAATATCTGCAAAAACAAAGTTGGGGTTTGATGTCCTTTAGGAAGCCTAAGAATTCTAGGCCATTGCCAGCTTTGGGAATGGTTGACTCCCTTCCCCTTCCTTCCATGCCCAGCTGGAGACAGAATGCTGGACTCTGGGTGCCTCAATTCTGGTCCTGGTTCTATCAGTGTCTCCATGCTACGGGAGAGAGGCCACACAGCCTCCCTTGGCCTCGACAGTTTCTTGGTGATCTTCTAATAATTTTTAGCACTAGAAGCTTTCCTTTCCTAAATGAAATTTTTACAGAGAACAATATTTAAGATAGCTATGAGGGGCTGCCATGCCTGGGGGTGGTCCCTGCCTGCTCTGTTTTCTTCATCCCCTTAGCATCCCGCCCTGCTCAGCAGAAGCTGAGGGGCTCCAGGGGACCCCAGCCCTCCTCAGGACCCACCATGAAAGCAGAGCTCCCAACTGTCTTTCTCACTGCTTGTGGTTTGTAAGTTTTATGACTCGATTTTACTCTGTGCCATTTAGGATATGTTCAGGAGGGGCCCTGGGAGAGGTACAAGTGGCAGCTTTTTTTTTCTTGAAATATCAGCTACTATTTATCCTTAAGGAGGAGAAAAACCAATCCTGAGAAAATGATTTTCTTTTCACAACCTTATTACAAATTTTGAACACAGGTAAGGCCTGGCTCTGTGCATATGCACATGTGTGTATGTGTGTGTATTAAGTGTGTGTGTTTCTGGTGGGCAGGTGTGGCTGGAGGCATGACCCCTTTTGCTCTGGTTGATTCCATCTACGGTAGCCAAGTAGAGAGAAATTACAACATGACCTGACTTTTATGCCACCAGCACTATGGCCATGGCAGCCTCCAGATGGGAGAGGGGCTCTGGCTTCACTGACGTCTCCACGGTAGCGCATACAGCCCTTGAGACCTACTCAAGAGAGGACAAAAGAGAGACTCAGGTAGAGCTTATCTAGTGGACAAACCTGCTCCTAGACACAGAGCACTGCCTGACATCCTTGCTGCTGGGATAGGGCTGAGTATTCTAATTGCCTGTGGGATAGGATTTCACTATATCCCTGCACAGCTGTTTTCATGCTGTGGTTGGATTTCAACGCTATCGTAATTTCCCCCATTGTTTAGTATCCTCGCGTTCACATGAAAGAAGTACGGGAGAAGAACAGTGTTCTCGGGAGAAAATTTCAGCACTTAGGATTCATACAAATAAATGCATGGACTGCCCACACTTCCCTCACTTCTGTCAAACAACTCAGTTAAAAACACCTTTTCAAAAGGCTCTTCTATAATTTTACTTCTTTTAAGAATAGTGATGGGGTTATGTCTGCTGCCCTGGAACGTCCATCATGCATTTATTTTATCCAGTTCAGTGCCAGACAGCAATTAGCAAAGGTAACACTAATTAGGTTTTACAATGTAATATGTGTCCTTCTAAACTTAAGTCATAGCATTTTAAGCTTCTCATGATTGCAAGGTCATTTTGCTATTCTTCATAATAGCAGGGATGCTAATGAGTGCATTTGGTATGCATGGGGATGCCCCTGTTTCCTCCTGGGGCTTATTAGCATTTACTGGGGACACTTTACTTAATTTGTTGCTGAGCTCATGCCCTAAACGGAAACATTGAACCAGTCACCTGAAGGCCTAGAAGTTCTAGACTCTGTGGAATCAGTCCTACGGAGGGCCTGGCTACCTGGGTCACCGTGCGCTGATCATTCATTCTCCTCTAGACTTAGAAGCTCTGCATCCACTCCGTCCAATCTCCTCAGCTGGCCAATCTCCCTCTCCCACGTCTGAATGCACTTAAATGTGCTCCTTCCCGCTAAGAAAAATGTCATCCTATTAAACGATGCATGTTATAAATACCTTAACATTCATAGTTTCATGTTTTAATCTTGCTGCTAGCATATTCTGGGCATGTTTACTGGAATCAGTTTTCTATTTCTTAGATTGTAAGTTCTAGGAGGCAGATTAAAAACTCATAAGATAGTCTCTGTAAAATGTCTTTCCCAGAGTCGTGTGTGACTTGGTATTTCATGTAGGTTTTAGATGTGGTTGTAGATAATGAGATGGTGGGTATGACAGTGTTGAGACTCAAGCAGCCTCAGCAGGCTCTCCCCCCGTGCAGCTGGAAAACATGACAAAATACGTTTCCACTGTTGACACGTCCACCGTCCTGTTGGGGTGATCTCCCAGGGTGGTGTGGATCTGAGAGACACTGTTGGGACTCAGACTTCCTGCCTTCCTCTTAAGGAAAAATAAGGAAGTGATGAATTGAGGGAAATATATTCAAAGTAGAGAAAGCTAGGGTTGTCTTAATTTCATTTATTTGCTGGGTAAGTTTCTATTCACTTGAAGCTATAGTCCAGGCGTTGTGTCAGGTGTAGGGGTGTCGTGGTGAGCAAGACAGGTATCATCCCTGCTACAGAGCTTACAGCCCAGGGTGGGGAGTCCACAGCAGGCAGCAAATGCTTTGAGTGATTCTTACTTCAAATCGTGTTAAGTGCTGGGTGTGGTGCCTCATGCTGATAACCCTAACAGTTTCAGAGGCCAAGGTGGGCAGATCCCTTGAGCCCAGGATTTGGAGACCAGCCTGGGCAGCATAATGAGGTGAAAAGAAGAAAGAAACAAAGAAAGAAAAGAAAGAAAAGAAAGAAAGAAAGAAAGAAAGAAAGAAAGAAAGAAAGAAAGAAAGAAAGAAAGGAAGGAAGGAAAAGAAAAGAAAAGAAAGAAAAGAAAGAAGGAAGGAAGGAAGGAAAGAAAGGAAAGGAAGAAAAAGAAAGAGAGAGAGAAGGAAGGAAGGAAGGAAGAAAGAAAGAAAGGAAAGAAAAAGGAAGGAAGGAAGGAAGGAAGGATGGAAGGAAGGAAGGAAGGAAGGAAGGGAGAAGCGAGGTGTGGTGGTGCATACACCTGTAGTCTCAGCTACTCAGGGGGCAGAGGTGAAATCCCTGGAGCCCAAGGGGTCGAGGCTTCAGTGAGCCATGATTATACCACTGAACTCCAGCCTGAGCAACACAGAGAGATCCTGTCTCAAAATCAATCAATTGATCAATCGTGTGAAGTATAATAAAGAGGTTCCAGATGCCTGATCCTTCAGGCCCACTATTCAGTGGGGATCAGCAGATTCCCAGAGGAAGTGATACTTCTGCTGAGCTCTGAGGGATGAGCAGAAAGGACTAGGCACACAGTGGAGCGAAAGCTGTTCTAGGCAGAGAGAGGCATGTAGGGGGTCCTGAGATAAGATCATTCACAGTGTATTCGTTCCCAGGGGTGCACTCTGCAAGAGTCACAGGATTAGCCTAGGAAAGACCAGGCTTTAAAATAAGGAGCTCCCAGGCACAGAGATTCTTGATTCTCAAATGTTGCAACCTGTGACCATTCATAGTGCTTCAGGATGGCTGCTTCCCCACACGGAGCTTCCTCCTTGTGAAAGGAAGAAGAAGGCCAGGTGCAGTGGCTCATGTCTGTAACCCCAGCACTTTGGGAGCCTGAGACAGGAGGATCACTTTAGGTCAGGAGTTCAAGACCAGTCTGGGCAACATGGTGAAACCCGATCTCTACTAAAAATACAAAAATTAGCCAGGCGTGGTGGAGGGCACCAGTAATCCCAGCTACTTGGGAGGCTGAGGCGGGAGAATCGCTTGAACCCAGGAGGTACAGATTCCACACTGCACACTGCAGCCTGAGCAACAGAGTGAGACTCTGTCTCTCAAAAAAAAAAAAAGGAAAAAGAAGAAGGAAAGGAAAGGGAAGAAGGAAAACAGAGAGGGCATGAGGGAAAGAGATGAGAGGAAGAAAGGAATTTCCAAAGCAATGCTCTGGGACAAGGCTTTGGGATTTTCTTACCATCCCTTTAAGGGAACTGAAGGCCAGAACCTGAGAGAGAGACATTAGTTCCAGGTCTTAGACCCAGCAAGGGACAGGGTTACTACTGTTTTGGTTACTGAAGGCTCCTGTGCGTAGAGTGCTGCATTCCCCAGCCTCTGGGGCTAGTGGGCGTTGGAGCTTCACAGGGTTACCTTCCTAACTTCCCCTTTACGCTGTCCTGAACCTGGTTCATTCTGTCGGGAACTTCAGTGACCACATGACCCAGCTGCCCCCAGTGGGTGGCCGTCTCAGACCCCAGGCACTAAACACTCCTTGCAGGACTCACTTAATACGACATAAAGAGAAGAAACCGCAGCAGCATTGTCACTAGAGCGAATGGCAAATTCTCATAGCTAGATAATGCAGAAATAAAGTGCGTTTGTAACAGACAACAAAAGGATTATCCCCCATTCATTTCAAAGCACCCTTCATCCCACTCAGGGATTACATTTCTCTTTACTTATCTTGCAAGTAGTTTTTTTTTTTTTTTTTTTTTAATTCTTGTTTTCCCTGAAGAGCACATGTATAGCTTATAGCAAATAAAAAGCTGGACCTTCTAAAGGCAAGGCCTTCATTAATCAGAGAGAAGTCATTCTCCAGGACTCTGTGAGTTCTCTAATCCACTGCTAAGCAATTGGATACCTAAGAAACTAACCCTATACTGTCCAAGACAGAACTCTGCTAGTCTGCAAGGAAGGACATGGTCCATGAGCACATTCACGAGAGTAGCATCCCCAGCAAACCTGAGCAGGTCAGGGGCTTCTCTGACTCCTGTCCACGTTTGACCTTGGTCTCTAAGATGCTCTTCATGGCCCTCCTGTATGTCCTCTCGAGGTGCCCATGCCCTTTCCAGAGCTACAGACAGGCATGCTGTCATCAGACTTCTGATCTTTACTCTGAATGAGAAAAACATCAAAATCTGAGAAGCAGGAGAGCTGAGGGTATCCTAGTGAATGGAATGATGACGCAAATATCTTAGAAAGCTGTGTAGAGAATGTGGGACCTGTCCATGGGCTTCAATGCCCACCACACAGTGCATGGGAGACTGAGGGGATGGCTGGGACTTTAATTCTTTTGAGGGGCGTTGCTCTGCTCAGACACTCAGGTGAGGGGTTCCATGGCCACAGCAGTCTCTCTGGCAGCCTCTGATATGTGGGGATTCATTTTCACCACGTGTTCCAACTCTAGAACTATGTAACTGCTCAGGTCTTACCCAAGCGTGTTTTCTCCTCTTTCGTAACTTCCACTCTTACCCCCAATCACATATCATCATGTGCTCCACACGCAGTGGGGATCTTCGCAGGCATTGCCATTTCTTTTGCTTGATATTTCTGGCTCCTTTCTTTTGTTACTCTAAGACTTTGCAGCATCAAAAGAGTCTAAGAAAAGGCCAGGGAAAGAGCAGACCTTCCAAGTACCATGAATCCCTAGTGGGCAGCCTTGGCCTCTCTTTTCCCTGCTCTTCCTCCTATCCATGTTACTAAAATAAGAAAGCTCATCTCACGAATATGGGCTACAAACAACTCCACAACTAAAGCAAACCCTTCTGGTCACCCTGGGTCAGAGGAGCACATGCAGTCCCATGGGGAAGGGCAGCAATTTGGCCCCATGACATCAGGTTGGCGGCAGAACCTGCTGAGTGTTTTCCCAGGCTAGTGGGGCATCTCATGAGGAGGAGATCAGTCCTGGAATGTGGGGGGAGATGACACAGTTTAGGACAGGCTTCCCTTTAAAGTATTTAACTTTATGGAAAATGGAAAACCTTCCCCATGCATTCTCTTATTTTGGGGGAAAAAATGAATGGGCAATTCAACTGTACCTCAGAACAGTCCATCATGAACTTGGACCTTCGTCATTCACCTGTCAACCCCACCTAACCCCACCCGCAAAAGGGGTAGAACATGAAACCAGCTCCCACAGAGGGTTAAAGGCACAGCCTCCTCCTGTTTGTATATAACAGACCATTAGGGTATTTTTATTTCTCTTCTCTCCATATTGCACAATACCATATCAAAGATACATTTGCAGCAAAGCTTATTTTCTGAAGACAGATAATTTGGTTAAATCTCTTCCACTTTGATTTCATCTCCAGTTTCGGACGAGCAGCAGTACAACATGCAGCAGCAAAAGCCCATTCTATTCTCATGAAAATGAATTTAATGACCCTCTGATATAAAATTGATCCTCCGATAAGATGGCACTTGTGGGTTACTTTGACAGAAGTGTTAAACTAAGTAAGTCTGCACATATCCACTGATGTATGGCACCTCGCGCTGCTGCTGGGACTGCCGAGGGCACATCATTCTGCCTCTGCTTGGGAAGTGGGAGTGGGTGGGAGCTTGGACTGCCCATACTGGTCTGGCACTATTGTGTCACTGAATTCCTGCAGAATCTTAGCAGTCATTGTGTAGCCTGGAGCTCACATGGACTGGGAAGTTTGGACAACTGCCTTGTAGAATCAAACATTTTATTTCAGGTATTCCCAGGTGGTGTTTGCCCTGGTTCCAGTCTCTGATGCCACAGTCGCCTAGCTCACGGACGGGTGGAAGTAAAGAGTTAGGATCAAAGTTATTAATAATGAGGACAATGAAACACTACTTTATGCCAATTAGGTTAGCAAGAATTAGAAAACTGAAGAATACCAAGGACTGGAGAGCGGGTGGGGAAACGAACCCCCATGAACCAGTGTTGAAAATATAAACTGGTCGGGTATTTTAGAATATTCCTGGCAGTACTTCATGGAATTGTGCATGCATATACCCTAAGACACAGAAGTCTTGTCTGGGGGTATGAATGCTAGCATTCTCACACAGTGGGAAATTAGAAGCAACCTAGAGATGCATTGAAACAGAATGGATAATGGAATTTAGTGAATGCAGCAATTAGAAATAATGAAGTGGCAGGTATCTAACAATACAAACTATTCCTAAAAGCAGTGTTAGGTGAAAGCAGAAACAGAATTATATCTGCAGCAAAATGTCCTCTAGGTAAATTAAAATCATGCATATAGATAACACCCTGTACTTTACATATACTTTGAAGACTTTTATCAAACATAGAATAGTTACCTGTGGGTAAAGGAAGGGAAACAGAAGTGAGGACCAGAGATGAAGATGGAAAATATAAAAAAAGAGAGTTCTTAGATGGGTTATGATGTACCGTAAGCTGAGAAATATGACTAAGTCAAGTCTTTGCAGCTTATATTCAATTTAAAAAATAGCACATAACTTAGAACACAAAATAAATGCCAACTTAAGTGGTGATTTTGATGGCTACAATCCAGGCCCCCTTTCCCAACTGTCCTCCAAACCTCCTTTATCCTCTTGATCATAGGGGGATGCTGTAAGATGAGACTGAAAAGCAGCAGGGGAGTGGCGGGGGGGTCTCTTGCACTCCTGAGGTCCCTTTGACTATAGGTAATAAAAGCGAACAAAAGATGGAAGGCCAGTCAGAGTCAATTACAAACTAACTGACTCACAAGGATGGGAAAAAACCCAGGAGATGCACTACGATCTTGTAAAAGGGAGATTATGTATATATTATATATATATTTCTCATTTGGGGAGTGCATTGACTTTTTGACTTGGGTATAATGATCACTTGGAGAGGCTGATCAAAACAGGAGCCTGCCTGAATGCTTTATAGCCTTTCACTCCTTGTAGACATGAAGATAGCTAAGAAAAAGTGAATGGAGGTCATCAAAGTCATTTCCACTTGTAAAATGTGACCCAGCAATTATTAAACACAAAATCTCTGATAATAGCAGTAAAAGAAAAGAAGTGTCACCCATCCTAACTGACAAAGGAAAAGAAGGAGGGAGCTGAAAGTCAGATGCAGAACACTGATTAGCTTCCTCTTCTTAGAATTAAAATGGTGTCCACTTTTCTCCTTCCATCTAACCAATTGGAAACAAAGACAAGGAAGGCAAAGCTTCTTCAAATCTAGATCACCACTCAACCTTTGAAAGGCCATTCCATTGTCCCCAATGGGCATATCTGACCCGTCAAATCAAGGACTGAGGTTCTGGAAACAGCTGTAGCAAAAGGTGCTATCAAGAGAAAGGGCTGAGCAGGAAGGTTGATTAAGCCCAGGCTGAGTAGGAAGGTTGATTAGCTAGGGCTAGTAAAACAGCTGCCCCTGAAGTTCTGGAACAACTGGGTATACCACGTAGTTTACAAGTAATCCCCCAACCTGGCCAAAAGTGTTGTCATTGAGGCCTAGTGGTTGAGTTTTTAGAACAGAAAAGTAAACAAGTGGAGACTCTGGAAGAGCTCCTAGACCCAGAACATCTTCTTAGAGCTTTCCCAGTGCTCAAATCTTCTACAAAGCCAAAACCACTCTTTAGTTCAGCAAATTTGCGATGAGGGGAAGTAACAAATAATCATACTAATTGCATGGCAGTGGTTGTTTTGTAAAAGGAATAGCTAACTGATGGGTCACTTTCTCTGCTCTCCAAATCTATTGTTTTGCACAATGAAGACACACTGCTTGGGTCAGGAAGCTAAATGTGAGTGTGTCTGTTCCCATGTGTGTAAACACACAGCTCTCATGTGCCTAATTTATGGCAAGTCACCTACTACTAGAACATCAGCCCTTCAGTTTTGGATCACTTGCGTTATTCAAACCAAAGACGCCTTCATCACCAATGATCAGAGGAAAAGTGATTCAGAGGAGGTTTAGAACTACTCAGAGTCTTCCTTGAGTGCAAGCAGTTCCGGCTTGTGAGAAATTCAGAGAAGTCTAGAAATACAAATAACAACAACAAAAAAAAGAAAGCCTGCGTGTTTATTGATAACAACTTGACAGGAATGCATATTCATTCTCCAATTCCCTTTCCTTCTGCAAAGAGTTAAAGAAAAAAGTAATTAAACAATGATTTCTTTGTGAGTGCTGGACTTCTGAGGCCTGTTTTCTCTGTTGGAAAAAAAATAGATTTAAGATAATGGCCCTATTCTCCTCAGAATAAATTAAGCTCAGAGATAAAGAATTCCATTACTAATGCCTTTCAGCAAAGCCCAGGCATCTTTTAAAGTCAAACTTTAAAGTATAATGTGCCGTGATCTTGTTGAAATCTTTCCTGTAATGATATTTAAGTGATGGGCAAGGGTATCAATGGTTCAGGCAAAGTATTGATTGTATATCTTCAGGGCTGTTGAGCTCTTTCAGAGTATTCTGTTTGAGGGAATGCATTGCACTTATTTAAAGACATTTTCAAAACAATTGCAAGTTAACTCGAATAACTGATTTTTTGTATGTAAAACTGTAAGAAAAAAGGATAAGTTGGAAGGGGAGGATAGAAAGATAGGAACCTGAAGGATACTCAAGTTAGAAATCAATGACAAAGACCAACAGTAAGTGGATCACGAGGTCAGGAGTTCAAGATCAGCCTGACCAACATGGTGAAACCTCATCTCTACTGAAAATACAAAAATTAACTGGGCATGGTGGCACACACCTGTAACCCCAGCTACTCAGGAGGCTGAGACAGGAGAATCGCTTGAACCTGGGAGGCAGAGGTTGCAGCGAGCTGCAATCGTGCCATTGCATTCCAGCCTGGGTGGCAGAGTGAGACTCAGTCTCAAAAAAAAAAAAAAAAAAAAAAAAAAGACTCTGGGATATTGGCTATAACCAGCACAGCACATAGTATCTGCTTCAAGTTAATGATTCTTTTAGGTGTTTAGCTCTCACCATTTTTCTTTTCTGTTGAAGTATTGACAAAGGACTCATCTTCACCCTTGTGGTAAGAAGTTGTCCCTTCTTCCTTGGGGAGCAGGCGGTTTCTTGGAGAGGAGATATTTAGTTGCTAGTCTGGAAAATCTGCAGAGTTTCAGCAAATCCACCTCCATTCTCTCCAGAAGAGAATGTGAAGAATCAGAGGGAGCACAGGAACAATTCAGTGAGCAACAATGGAGGATACTGTCTGCAGAAAGCATGAGTGATGGCTTGGGACTATGGTGGTCCTGTGGGAACCTCTTGGTGGTGCTGAAAGCTCTTGACAACCCATCCAATCACCTGAATCATTATCCTATTTAGGTCACAACTTGGATGTCTAAAGCCATCATATATGATGTCCACATACAAGTGATGATCCCTTGAACATGGGTCTGTAATTCCCATTCATCTCCCCTGCATGACTGTATGTGTTTTAAGGATGGAGTTTGAAAATCGTCCCTTCCTCACTTGATAGCCTGAATAATATTCATGCCTCTGGAGGGCAAACTCCTTCAAAAACTGGTTTTCCTCCTTGAAACAAAGAAACAACCAATGAGTTTTCCTAGAACTAATATGCCATCCTAGAGTTCACAGCTAAAGTGACACCAGTTGTTTGCCAGGTGGCTTCAGGCACACCCCAACTGCAGCATGGAATGTCTCAAGGGTCACAGAGCTGGGACCTGCCTCTCCACTCTTCTCTTATGCAGGAGAATGACTAATATCCCCCAGGTGTTAGTTGGATTCTGCACTTGGATTCTGCAAAGACCATCCTGGCTCCTGGGCGTCAGCTTTCAGCTGGAAGGAGCTATGGAGCCTTGTTCCAGTGGTCTCATCATCCTAGAGCATGCACAGGGCTTTGGGGCTACTTGGCCTAATAGCTGGTCCACCAAAGGTGCTGTCATTGATGCTGGCAAGGAAATACCCACTGTGGGGAGGGCTCTAGATATCCTACAAAAGAAATCCAGTTCCTGGTGAGGTGGCACACACTTTTGTGTCTTTGTTATAGAGGAAGAGGATCCCATTGCTTAACATTTCTGGCTTACACTTATTCTGATTCTTTGGATTAAATTAATCTATTTGAAATATGTGCATGCACACACCTATATGCACATATTTATGGGATATACAGTTGCTTACGACTTTAAAATGTATATTTCTTATGAAACTAGGTTAAAGTTTTATAGAAGGGAATGTGAAAGAATGCACTAAGTATATCCCCTTAATGTAGTGAAGATGTTTAACAAACATTTGTTTGGTTCTTGCTGTGTATCAGGCAAGGCGCTAATCCCTGTGGATACAGAGAAGTGTGCAGCAAAGTCCCTCTCGTCCGGAGTCCACAGTCTATTGAGGTAGATGAATGAAAAAACCTACAAAGTATGTTAGGAAGTGGACAGGATGCTGGGCAAACACTGGGACATAGCTCCTTTCCAACATTCTGGATGGAAAAACCTAGTTCTTACAGGACTATAATCAAGGAAGAGATGCAATTTTGTATTCTGTTTTCCTCCTACTTGTGTTTTAATCACATTTCCTTCTGAGGCTACGTGGTTGCACCCTCGTCTCTCAGGAAGGCTTTTCTTTAAATAAACAGAGATCCCGATAGCAAAATGCTACCATCCAATGTCTTTGCCTATATTTATTTCATTACTTCATCTGAATAATACTTTTTTCTTAAAAAAAAAAAGGAAGCCCAGGGTCCTATGACCTTGTGAAATAAGCAAAAAATTGTATCATTTGCTCAGCGGCATATTGTACCTCTGCCTATTGTTTTCTTACTTGTCTGATTATTTAAAAAAGAATAGCTGTGGTAAAGCACTCTCTCGTCGGCAAATATGCTTTTGATTTAAGAAATTATTATAGAAAAATGCTGGAAGCCTTGTAGTCATCTTTGCTATATTTAGAGGGAAAATAATGTCCCTCTGCAATTACCATTTGGTATGAAGTTTAGGCATTCACATTTTTCTTTTCTTTTTTTTTTTAAACTAATTTTTTCCTCTTTTTCTCTGGGTGAACAACGCAGGGATCATAGTTGCACAATTATTAAAAAGAGGCCACTTAAATTCAACCCTCCATGGATACAGTGTCTGTGGCAATGTTTAATTAGAGATTAAAATTGAGGAATTGAATAATTGAGGTTGCTAATGAATTTGAAAACTCAGCAAAGCAAGGAGAGCTGAGCGTTTTTCCGACTTAGCTTTTCTTTCTCTAACCCTTTTCTCATTTCCTATATTATCACATTTCTGGCCTTGACTGCTGAGTTTATTACTACCCATAACCCTGGCCTAAGTGGAAACAAAAAAGTTGTAACCTCCTTGCTGAGCTGCTGGAGACATTTGGTCTATTGGATTTATGACATGCTCAGAAGCTTGCAATTGCAGGAGGCTGACAATGATGAAAATGAGATATGTTGGGCCACCAACGCTTTCTGTAATCACCTTAATAGGTCAACATAACAATGGATGTTGCTGGTGGAAAAAATAAGAGGAAGGTCCTAAATCAAAGAATATTTAATATATGAGAAGTTCTGTTGCTACCCCCTCTAAGGAGACTGGATTATTTGGGTACCTTGCTTGGTAGGCTTGCATTAGCTTCAGGTGCTCAACAATGAAAGTAATCCCTTGGTTCACCCTGGAACAGAACCAGCTCTTTACAAGGTGACCCTATAATAGCTATCCCCTTGGTAGATAGCACATCTCAACTCTGGCCTGGAGGTAATTCTCAAGCAGGGATTTCTGCATTGGGGGGAGGCCAGATTACAAGACCCTGAAGGTCCTTTCCAACTCTAAATTGCTATGATTTTATGAAGATGGCATAGAGCAAACTGCCCCACTCTAAGAGGACCGTCCCCTTTGAAGCCTCCTTTTAGCACACAGGTAAAGTTTTCAGGACTATTTTTATCATTTGGACACTGAACTTCAGATGATATATTCCAAGTTTCATTTAGCACAACATACAGATGGTTTAAATCAACATTCAAGGTAAAAATGTCTGTATTTTATGGCCCGAAGCCCCCAAACTCATGATTATTTGCTATTTTGCCGTTGCTGGTTAAATTGGGTCTTGAGGTTTACTGCATCTCCGACTCCAATGAGACTGATCACCAGTGGGGATAGCGCAACTGATCAAAGGAAACTGCTCCAAAGCCATGTTAACATAGCAGATATTTGGTCACAAAATCTTGTATGAATTAGAAGTCATTCCTAATATCATTTCCTTAAAACTTCTTAGCCACACTTCTTAGCTCAGCTGCTGATGGCTTCCTACAAATGACTTTAAATATATGTTTTTGACAGCAGGAAAAGAAATCATCTGTCTTACAAGGCTGTTCTTACTTATATCAAGAACAATCTGTCTCCTGCTACAGTTTAGCACAGCTATAGCTTGGGGGTAGAGGGTCAAAGGAGGAAGTATGCATAATGTACACATTTAATCTTGTCTCTTCTATTTTTATCCAATGTTCACTCAATATTTGTAGTATTCACTTTGTGTCTGTAAACATCAATGCTATTCCTCAGAGACATTAAGACCCCAGAGAAGAGAAACTGTAAAAATGTTCTTTGACGGTATCTAGGACAATTCCAAGTATAGCTAAGTATATAATAAATAACTGACTATTCATGATGGGGCTGCTGCTGCTGCTGCTGCTGATACAGAAATAGTGGGTAACGAAAATTCCTCTTCCGATGGGTATTTGTGGCCATGCTTCAGAGGGGAGAGAAGTTTCAAGAGACTGGGTCATTCTCTGGTTTGGCAAAAAGGGCGACAATGATGGTTGGTGTCTATGAAGACAGCTGTGTGTCATCAACAGAAGGTTCTGATACTGCACAACTCAGCTTGTAGAGGAGGAACAGGGCTTGATTCCACAGCTTCTCTACTTGAAGGCAGGGCTTGGCTTACTTCCAATAAATTACCTTCCATGGCAAGCGGAGGGTGGGTGATATTTCTTAGTGAAGGAGATGCTTCCACAGGGGGCTGCAAGCTGAGGGGCTGCACCAGGTATACAGACTTCCTGGGAGTTGATGGGAAACTTCTAACCTTCAACTGCCTTGTTTTCTCATTTACACAATGCTATCATGGGGTAAAGAGCCCTAAATAATTGCAATGCATCAACTTGGCAGAGGGCTGCACATTAGGTAGGCCTTTCCATAATGTCTTTCTCATTAAGATTCTAAGCCCATAAGGCAATTCGTGGCATTACTGTTCATTGCTCAGGGGTCAGAGGATGGGGAGAGGGATCTTTCTTTTTAGGCCTTATCGAACCTGTCCCGCTTGTGACCCGCAAGAGCATTGCAAGCCCCATCCTGCACAGTGGCTTGGTGTGTGATTCAATGTGCTAAATGGCATCTCTCCATTCTCGAATCTGGCCGTGAAGCCTTAACAGAACACATCACACTTACCTGGGTGAGATGGAATTATTGTGTAGCGCCACAGCCTGACAACACAGAGCCCTATCTACCGCTGCCAATCTGGGCGAATGGCTAACAAGCACACTGGGGAGAGCCTCCAGTGGGGACATGACTCCCCCAAAGCGCTTCAGGGGTTACTTTGTCCACACCCAGCCATGCAAAATTCCTGGTGCAGCAGAGCTAAGTGAGGATGCATGGAGGAGATGAAACAGGCTGACAGGCAGAGCCATTCTATTTGGGGTTTGTCTACAAAATTGTCAGTTCAGGTCTCCAGGTCAAAAATCATTTTATCTGTTGAAGCAGATGCTTTGTAGAACAAAATGCCAGGCCGACTTCAAGGCCAGGAGGTGTGCAGAGCCCCAGGCTCCGATCACACTGCAGCAGGCTCCAGCCCATCCTGCCCCTCCCTGAATTCCCTCACTCAGAGACAGGCTCTCTTTTTCTCTCTGTACACTCCAGTTCCCTGGAAGACTCTCTGATGGCTCCCTTTCTGCGGGCTGACTGCTCAAGAAGCAAGACGTGGCTCCCAGTCTTGGAAATCCAAACCTCACGGCTTGTGTGACTGCAGAGCCACTTTTCATTGTTTGCTTTCTTAAAGTGAAGCATTAAAAGGTAGGGAGGTGTTGGGAGAACTGGAATGATCAATCTTATCAAGAGAGGGAAACTGAGGCTTAGGGCACAGGAGTACTAGCAGCAAGGTTACTCCCAAAGAGACATGTTACAGCCCCTACCAGATGGCAAGAATCTTGAACCTTGAACCTTATTTTATTGCTGCCTCTGCCCAGTAACTTTAATCTCCCTCCAGCAGAGAAGTGGAGAGGAACCCCCCTGCCATGAAAAACAGCGTTGTTTTTTGTTTGTTTGTTTGTTTTTGCTTCAGATCTCATTTCCTTTCATTGTTTTTTAGCATGTATGGGAACATTATATTCACCAAGAATCAGGACTAGCATTAAACAGAGACGATGTGAACCGCACGCATTATAAGACAAATTAGATCCTGAAAGTCTGCACTGCACTCGGATCCCCAGTGCCTCCTCTGTAGCCCACAGTGCAAAGCTGCCTGTGGCTTCTTCCTGGGACGTCTGTTCTGCCTCCTGAATGGATGGCTTTGCCTTTCTGAGGTCCACGAAGGGAAGCCAGAGTGGCTTGGCTGAACCCTACATTTTCTTTTTCTGTGTAATTCTATTTGATGAAGAAAAAGCATGAAGAAAGATTCATTGTTTAGATGTCAAAAGAGAGGAGGGAAGCAGGCCTAGGAAGGAATCCTTAGTTTCCTTTTGTTATACAAGGACACTGCTCTCATGCATGCTAACCCATTCCTCGTGGGGCCCACCACACCATAAATGAATCGAGCAGCAAAGGGTCCTACTAGTACCACTGTCAGAATATCTAAATTTTGAATTAAAACTTGGTTGAAATACGAAACTACCTACCTTCCATTTGAAGTGTCCCTTGAACTCTTTCCCTAGACCCCCACTGATTGAATAAGGTGAGTGAACCTGAGCTCCAGGTGCCTCCCAAGTCCACTGTGAAGATGCCCTGAACACGAGGTGGAACCTAGGCGAGGGAGGGGTCTGTATTTTATCAGATCATGATCTGCGTCAAATATAGTTATGAGTATTTTCATCAAAGAATATCATAGTTTCCCCCACACTTTGTGATGGCTGCGATAGGAAATTGAAAGGCAGGGTCATTTTCAATGGCACACAACACAGTGAGCTGTAAGAAAAAGATGTCTTGCAGACGCCAGGCCAGGCAAAGAGAGTTTTGCTGGAAGGACAAGTTGAAAAGCATAAGAGAACTTTGGCAACCACATTTTTAAAAAAGTATTGGAGCTCCTCTACCATTTGCTCAAAAAGCGTTTTGAGCACCAACTATAGCAAGGCTTGGAGCTAAAGTCTAGAGCTATAAAAATCAAGGCATCTTTTCCCTTAGTCTAATGGGATAGACAGGCCTTGAGGACAGGAAATGAGACTGAAGTGACGAGATGGACACGAAGCCAGCAGGACAGGGCCCCTGCTGCCCTCTGGCTCATTTTGCTCCAACCACACTGAACTTTTGAGACCCCTTTCCTCTGGAGGGTCTTGGCATCTGCTCACCCTCTCCCTGGAATGCTCTTTCCCTGGGATCTGCATGACTCGCTCCTCACTTTCTCCAGATCTTTACTCATACATCACCTTTTCAACAAAGGCTTTCTTGACCACCTCCTGTGATGTCACACCGCCACCCACAAGACACCCCCCAAATTCTTCCCTACTTTCTTTTCCTCCATAGCCTTTATCAGCACCTAACATATAAATCTGTTACTTATGTTGTTTACAATCCTACCACCTCCCACCAGAATGTAAGTTCTATGAAGGCAAATATCTGTTTTGTTTACTGCCGTATTTTCAGTGCCTAGACACATAATAGACACTTGATAAATATTTATTAAATACATAAATCTAGGTAGGCCTTCCAGTTGGTTGTTTGACATTCATGGACGCCAAGACTAAGAGATCTTTATGATCATTTCATCCAACCAAAGCAGGGACTCTGAAGCAGGACTGCTTCTGTTCAGAACTGGCCTCCATCTCTTACCAGCTGTGTGACCTTGGGCAAGTCACTTTAACCTCTCTGTGCTCTGGTTTTCTCATATGCAATGTGGGGACAATAATAGTGACTTCTTCACAGGGTTGTTGTAAAGGTTAATTGTAATTATTATATAAAATACCTGGAACAGGGCGAGGCATTGGGTAAACGTTCCAGAAACATTGGCTATTACTGTTAGTATTATCAAGAAAACTGAAGGTCACAAAAGATAAGTGATTTGTTCAAAATCACAAATTCTTTCATTTAACAAATATTAAAGGGCTTCCTATACACCAGAAACTGGGGATTCTGCAACAGATTAAATATAATAGTTTCTGCTTTTATGGGACCTATAGTCTAGGTAGGAAGATAAATGTTGAACAAAGACTCAGGCAAATATATGCAGTCATCCCTCGCTATTCAAGGAGGACTGGTTCCTGGATCCTCTTAGGTATCACAATCTGTGGACGCTCGAGTCCCTGATATAAAGTGGTGTAGTATTTGCATATAACCTAAGCACATCCTCCCGTACACTTTAAATATCTAGATTACTTATAATACATAATAAAAGTATGTGCTATGTAAATAGTTATTTAAATTTGTTATATTATTTAAAGTTGTTATGTTAAATTTGTGTTACGTTTTATTGTTGATTTTTATTTTTCATATATTATCTATTCACAGTTTGTTGAATCAACTCTGAAGGTGCAGAACCCAGGCGACACAGGGGGCCAACTGTAATTGCAATCTGAATGACCACCGTGAAGGCATAGGTCACCATGACCAAGAAGTGTGGGAGACCTAATTTCTCTTCTCAGGCAGGGAAGGAATGGGGTTGGAGAGGGAGGAGTTCATGGGAGGTGTGGCACTAAAACTCAGCCTCCAGCCTGGGACTCTTTACGTTATAAGTGTGTGGTCCTTGGATCAAGTGTGGACTTCTTCACTAGCCTGAGAGTTCCTCAAGGCAAGAGAACAAGGATGCATTGCACTCATCCTTGCATATCTGTGGCTCCACCTCAGGCAAGGTGCCCAGCTCCCAGGGTATCCACAGAGTGAGAGCCATGCCTGTTGCTTCAGCGCATGCTAAGCACCAACTCTCAGGGCATGGCTCTGAGGATGGGAGAGTGTTCTGAGTTGAGATATATACCCCCCACGCCAGGCGCGGTGGCTCAAGCCTGTAATCCCAGCACTTTGGGAGGCCGAGACGGGTGGATCACGAGGTCAGGAGATCGAGACCATCCTGGCTAACACGGTGAAACCCCGTCTCTACTAAAAAAAATACAAAAAACTAGCTGGGCGTGGTGGCGGGCGCCTGTAGTCCCAGCTACTCGGGAGGCTGAGGCAGGAGAATGGTGAAAACCTGGGAGGCGGAGCTTGCAGTGAGCTGAGATCCGGCCACTGCACTCCAGCCTGGGTGACAGAGCGAGACTCCGTCTCAAAAAAAAAAAAAAAAAAAAAGAGAGATATACCCCCCACAATACACCCCATGGGTAATTAACAACCGAGAAAGGGCTCTGCTGAATGGAGTCACAACAGCACCTGTCTCTGGTGTCCTCCACCCGTTCAGCAGGTCAGGAGTCTCTTGGGAAGCCTATCAGAGAAGAGAGAAATGTCCTTTTCTCTCCACAATCCCAGGAGAGGCAGGATCTTGACCTCAGAGATGAGCTTTTGCCATCATTGTCTCAGCGTTCATGAAAACAGTTGTGCATGAGGCTGAAGCACCGCCATTATAAAAAACTTGGTTAAAATATGGATTAATCCCTGGGAGGGTGTTATGCAAGATTCAGATATATGGTCTGTGATATGGATAGGATATATTTTTTTATTGCAATAATAAGTTTCTCAACTCCTAATGGACCCTGTATTAACTGAAGATGACAGGGAGCGAGGGATGGAAAGCGGGCAATTTGTTAAGGTTGCAGAGCAGCAGTTCTAGGGTTGTAAAAGACAAAACATTTCAGAGTCATTAAAATCAGCCTAAATTGTCTATCTGAACTCAAAGCAACAAACCCAACTTGGCCCTGAGTCTATCACCAGCTATTTTTTTCTTTACAGTGTTTTAATTCTCTTGGACTGAGACACACAGTTCAATCTTCTACTCCCAGAAGGACCAGAGCTTTGAAAAGACCAATCTCTGGACTTCCTGAAGGAGGTGGACTTTGAGTGCTCAAGCAGTGAAAGGGAGGCAGCCTTTGATGGATACATAGTCCTTTATAGAAAGGCTCTCACATGCAAGAAGAGGCAGCCAAGGTACAGCGGGCTGGCTGGAGAGAAGGGATCACTGGGGGCAGTCTTAAGGCCTTTTTGGGGTTGGGGCCTAATAGGTAGAAAAGATCTTGAAGCTTCTGATCCGGACTTTGTAGTTGTCTGTATGAGCCAAGAGGAGCATAATGAGGATTTGAGGACTATGGTCACTCGTGAGTTAGTGGGTAGTTCCAGTGAAGAGTCTGGCTACTATTTGCTAAGAGCTTACTAAGGCCCAGGCTCCATGTTGAGGGATTTTCATAAACTAACTTATTAAATTATTACAAGAATCCCATGAGGTAAATAATAGTATCCGCATCACATGGATGAGGAAATCGTGCAAGTTTCTCCACCCCTTTAAGACTCCACGTCACATAACCAATAAGGTAGCTGGACTAGGGTTCAAACTCCAACAAACTAACCTACATGAATGTGTCAGCTGGGAGATGCCCCTCTTTATTCTGACAGAATGCAGTAAACTCCCACATGTCAGGCTCCATTCACCTGCTAGGGGCAACATTTCTGATGGCAGGGACTGCCAAGTATCCTTGCTGTCAGCTGATGTCAGCAGCAGGAAGGCCCAGCAGTGATGCTGGACTAGACCCCTGGGCTTAGCAGTGAGCAAGACTGAAAGACAGATGTTCTCATTGCCGGGGGAAGGAAAGGTGGGCTTTATAACACCCTCTGCACCTGCCCTGGGCCACAGGGACTCTTTCTGCATTTTATCTTCTGTGGAGGAGAAAGTCACCGTGAACAGAAAAGGTTGGCATGGAAGGGAGTGGGAGGGAAGCAAGCAGCAGCCCCAAGCTTCAAGGGATGACACAGAGAGAAAGAGAGGGTGGTGCTGGTGATGACAATGATGACTGCATATTTCTAGACATGGCCTCTCCAAGTAGGAGACATGGGCAGAGAGGAGGCCAGCAAATGAAAAGCAGCCATCATGCCGAGACTCTTCTTTGAAAATGGCATTGTTTTCAAACTTAGAGAACAGTTTCCCGCCCTGAATAAAACACTGACATTTGTCTAATTAAAAAACCTAATGGAGATTTTGCAGACAGAGGGAAGCCGCTAGTGCATCTGCTGGTGAAGTCTCCATATGGCCCAATCCAATGTGTACTCTGCTGCAGAGATAGAGCAGCACTCTAGATTTGAAGCTGCCCAGCCATTAAATTACCTCACGGCCTCACTGGCCACGGACCAACAAGGCAGGAAAGCTCAGCCCAGATTTCTGCTGTGCCCCTCCTCTCTCCCTGCATCAGTAATGATCTGACCTGTGGACCCCCACTCAGGAAGTGTTAGCGGCAGGAGGTTATGAGAGAGAGGAGGACAGTCAGGAAGGACTTTCCTCTTCTGGGCCCCAGCGGATGGTGGGATGTGTCCATAAGAACAGCATCTGGGACGACTCAGTAGAGACTGAGAAGGAAGCCCTGCAGAGAAGCTGCCAGCCCACATACTCATGGAGAGGCTCAAATCGTCCTTCAGACCCTTGGCAGTCTGGAAGCCTAGATGACGTGAATCAAGCCTCTGGCAAGGACAGCGCAGTGACCAACCCTCTTTTCAGAAGGACAAGGTGGGATGAAAGCACAAGCCATCATCAGCATGGCCACCTCCCTGGATTTGGGCAGATACCCTATACCTTCAAGCAAGCTAAACTGGCCCAGAGTGGCTCTGAGGACCTGCAGGTGCTGCCCACATGTGCCCTGGGCTGGTCCTCCCTCAGCTCCTGCTCCTTTCTTCACCTCCCTGGGCCATGTCTCTCACCTTTCATGGTAATTCTTCACTTCTCTCCACACTAATTACCCCTTTCCATCTCACATTCCTCCAGCTGGTTCAGCATTTCCGATGACTCCAGTCCTAAGCACCACTCATAGTAGGCATCAACCAAGAACACATCGCACTCACCTACAAAACAAGCAACCCACCATGAGCTGTGAGATAGAAATAACTCATCTTATCTATTCATTTGGAATAAGATGAACAGGAGAAGGGAGAAGAGCTTCACCTTCCTTCAAGAGGCCCTGCTGGGTAGCAATGGGGCTCCTACCCCTGCTGTTCATTATGTTTCTGGGGTCTTTGTTTCAAATGTGAGGCACAACAGAGCATCCTGCTGTATCAGCCTAATTACCAACCTCTCCCTCCATTCCTGCCGGCATGGCAGTTGAAGCACAGCCGAAAGGAACTTGGCATGATAATGGAACCTACTGACGAACTTTCTTGACCACTACTGGCCATTCATGATCATAATTACCAATGACACTTTATCGTGATGACAGAAGAGGGCATGCAGAGTGGTGACACCTGGGGTGCACCCATCAGTCTAAGTTCAAGAGAGGAAATGCCTTAAGGAACCACCTGGTCCCTTGAAGAGACTCAGCTGAGTACATGTAGTTACCAGAAGTGGCTGTTAGGCAGGTGAAATGTACAATGTTCCTCTGGCCTTAACTACCCAAAGATTAGAATGCTGTTGTTCTACAACACCTGGAGCTGAGGCTGGACAGCTGAGCACACATCACCCGTCTTTCAGATAGTTCATGGGATAGTTCGGGTCAATAGTGATTACAGGTGACACAGGGTTTTCCAAACATGGTTGGGGAAGGAGGTAACTCCCCAAAAGCCATTTCATTTCTCTTCCATTGAATAGTGGCAGTATTATTTAGGAAAATCACCAGCTCACTGGATGAGTCAATTGTTCTCAGGGCTATTTAACCTCCTCATCACTATGCAGTTCAGAATTGGGCTAGTGACCTTTTTTAGACTAATGAAATGCAAGAGAGGATTGCTGAAGGGTGTCTGACCAATTATCTCACTCTTAAGAGAGAGGATGGAAAGCCACATGGTTTCTCCGACTGACTGTAAATGCAGAGTATCTTGCCCAGCTTGCAGCTGGCAGCTATCTGATGGCCATGAAGGAGGCTGGCCTGGGAAAAAGGCAGTCCATGAAGAGGAAAGAGGTAAGACAAAGACAGAAAAGAGACCCGTTGCTTTCATCGAGCAGTACCTAACTCTGACCTTCTGGTTATGCTAGTCAACAAAATTCCTTATTGCTTTAGTCAACTGGAGTCAGTTTCTCTTATTAGAAGCCCAAAGAATGCTTTCCATAAGAAAAAGTGCCTCCTCTCAAGTCTGCTTGGAAAGAGACTACCATACACGAGCTGAGTGAAGAAGCTTCAAAGTGGCCTGGCAGAGTAGAGTGTGGGTGGAGTCTGGGGACCGCACAGCGGAGGAGGGGTCTGTGTGGTTGACACCTCATCAGTGTGCTTCAGAGGAAGCTCACTGCTAGGCAGCACATTCGTCCAGACACATGAACAATACATCACCCTCTCCACCTTGAGGGCAACAAGTCAGCAGCATTACGGTAGACTGTATTTTGTTTCCACTATTTGCCAGGACAGCATCAACGTTTGCGTGGCTTTGTGACTTGCTCTGGCCTATGGAATATGAGTGAATGTGATGTCACATGTGAGCAGGTGCTTTGAATGCAAGCGTCTGATTTGGCTTGGCCAATTCCTGCCCTCTGTCATGAGAAAGGAATGTCTCGGATAGGTGCTATGCCTGTGGCCAGGGCCCTAAAAGGAAAGGGCACATGGAGTAGGGTGACAGCTGACCCACAGCCCACTTGTGACATGAATGAGGGAAAAACATTTCCTGTGCTAGGTTACTGGGATTCTAACATAGAAGTGTATACAAAGCAATACTCTAATTCCTCGGACTGTAAGAGTGATTTGGAAGATAAAGAACGATGAGATATGGTTTCCATTCTCAAAGAATTTATAAACACAGTAAGCCCCAGAAAGAATTATAGAGAGTGCAGAATTCTAGAATACCTTGCCCACACAGATTATGAGGACACTAGAATTCAGAGGAAAGGAGTATACTAGCTGGGATGGCCTACAAGAATGGGAGAATGGGTGAGCGCTGGACGGCAGTGGATAGAGTTAACAGCAGACAGGTGTCACAGCCTGAGCTGAAAATTCGCAGCTCATCTTGTCAGCTGGTCTCATGAAAGGAGGGGCATTGAGAATGCCTGGGTAGCATATATCACCTTTTCTTCTGTCTGCCAGAGGCAAAGATGCTGAGACTTTCACTTTCATGTTTGAATGAAAATATCTTAGTGTACAAATTATCACTTTACAATTAATTATGCAGAGCAAGTAATACACATGAGACCTCAATATTATGACAGCTTGGAAATTTACTGTTTTCGAACTTAACATGCAACAAGTCTTGCCAAATGTACGTTGAAAAGTAGCACAAGATTAGACAATTAACATTTTAATTTTGTAGATTCACAGCACATCTGTGGGTCAGTGTAAACACCACAAACAACTTGGCAGATGATGTCAAGTTGACACCCCCCTAAGACTCTGACCTTAAAAACCAACGCTCTTTAATTAGGCCTTTCCTTCCCCTTCTGCCTTTGGGGAGAAGAGATTGTTATGAAAAAAGATATGATTACACCATATTGGAGTTCACCAGGCATCTCAAATGGTTTGGGTTTGATAAAAAACAGCAGATTTCATTGCTGGAATCTTCCCTCCAGAATTTATAAGCACCATGTGGATATCAAGGGGAATTTCATCAGAATGTTTCTGATTCCTTTACACTTAAATCATTAAAAGATTGTTGAGGGTTTTTGAAGTCCAATAACTCTCCTGAGCCATTCTTCCCTCCACCCCCAGCATATTTTTCATTTCTTTTCATTAAAATTAGGAAATTGAATTTCAGGTCTGTATTTTTTTTTTTTAAGCCAGCTGCTTGTAAATAATGGTGGCTAAGGATTAAATCCTCAATTCTAAACATTCATCCTGAGATCCATCAAGCTAATGAACATTTGTGTATCCTCATCGGGCCCAGATCTCAGACAGGAGAGACGTGGCCAACTGTGATTTGAGAAACCAACTCAGGCATCACAGGCTTCCCTTGCCTCTCTGTAGAATCCAGCTTTGTCCAAGCGAGACAGTATCATTGACTCACATGAAGAGGGTGGAACTGTAGTGTTGGAAGCTGAATAAGCACTAAAGTACCACTCATCCAACTCTCCTGCCCTCATCAGGCCAAGGCTCAGCTTTGTATTTTTTAAATCTCTTTGTAAGTTCTCTCCTGGTAGCTGATAACTGTTTTAGTCACATTGTAGTCAACCCATTCTTTGTTATTTCTGACATAAAGTGATCTTACCTTTAGGTAAGAGCATTTCACATTCTCTTATTCTCTTAACAGATCTGAACCTAATCTTGAAATGGGTCACATAACCATTTGCAAATGTAAAAAAAAAATTCTTCACAAAGGTTCCAGTCTGGATATAGGCTTCGTGACAGCAGGGCCTCATCTGCTCTCTTCCTGCAACTTCCCCCAGACATAGAACAGTCTCCAGCACATAGTAGATGGTGCATAATATGTGTTGAATGAATGAGTGAATAAAGTTCTAATCATATGTAAAACATATTCAACCTTTCACAGTGCTTCCACACCTAGTGATTAATAGCGTTCTAATGATACCCTGAATGAGTAGCAAAGATAGAGTGATCCTTAGATTATTTATAAAGCAGATGAGCCCAGATATGGAGTAACTTAAGATCTCATGGCCGGTTAGTGGTAAAACTGGAGTAGGTTTCAGATCACCTGATTCTCAGAATACGCTGTTTTCATATAGACCAGCGCTTCTGAAGGTTGAGTTAGGCATACATCAGAGTCACCAAAGGATTTATTAAAACACAAATTGCTGAGCCCCACTCTCAAAGTGTCACTTCAGTAGGCCTAGGGTGGGCCGCCAGAATCTGCATTTTTAACACGTACCCAGGTGATGTCAGTACTGCCGGCCCTGGGACCACACTGTGAGAACCACTCAGAAAGGCCATAGTTTATGAACTGCAAAATAAAGGAATATGAGAGAGAGAGAGAAAGACACTTCTTAACATCCTCCAAGACTATGTTTAGAGTATCAAACTCAACTGATCAGTACAAAAAACCAGGCTGTGTGCTTTAACTACTGAAGCTTTTGCTATCCATTAAAAAGTAAACAAACAACAAACCTACTAATGTAGATCATGGGACAGGAAATTCCAACTTGGGGGTATTCTAACTTAGAATGAATGTTAGCTGGAGTCTTTCTGAGTATGAATTTGTGTTTCACAAAGAGATTTTGGAGCTGGATAAAGCATTAGTAATGTGGTCCAACCTTCTTATATATACACCTGCAGAAAGAAAAGGGTTAGAAGGGTGATGTGCCTAGTCCAGTGTCCCAGGCTCTCCTCATGCCTGATTATTCAGCTGTAAGGCATAATCAATGGGGGGCAGGATGTCCCCCAGCTCGGTTCTCCTGCAGCAGTTTCTGCAGGGATGGTTGGTCACCCTACACATGTCAAATTCTTTTAACTTGTACACCGATGTTCATTGCAGCAGTATTCGTAATAACCAAAAAGTAGAAGCCACCCAAGTGTCTAACAGATGAATGCAAACACAAAATATGATATAGTCATACAATGGAATATCATTCAGCCATAAAAAGGAATAACGTTCTGATACATGGTCTGATAAAGATTCACCTTGAAAATATTATGCTAAATCAAATCAATCAGACACAAAAGGACAGATATTGTACGATTCCACTTATAGGAAGTATTCAGAATAGGCAAATTCATACAAATAAAAAATAGATTAGAGGTTATCAGGGCTGAAGGGAAGGAATTGAGACTTACTGCTTAATGGGTGCAGAATTTCTGTTTAGAGTGATGAAAAAGTTCTGGAAATAAATAGTGGTGATGGTTGCACAACATCGCCAATATAGTTAATGCCACTAAACTGCACACTTAAAAGTGGTTAAAATGTCAAATTTCATGTTGTATATATTTGACCACAATAAAATTTTTAAAAAAAACAAGGAAAAACCTGCAAACAACAAAAAACTTTCCAAACCACTTAGCACCTCCACACCTATCCTGCCTCCCTTAGAGCACTGCTCAGTTGTAGGCTGTGTGGGGAGCAAGTAATGATCACCTGGTACTATCTGGTTTCCAGTATGAGGTGCTTCCACTCATACTAGAAACCATATACATATACCACAGACTAGAAACCATATACTAGAAACCACTCACACTAGAAACCAATAGTGAGGTGGTTGCCACTCTTTCCACTGGCAACCAATACTTTTCTGCCACCCCACTCATTGTCTAACTTTAGGTATGAACTTCAGAATTGAGGTGGTGTTTCTGGAGAACAGGATGGTAAAAACAGTGTCATTTCCGTTCCCTCCTCCACCCCAGTGACACGCTCTGGAAATTGTTGAGCTCGATTTCACTTGGTGTGTGCATTTCTGTTCCCTCCTCCACCCCAGTGGCATGCTCTGGAAACTGTTGAGCTCGATTTCACTTGGTGTGTGATGACACATCTTACAGTGACAGAGCAGAATTTAGATGCTGTGACTCATCTCTCCAAGCCGGGTTTCCATAAGACTCCGCACTGATTTCTGGCATGTTTCTTGCTGCCTGAGAAACTGTTTTTGTGCATTCTCAGAAATATGAGATTGGCCCGTAATGATATGCACGCCTCTCAGAGGGAAGACAGAGACTAACGGTATGGCAGTTGAAGGACACATGACTTGAGGGAGATGGATGTTACTGAGGAAAAAGAAATGTTCATTGTCTACTCGCTCATCATGATGCTTCCCTCCCATGTGCATGTCCAGTTGGGCCTCAGTAACATCCCCAGATGCTGGGCAGATCCAGTGAATCACAAGTAAGCAAATACACATGATTTAATAGTAGAAGAGAAGACTTTGCCACACCACAGTACCTCCCCTTGCATTTATTTTGGCAATTTGGTGCCGAATATTCACAACAGTGCTTTAGACCATCCAGGTAGTTTTAGCCTAAGGAGTGAAGTCTTTGTAAACCAAGCTGCTTGTTCTCTGACTGGGTGATAAGCAAGCTTGTGGCAGAGGGCAGTTACCAGATTGTAATTAACTAGCTGAATTATTACGTTTTTGCATAAACATTCTTCACCATCATCTACTCATGAGATAGGTTAGGTACATCTACACAGAGAACTAAAAGGATACATTCTCTGCCTCCTAGTAGTATATAATCTAAAGAAAGGGATTGCAAATACATGGAAAGGCTATTCCATTCTTCATCCCTGTGCCATGGCAGACATTACTAATCAAGGATAGTGCCCCTTTTCAAAATCTTTTCCTGCACTGGATGCCAGGCAGTGATGGCTAATCAACTGCGGGGTGTGCAAGGCCTTCCTGCTGTCTGCATAGAATAAAGAATGGGGAACTAGCGGCCAAGACTTTCTTATGACACCTGATGGGGAATGTATTGTTACACATATTGTAACAATGTAACAATATTGCACAGACCCAAGGCAATATGGTTTTATAACATCATATGTTATAAAATATAATGTATTGTTACATCATATTATATTATTATATGTATTATATATGATATGTGTGTATTATGTGTATTAATATTATATATGATGTATTGCTACAGACTCAAGGAAATATGATTTTATAACATCAACTTAGGTTTTCATACCTTCCAAGTGATAAATACAAGCGTACATTGTAGAATTAAGGCTTAGTGCTTTTGTGGGTTTCGATAAGCCTGACTTCTCAGTGTGGATGCTCCCATGTTGTGGGTGAGACTGAGCGCTGCGGAAGGTGCAGCCATCACTAATGTCTTTGCCCCTAAGATAGGAGCATGCTGGGCCCCTTGGTTAAACACTGATCACAGCCACATACTCTCCTCACTTCCTCTTTTCTATAGTTCCAGTTGAGTAATTAAAATCACTTCTGTTAAACTAGCGTGGTTGGCTCAATAAGCCAAGGGCAAGTTTACGGATCTGGAGGATGGAAACTACTTTCAACCTTGGTAGTTCTGGCTGTGGTGAGGAATAACAATTAGAATAATTGCTAACCAGGTCCTTGATGTCCAGTCACCACCCAAGGCCTGCAACACATCAGAGGCGAGCTCGATTCTCTGGTTGGAGTAGATAACAGAGCTGGCATTGGGCTATTCCGGTTGCTTAACCTGCAGTGGCCAAGGACATGTTTCACTTTAGTGACGCCAGTTGTGCAGAAGCTTTTGAACTCACACAGTCAGTTGAGGTCCTTGTGGTCCAGGAGAGAAACCCTTTCCCTGATATGTGCATAAGCATAGGACTAAATAGGTGTGCATGACTTTCAGATTGCATGCAAAGAAGTTTTAGAGGTTAAGAGATCCAAAGAGGACAGATAGGATTTGCTGGAGCAGGCCTGGGGTAATACAGAATATTCTAGTAACAATAGTGTAATTGTACTTCTACAGAATTAAGAGTAACAATATTGTTACAAAATAACAGTAGGATACTACTAAGCAGTAACAATGTTACTACTATCACTAATTGTGTGTCATTTACTGAACAATTACTACATACCTGATATGATGCTAAATGTGTTTATAATGATAGCATTTAATTTTATCAATTAATTATATCATGTAATCTTCATATCAACCCCTTGAAGTCCTTGTCATTCTTCTTATTGTACAGATGAAAGCTTTCAAAGATGAAGTAATTTTCCCAAAGTCAAACGGACAGGGAGTGGCTTGGTTAAGAATCTGCCCCCAAAACTCATGCTCCTAACTACCATGTCTTATTGCCGTTGCACAATCTGATATGTTCTCCCACGGCTGACTCTATCTATAAACGCCTCTTTTGTTTATATCACCAAAAGATGCATCTTTAGATCCCAAGAGATCTATTGATTAGGCAAAGATAAATCCTCAGGACCATAATCATGCTCTCAAATCATTGAACCAAAGAACAAAAGGGGGAGTTAAATCTCGCTCAATGCGAAGATCCTCACTGCACTGTGGAATTTAGTCCATTTGATATGGAGGTGAGATTCCAGTTAAAGAAATCTTCATGTGAAGAGATACTACTGCTGCTCACTTTTTCTTGCCAGGCAGTGTCAGTGCTCTGTTTGCCTAAAGGATACATTCAGACATTTTATTTTCTGCCCATAGTGTCCTATTTTTCCTGATCTTACTTAGCTATTTCTCAGGATGTGTTTTAAGATAGATATGTTCTTGGATCTCATTTTAACCTTCCTCTTCGGTCTCTCTACTTTCTCCCTGTCTTACAGACCCCTGGACAATCAGCTCAGACCCCATGGTCCATCACTTCAACCCTGTAGTTACATCCTTGTGCTAACATTGTACCTTCCTAGAAAACCCCGTGCCTGGGTCACTTTACAACTGGCCTTCTCTTTGCATGATTCCAGGATGCTGACAGCTGCTAGAAAAAATTATCTCAACCCTCAGACTGGCCCTCGTGATGGTTAATGTTAGGCGTCAACTTGACTGAATTATGTGATACCCAGGTAGCTGGTAGAGCGTTATTTCTGCGTGTGCCTGTGCGAGTGTTTCAGGAAGAGACGGGCACTTGCATCTCTCTCACCCCCTATGGGCACAGACCACCAAATCAGCTAAGGGCCTGGATAGAACTGAAAGGGAGGGGAAGGGCACATTCTCTCCCTCTATCCCCTGGAGGTGGGGCACCTTCTTCTCCTGCCCTTGGACATCAGCACTCTAGCGTCTCCAACCTATGGACCCTGGGGCTCACACTAGGGGCTCCCCCAGATCTCAGGCCTTCAGAGAGTTACACCATCGGCTTCCCTGTTTCTGATGCCCTTGGGCATGGACTGAGCCATATCGCTGGCTTTCCTGGGTCTCCAGCTTGCAGATGGTTTATCGTGGGACTTCTCAGCCTCCATAATTGTGTGAGCCAATTCCCCTGATAAACCCATCCCCTCTTGTATCTATCTATCTATCTATCTATCTATCTATCTATCTATCTATCTATCTATCTATCTCTCTCTCTCTCTCTCTCTCTCTCTCTCTATCTATCGGTCTTTCTATCTATCTATTTTCTATCTTTCTATTATCTATCTATCTATTTATCTATCAATCTATCTATCTATCTGTATCTTCCTATCTTCCTATCTATCCATCTATCCATCCATCTTCCTATCTATTTACTATCTGTCATCTATCTGTCTATCTTCTATCTTTCTATTATCTATCTCTATCTTCCTATCTATCTTCTATCTATCTATCTATCTATCTATCTATCTATCTATCTATCTATCTATCTATCTATCTATCTATATCTTCCTATCTTCTTTCTCTCTTTTCTTTCTCTCTTCCTTTCTCCCTCCCTCCCTTCCTTTCTTCCTTCTTTCCTCTCTCTCTTTTTCTCTCTCTCTCTTTCTTTCTTTCTTTCTTTCTGTCTGTCTGTCTGTCTTTCTCCCTAGTTAGCTATCTCCATCTCTCATCTATTGCTTCTGTTCCTCCCATGAACCCTGGCTAACGCAGCCCCGCTTGTCACATATGATCTCCCACTTCAAGTGGCCCCTCCATGCTTCCTCCAGTTCCTCTGTGCCTCTGTGGTCAGAGCATCCATTCTCCATGAAGGCTGAATCAAACCTTCTCCACTTTACAAACTTTACTACTGCATCTCCTCACCCCCACTCTCAGTAGACGACTTCTTCCTGCTTCTTAGAGGAAACAGAAGCCGATAGAGAAGTATTTTCTCTGTGTCCATCTCCAAACTCATCATCAAGTACCTGATCTGTGCCCACCCTTCCACTTTCCCTGCCCTTACATGAGAAGCATGTAATGTTCCCTCCCACACAAGGTGAATCCTTCCATACTCCATTGGTGCTGCAGACCCCCTTCCCTTTCCTCCCACTTCTAGGGACCTTGTTCTGTCAAGTTTACCATCTCCCCTTCTTCTCAGTAGGGAAAGTCTCTAAATTATGTTCAGGTCTCTCCCACCCTAAAAACAAAAAGCAGCAGAAGCAGCAGCAGCAGCAACAACAACAACAACCTCCCTTCACTCCACTTTCCTCTGCAGCAACTGCCTTATTTTCTCTTATTCAATACCAAGTCCCTTAAAAGAGTTCCTTGCATTTCCCAGACTCATTTCTTACCCACTCTTCCCACAACCCACAGTGCTCTGGTGTCCAGGTCTACCCTCTTCCCAGATGGTTCTCTCCGAGGTTGCGAAGGGCCTCATCACTCTGAGTCCCTGTGGCCACCAGACAGTCTTTGCATCCCTCGAGTCAGTGCCCTTGCACCAGGCATTCGTGGCCTGGCTCCCACGGCAGCATGCCTTCCTGGTTTTCCTCCTCCTTCTCTGGATGCTTCTGCTCAGCTTGCCTTATGGACCTTCTTCTTTTACCTACTTCTTCTTCTTCTTCTTTTTTTTTTTTTTTTTTTAAAGACAGAGTCTTGCACTGTTGCCCAGGCTAGAGTGCAGTGGTACGATCTCAGCTCACTGCAATCTCTGTCTCCAGGGTTCAAGCGATTCTCCTGCCTCAGCCTACCTAGTAGCTGGGATTATAGGCGCCTGCCACCACGCCCAGCTAATTTTTTGTATTTTAGTAGAGATGGGGTTTCATCGTGTTGCCCAGGCTGGTCTCGAACTCCTGAGCTCAGGCAATCCACCCACCTTGGCCTCCTAAAGTGCTAGGATTACAGGTGTGAGCCACTGCACCCGGTCTGCCTACTTCTTAGGTGATGGTATATCTTGAGAGTTCTGCCCAGATCCTTTGCATAATCATAGAGCAGGTTTCTCTACGGAGCTCCAGCCCTGGGTACCCAAATATTTACTGGACATCTCTACTTAGAGGCTTCATAAGTAAATCCAGCTCAAATGTGTCCAAACTGGAATTCACTGACTTTCCCCCCAGACCTTCTTCTCTTCACATGATCCTGATGGGGCTCACCCACTTGTTCAACCCAGGGGTTACAGCATCATCCAAGGCTTCCCCATCTACCTTAGCCCCTGAGACCAGTCGCTAACTTTTAAAAATCTTACTCCTGAATATTGCTCCTCTCTCTATTCCCAGTACTTGTCATAGTGCCTTGTAGACACTTGAAAAGCAGTGGTCTTATGACTGGTAACCCAGGCAGCTCTTGATCCTGTTCCCTGGGTTCCTTCCCCATTTCCCTGGCTCAGGCCACCATCACCTCTGACCTGAATGCATCCATGCAACTGGTTTTCCCACCTTCAGTTTTCCCTTCTAGCTCATTCAGTCTCCACACCACAGAGAGTAATCTTTCAAAGCACAAATGAGGTCTCATTCTCCTGCTTAAACCCATCAGAAAGCTGTCTCCCAGCACCTAGCATAGCACCAGATCCTTATTAAGTACTCAAAAAACATGCATTCAATGAAAAAATAATTGGGATCTAAAATAAAGAGGTTTTCCAGGCACACAGGAAGTCTAACATCCGTTAATCCTGTGCCATTAGTGTACTTGACCATTTGCAACAAGGAACATCTTTGGTTTCACACAACCGATCCACAGACAGCACTTCAGCTGCTGCTGACTCCCTCCCAGAACACGGCCCCAGAGTAGCCTTGATTTACAGGCAGGGCTGTGGGGGGATTTGGAAGAAGTGTTAAAGAAAAAGGAGCAGCTTTGCCCTATTAAAATCCCTGCCTTTCCAAGCAAATATGGCTGCTCCTGAGCTCACCCTGGCTTCTGCCACTGCTCGGCTAAGGTGATTAACTGGATGCCTGCTGTGTGCT
Organism: Piliocolobus tephrosceles; assembly: GCF_002776525.5. Classification (NCBI taxonomy): domain Eukaryota; kingdom Metazoa; phylum Chordata; class Mammalia; order Primates; family Cercopithecidae; genus Piliocolobus; species Piliocolobus tephrosceles. Next base: position 116,055,086 of record NC_045446.1, read on the forward strand.
CATCTCTGCCCCATGAACACCCTCACCCCAACCCTCCTGGTTAGCCTCTCTGATGTTGAGAATGAAAGTTGTTATTAACATGATTCACTCCCCAACAGCATGAATAGTTGGTGTGACTGTGGCTCTGTGTATGTGTGTGGGTGTGCACGCTTGTGTGTTGTGTGTGTTGCAGTGGAGGAGGTTGGGAAAAAATAAAAAAATAACAGTCCTAAGAGTTAGCCCATAGGGCGAAGGGAAAAGGGGTGCTCACACCCTTGTCCTAGAGAGAGATGCACACTTTTGTACAGCTTCCTCCTCAATATAAAAAGGTGTTGGGGCGGGGGGTGTTGGTCACAGGACGGTGCAAAGCCCTGCAAGAGTTTTGCTGGTGCACCTGCTCTTCTATGTCTCCACCTGCCACACACCATTGCAACCCACTGGTAACAAAAAGGTTCCCTTCCTTTCCCCAGGCTGTTGGTTCTGTGGGATCTAACATGCATGTGTCCTGACAGGATGAGGGAGCAGGCACACACACGAGGCAGCGTGGTGGCAGAAGGCCCTGCTCTTCTCCAGGATGCATGTGGTGGAACGGGAAGCCTGGCAATGAGGAAGGGATGGGACAGTGATCAGGAAACCTTCATGGCTGCCCTATGATGACACAGGCCTGGAGACACAGAGGCTGCCTGAGGACGGTTTGGGGGATTTATGAACTAAATGGAAGAGGCTGTCAGGTTTGAGCTGAGCTCAGCATGAGGGCTGAGGAGAAGAACAGATGTCAGGGACTAGGAGCTTGGCCAGCCCTGCCCTCTCCTCCTTGGCAGTATGTTTTCCTGTTGTCAATGGCCATCAGCCGTCCAGCTTCACTCTCCACTGGGTCCATAACTGCCAGCATCCTGGAGCCACTTCCAGGGACTGGGTTAAGGTGAGAACGTTGCAGTCACCTCTGCTGCCGCCTCCCACTCTCCCTGCTCCTGCACTTCTCTCTGGCCCCAGGCCCCAGACAGCATGGCTGCACTGCAGCAGCCTCCCTACCAGCCCAGGTACCTGCTTTCTCCATCCTCTCCTGCCACTGCATGTCCCCAGGCACTCCTTCCTCCTTTATCTGTGACAGCCAGAGAACAGGGCTTTCTGCCAGGTTGACATCAACAGCAAACAGACACCCCCGGATCTGAGACATCCATGTCCAGAAACATATCCCATCCTATGTACTGCAGTGACTCAGTCATGGGCAGAGACACCTGGCTCTCTCCCCATGATGTTCTTTATGTGACTCACCACCACACCCCTCTGCCTCGAGCCCCTCGCCCACACAATCACTTTGGACCTTAGCCCATTGCTCCAGGAGTGGAGGAGATGATTGGTGAGCAGAACGTTGGAGGTGCACACTCCCTGGCAACAATGGAGAGGTAGGTGGCAGACAAAAACTTGGGGCGTGGCACACCTGGGTTTGAACTCTGGATAAGACCATCTACTTGGTGTGTGACCTCTGTGTTCAGTTCTTTCTTCTGTGAGACGGGAAAAGAGGATCCAGCTAGTGGGTTGTGAGAATGAAAGTTAACATTAAGCATTCCTAACACAGTACCCCACATTGCCATTGACTGTAGTTATGCTCATTTGAATATTTCCCTGTCATGTAGTAATGAGCAACTCTCTTAGGAGCCATGCACCTTCCTCCCTGGGCTCTGCCAAGGTAAGTCACGGCTCTGAGAGACTGCAGGAAGGCTTCTCGGAGGAGCTGGTACTATGAGGGGTGACTCGACTGGGCTCCTGTCTCTACACGCGTCCCTTGCCTTTGCAGAAGCCTCTCACCCGCACCCATCCCGCCCTGGTGACTTGCTGCCAGAGCTCCTCCTGGAAGTGTGACGGAAGCCACCTGGCAGGAGCCTGAAAGGAACTGCAAATCTCCAATGAGCATGTCCCCCCTGCTCGTGGTTGGGATGCAGTGCACGGCCAAGCAGCTTGGAAACCTCTGATGTTGGGTGGCTTCTGAATACTAAAGAGGGCGAGGAAAAAATGAAAGAAAAAGGAGAAAGATGTCTTGGTCAGAAGTTTTTCTAATCGCTATGGATTTTCCCCCCATTTTAGTGGATTTGAGAGAGGGTGTAGAAACAGGAGAGAAAAAAAAATCAAAAGCAGATTATTACCCTGAGCTGCTCTTCCTTTTTATCCTGAGCCATGACAGCAGCTCTCTGCCTGCCCTATCTGCATGCTAACGGCTAAGGCATGACGCAGGCAAAATATTGACAATCGAGCTGAGATGATAGGTTACTTGGATCTTGAAAGGTAGAATCAATTAAAAGAAAGCTTTCCACTCACTGGCTAAATTAGCTTCTGGAATAAAAGAATCTGTCTTTCCTTTCATTGACCAGAATGTGCTAAGGACAGCTGAGATGGGGTTACCCAAATGACTGAAATGACAAGCTCCCAACTGCAGCACGTGGCACCTGGGGAGCAAGCACACACACACACACACACACACACATGCATACACATACATGCACACAACACACTATGCACTTGGCACACAGTGGTTACTCAGTGAATATTTGTTGAGTTTATGATTTTGTGTGTGTACACACTCATGCTTATGTATCTTACCCAGTTATATATACAGCATTCTATAATTATTTCAACTTTGCAATGCTAGGCATGAGCTCTGCCAGGCTTCTTACGAGTTTCTATCAGGCTTACATTTTTCTTTCTCTCTTTATTGTAACAATAATACATTATTTTAATAAATACAAAAAGGAAAGGTCTCCTTTGACCACTCTGCCTTTGGTCTACTTTTACAGAAAATGTGGACATTACAGAAAATTTTACAGAAATGGGCTTTGTACTAAGCCACCTAACAATAGAGTAGAAAAGTAACCAAGATTTCCAGTGCTTCTCCCCTCCTCCCTTTGCATTCACAGAAGAACCAAGCGTAGGAATGTGCTTTGATATCCACTTAGGGCTCTCCCACATTCTCAAAATCTCAAGAGTTGCCCTTCTTAGAAGGTGTGGCCTTGGAATGTGTAAGACAGCACCATCCAGACAAGGCCATCCAGGAAGGAGGTCCTGCACATCCACCTTGCAATTCACTTAGGCTTTGGCTCTTTGGGGATCTACAGTTTTAAATAGCTGATGATGAAACCTCGTAACTTTTTCATTTATAAATGGAGAATTTCGATGAGGAAACAAATAAAAAAACAATATTTGTTGAGTACTCCTGTGCTTCTCCATGCTGGTTGAAGGTTCCAAGATGGTGTCTCACAAGGAATTCAGAATCTAATGTGCTCAAATCACACAAGTCATTGTCATAAGCGCTACAGTCAATGCATTTTAGAAAAGAACCCAGAGAAGAGAGATTCACTCTGCATAAGAGCTTCACTGGCCTTGAGGATGTGCAGGAGTTTGCTAGGTAGTGAAGCCATGGGATAGATCTCACCAGTGGGAAGATCAGGTCAAAGCTCAGATATCTGGATGTACACCCAGTGTTTAGGGAATGACGGATGTAGGGGCTAGAGCAGGGGTGGGGAAGCGTGGTCAGAAATGAGGTGGAAAAGTTGACTGGGGCCAGATGTCCTTGGGCCTTGAAATCCTTCCTACTTCATCCTTTAGGCAACGGGCAACGATTCCGAGACTTAGGTCCAGAGGCTGGGATTGCCCTGATCAGGGCTGGTTTTAGAAAGACAGCTCTGAAATTAGAGCAGGAAATGAACTTGAGAAAAGAGGCCCTGCAGGCAGACACAGTCATGAACTGGAGGCTGAAGCCCGGGACCCCGATATAGTGGCGAAAGTCAGGGAAAAGGCAGGACTGGGGTAATTTCAGAAGTATTAGCTATGCTTGGGGGAGATCAAGGTCTCAGTTAATGCAAAAGACCCTCACCTGCATGACTGGGTGGAAAAGGATATGTTTTAATGGCCATAAGGAATAGAACAGAAGTAGAGTTTTAGTTTTTTTCTTTTTAATGCTGGTTTGTTTTGTTGATTGGTTTGGAGGCAGAAGAGGCCACGAAGGAGGGGGAAGAATTAAGTTTAGTTTGTGGTGCTTATGAGCTATGTGGATGGTGGTATCTAGTGTATTTCTCTGAGCTTGGTAAAAGGTTAAGGTCAAACTATAGGCTTGGGAGCCGTGAGCAAACCCACGATTGGTCAAACTATGAGAATGAGTGGATGAAATAAGTCAACATGGACAGAAAGAGAGAGTAAAAGAAAAGAGAGAGACAAAAAAAATCAGAGCTAGAAAGACAGAGGTCAAGTTCAGATACACATACCCCTTTGTAGCTTTTCAAGGACGTGGGCAGGGAGCTGGGTTTATAGAGTGGAGAGGACACATTCGTCAACTGTGACTGAGCGTGGTCAGAGGGAGGAGAAAAGGTACGAGAGAGAAAATCATCTTGCAAGCTAATGGAGAATAGAATTTTAAGGAGGACAGAGAGGTCAAAGTCTCCAGCAAGTCAAGTGACATGATGTGGTCACAGCATAGGGATGAGTCCCAGAGCCTCCTCCGGGGTCCAAAATGTAGCTAATGATCCGAATGAAATCTAGACAAGGAGTCAAGGCAGGGAAGGTACAGGCTTGTGAGTGCTGAGGGTGTGGACAGGAAGAGAGGCGGAGACTCAGAGTGAAGGGGAGAGACCTTTTGTGTACAGAAAGAAGGAGGTCAGTTCCACATATGCTGCTGTCTGGGATGCAGAATTTTCTGACTTGCCTAAAAAGACCAAAACACAACCTAAGAAACAAAAAACAAATAAAAAATAAGACACTAGGCTGGGCGCGGTGGCTCAAGCCTGTAATCCCAGCACTTTGGGAGGCCGAGATGGGCGGATCACGAGGTCAGGAGATGGAGACCATCCTGGCTAACACGGTGAAACCCCGTCTCTACTAAAAAATACAAAACTCTAGCCGGGCGAGGTGGCGGGCGCCTGTAGTCCCAGCTACTCGGGAGGCTGAGGCAGGAGAATGGCGTGAACCCGGAATGTGGAGCTTGCAGTGAGCTGAGATCGGCCACTGCACTCCAGCCTGGGCGACAGAGTGAGACTCCGTCACAAAAAAAAAAAAAAAGACACTAAGAAAATAAAACCAAATAAGACCACGTAAAAGCAAACAGAGCCTCCTCAAGCTGGAGCGGCGCCTAACCCAGTTGTGCAGCAGCAGCGAGACCCAGAGCTCCATCCAGGAAGTAGCGAGACCCAGAGCTCCATCCAGGAAGTAGCGAGACCCAGAGCTCCATCCAGGAAGTAGCGAGACCCAGAGCTCCATCCAGGAAGTAGGCTGCCTCAGCGAATTGCCCAGACCTGGAAACCAAAAATCCAGCCTGCCTGGAGTCCCCTTGGGTATGAAAGTTCCTGGAGAATCTATTCATGGCGTCCAATTTCCATTCATCAGGCTGCACATTTGCCTAAGAGCAATTCCACGCTAAACATAACTCAGCCCAGAAAAATGCTCCTCCGCGCTTTCTTTCCACTGCTGGATTTCAACTCGGCTTAAGTAACACCATGTGACATAACACAAAGAGGTGAAATGAGAGCTCATAATTGCATCAGAGGGCTGTGGGCGAACCACCCCACCCCCACCTCACCGATTCCTAACTACACTTGAGGGAGGAGGAAGGAGGGGTGTGTAATTTGTTCATTTCTTACATTTTATGGAACACTTCACTTTGCTTTCAGCATAATTATTGTTGTACTTTTTGCTGATTCCCGTTTGCTGTGCTTAAAAAAAGACTCTTCACTCCCCCCTGCACACTCTTCTTAATGCATTAAAATTAATAACTCGTAACAGTGACCTAATTTGCTTTGAGTACTGTAACTCAGGGTTGTTGTATGTGTGTGTATTTTTTTTTTCTTTCCAGATCTGCTAAACCCTTGACATGTTACTGTGGTAACAGAAGCAACTTGGTAAGTTCATGAATGAACCTCATTGTGTTCTCCCAAGAAAACCCTCTCTCCCACCATTCTTTGCAACGTTTGGAGCTCACCCTTGCCCGTTGTGCCCATATTCAAGGCATTAGAATTGGGCTGCTCCAGACTGTCTCCAAATCCATGCTCAATCCCCATTATCCACTGCCCTACTGCGGAGGTAGCTGCCAGTCTGCCCTTACCTTTCCTAAATGCTCCAGAGCTCTGTGTCAGGAGGGTTCCCCTTCTCTAAGAAAATATACTTTCTTGGTTTAAATCTTCTGCCCTTCCCTGCCATGCCTGTCTGGGCCTTCAGCTAAGGAAGCCTGCTGAGGATAGGAAGTAGGTCACTGGATTGCTTCATCCCCTGGCTACCACCTCAGTCCAAGCCACCAGCTTCTTCCCCAGTTGTCTCCCTGCATTCCGCCTGCTCCCCCAACTCCCTCCATATCCAGTGCAGTTAGAGGGGTCTTACTAAACCAGGTATGTGGTTGTGTTACTGTCCTGCTCAGTGATCTCAGGATTGTGTCCTTACCCCTGCACACAGCTAACCAGGCTCCTCAGAGTCTGCAGACAGGGAGCTGTACTTGCCCCAAGGCCCATTGCCTTCGCTGTACACGCTCCTCCTAGCTATCCTGAATGACCTGGAGCTGCCAGACTATGCCACAGTCATTTTTCTTCAGGCTTTCACATTTGGTTCCCTCTTCCAGAATTCCCCTATCCATCTCCCACTCTCACACAGGACGAGTGTAGACAGCACCTTCTCTTAGAAAGCTTTGAGCAGTTGGATACCCAACCTGTGAGTTCTCACAGCCCTCTGTGCTCATCCCAGCATGGAGCTTATGTGTACTGCCTGTGTTTGTCTGTTGGTCTTGCTGGCCTCTCCAGTAGGCTCTTCAAGGGAAAGGCTTATTTCTTGGACACTGTTGTTATCTCCAGAACCTATTGCAGTGTCTGGCACATGGGATGTACTGAAATCAAAATTGAATGAATGAATGAATGGATAGACTGGAATCTATTACCTGCCTTTCCTTCCTCCCTCCCTACATTTCTTCTTTCCCTCCTTCCTCCCTAAGCCCACCTTCCTTTCCTGTCAATCACTCCACAAGCATTCACTGCTGGTTATATGAAAGGGAAGGAGGATATAAAGATGGACTTTGTTATCTTCCAGGAACCCATAGCATTGTGGTATCCAGACTTTGGGACAATCTTAAATAAGTTCTTCTGAAGTCTCCCCTAAGTAAACCCTCTTGGCTAGCCATCCTAGAGAATGAAGGTGTTTTATGTCCAAATCTACTTTCTAGTGGCAAATATAAGAAAGGGGATCTCAAGTCCTAGTTGTCTAAATAATTCATATATGGAAGAGTGGCAGATACCCATATTCATTCTTCCTTACAGCATCCTGGGGAAGATTATCACCATTTACAGACAGTAGTAATGAGGCCAGAAAGGTGGATTCAATTCCCTTATGGCAAAGAGAAAAGACGGTGAAAAATGATGCTAGTAACTGAGGCCTGCCAGCACCCCGGGAGCCCCATGACACGCGTTGCTTTCTCACCCCAACGGGAGTAGATGGACGAGGCATACTCGTACCAAGATGGGCATAAGGATTTTATTTCCACAGCTACCTCGGAGAAGAAAATTCATCACCACCCTCAGCAGACAGCAAGAAAAGAAGAGAAAGAATAAGAATGTATCAAGGAGGCTTGGTATTGATTTTGAAATCCTGGCTGACAAGAAAATGATTTGAATCCATTTCCATTTTGTGGCTGAAGCCTGGTGCATTCTTTGCCTCTGCCTGACCTCCCAGAGCAGAGTTCATCAAGAATCCCCCCTCTGCTGACACTCCACTCCTGATTCTCAAACAGCCTCTCGCCTGTTTGTCTCTGACAAGCAAGGACGTGCACGTGAAAGGAGCAGTGTGGCTTCCTGGGTCTCCTCTGGAAAAGGGGGGCCTATTTCAAGGCTGATTCTAAAGAGTACACTTTAAAAGTCTGCTTAGCCTCACACAGGTATAAGCATCAACATTAGCATCTTTACGGAGATTTTTGGCCCACAGAGAAAGGGCAAGGCTCAATGCACTCAATCCAACAAGCAGCAGGTTCCTGTTTTGGACACCGAAAGAGGAGGGGCACTATTTCAAGACTGATTTCAAATAGTACATTTTAAAATTCTGCTTAACCTCACACAGGTATGACCATCAACATCAGTATCCTTATGGGGGTTTTCAGCCCACACAGAAAGGGCGAGGCTCAATGCATTGAACTTACAATAAAGCAGCAGGTCCCTGTCTTGGAGGCTCCCTGCTACAGCTACCCCCAGCAGGCACTTCCCGCCAGGAACTGTGCTTCTGTTGTGAGGCTCAGCTCTTCGCATGGCCAGAATCCTAAGTAAGGGCAAAAGGCCTATGTATTTAATTCACTTGTAAGTGAACAGCTTCTATGTGTTAGAGAAAAATAAACTCAACCTACAAAACTGTAATTGCTTGAGATTTCACCTCCTGGCCACGTTTCTCTTCCTATGGAGTTATTAAAACCCACACAATATGGTCTAATAATTTATTAATAGTCAACATAAATAGATAACAGCTCACATAGCCATAATAGCCAATGCATGTTAAATAATGAGGGATTATTTAAAAGGCACTTCGCTGGAGAGAAGGAGGCATGGTAGTTAGAATCTGCAATTACCGCTGCAGTTGCAGATAAGTTCATGTACACAAGGCCTTCTTGGCTGTTCAACTGGCTACCTTGTGTCCCTATTACTCCATCTGCATTTGGAAGGGGTGGAGTATCAGCCAGTCCCTGCTTAACAGAAAAAGACATCCAAATTAATTGGAAGGGAACAAACCATTTGTTCACAGGACAAAGGAAAAATGCTGTGTAGTTCAATTTCTCTGAAAGGAGCTCAACAATCCTCCATCTCCTGTCCCACTATCAAAGTCCCTACCATCAAACCTAGACATGTCTTTCTCATGGCAGTTTCTTTACCCTTACTCCTTGGAAAATAAGTGAGTGAGCCTAAGCTCATTGCAGCCTAATGAGGGACTCCCTGATCCCTTCTGTCATTCTAGCCCAATTTGTAAGCCCTTCCTCCTTTAAGACATCATGTTATCTGCCTTTGGGGAACCTCCTTTATACTCTTTGCATGTTTTAAATATTTTCAAATTCAATATCAGATGCTTGGCAACCAGACTGGCAGGAAAGCAGAAGGAAAACTGTCTTTATTTGTAGATGATTCCGTATGTAAAAAAAATCCCAAGGAATCTACAAAAAAATTACTAGAACTAATAAATGGAGTCAGCAAGGTCACAAGATCAATACACAACAATTAATTTGGTTTCTACACACAGGCAATCATTCAAAAATGGAATTAAGAAATCAATTCCATTTTTACAATAGCATAAATAGCATTAAAATAATCAAATTCTAGAAAGGAGTTTAACAAAAGTAGTGAAATACTTGTACAATTCCCACCATAAAGGAAAAAAAAAAAAAACAGAGAAATTAAAGAAGTTATAAATAAATGGAGAGACATTCCATTTTAATGGTTAAAAAAATGTTAAGATGACAATTCTTCCCAAATCATCTTTAGGTTAAACACAATTTCTATTAAAATCTCAATAGGCTTTTTTCTCCCCTAAAATTGAAAATCAAGTTCTAAGGTTTACATGGAAATGCAAAGGATCTGGAAAAGACCAAAAAAACTGCAAAAGAACAAAGTTGGAACATTTAAATTTCCTGGTTTTAAAACATACTACAAAGTTACAGTAATCCACACAGTGTGGTGCTGACAAAACTATAGACATATGGACATACAGATCAGTGAAGCAGAATTGAGAGCCCAGAATTAAGCTCTTATATTTATGGATTTTTTAAAAGAAGGTACCAAGATAATTCAATGGAAGAATAGTCTTTTCAACAAATGGTTCTGAAACAACTAGACATTCACAGGCAAAAATATGAATTTAGACCCTGGCTTCATACCACAAGCACAAATTAACCCCAAATTGATATTGACATAAATGTAGAAGCTAAAACTATGAAATTTTTAAAAGAAAACTATTGTGACCTTGGGTTTTTCTATACACACCAAAAGCACAATCTGTAGAATAACATGAAGAATGTGACCTCCATCAAAATTAAAAATTTCTGCATTTGAAAAGACAGTATTAAGAAAATGAAAAGAGGAGCCACACAGTGAGAGAAAATTCCATAAATTGTGTACTTGATAAATAACTTGTATGTAGAATGTATAAGAAACTCTTAAAATATAATAATAAGAAAGTAAATAATGCCGTTAAAAATGGACAATATTAAAAGACAGGTCAGAATGGGAGAAAACATTCGCAAAAGTCATATCTGACAAAGGACTGATACCCAAAATATACAAAGAACTCTTAAAACTCACCAATAAGAAAATGGCAACTTGATTTTAAAAATGAGCAAAAGATGGCCGGGCACGGTGACTTACACCTGTAATCCCAGCATTTTGGGAGGCCAAGGTGGGCGGATCACAAGGTCAGGAGATTTAGACCATCCTGGCTAACACGGTGAAACCCTGTCTCTACTAAAAATACAAAAAATTAGTTGGGCATGGTGGCGGGTGCCTGTAGTCCCAGCTACTCTGGAGAAATGCTGTCAACATGGGAGTCGGAACTTGCAGTGAGCCAAGGTGACACCACTGCACTCCATCCTCCAGCCTGGGCCACAGAGCGAGACTCCATCTTAAAAAAAAAAAAAAAAAAAAAAAAAAAAAAGAGCAAAAGATACCACCAAAGAGATATAAGCATGTCAAATATGCATATGAAAAAATGCTCAACATTATATGTCATGAGAGAATTTCAAATTAAAACAACAACAAGATACCACTACACACTTATTATAATTACCAAAATCTAAAACACAGATTAAGAGCAAATGCTCGCAAGGATGTGGAGCAACAGACCCTCTCATTCACGGCTGCTGGGAAGGCAAAACGGCACAGCCACTTGGAAGACACTGTGGCAGTTTAAAAAAAAAAAAAAACGAAAAAACGAAACATACTCTTACCATATGTTCCAGCAGTTATGCTCCTTGGTATTTATCCAAATGAGTTAAAAATGTAGGTCCACACAAAAACCTGCACACAGATGTTTATAGTATTTTCATTCACAATTGCCAACACTCGGAAGCAACCAAGATGACCTTCAGGAGGTGAATGGAAAAATAGCCTATGGTACATCCAGACAATTGGAATATTATTTGGTGCTAAAAAGAAATGAGCTATTAAGCCATGAAAGACATAGAGGAAACCGAAATGCTTATTACTAAGTGAAAGAAGCCAATCTGAAAAGGCTCCATACTATATGATTCCAACTAGATGACATTCTGGAAAAGACAACATTATAGAAATAATACAAAGATTACGGTTGCCAGGGGTTGTGGGGAGGAAGAGATGAATAGTAGGGCACAGAGGGTTTTTAGGGCAGTGAATCTATTCTATTTGATACTACAGTGGTAGATGAACGTCATTATATATGTGTTCAAACCCATAGAACATATCACACTAAGAGTGAATCTTAGTGTTAATTATAAACTTCAGATGGTAATGATGTGTCAATGTAGGTCCATCAATTGTAACAAATGGGCCACTCTGGCTGGTGTGAGATATCAATACTGGGGGAGTCTGTGCCATTGTCAAGAGTGGGGTCATATATGGGACCCCTGTACTTTCTGTTCAATCTCTTGTGAGCCTAAAGCTGCTCTAAAAATTCAATCTACTTTTTCAAAAATGGGCAAAAAATCTTCAAAAGACATTTCACCAAAGAAGATATATAAATAGCTAATGAGCACATAAAAAACTGCTTAACATCATTAATCACTGGGGAAATACAAATTAAAACCACAATAATATATCACTTCATACCCACTAGAATGGCTATAATAAAAAAGGCAGAAATAACAGATGTTGGTAAGGATGTAAACAAACCAGAGCCCTCAATACATTGCTGGTAGAAATGTTAAATGTTTCAGTCATTTTGGAAAATAGTTTAGTAGTTTCTTAAAAACATAAATTTACCATATGATCCAGCATTTCCACTCCAAGATATCTGCCCAAGAGAAATGGAAACATATGTCCACACAAAGACATGTATACAAATGTTCAGGGCAGCATTATTCATGATAGCAACAAAGTAGAAAAAAATCTAAATGTCCATCGACAGGTAAAAGAATATACAACATGTGGTATATCCATACAATAAAATATTATTCAGCAAACAAAGTAGCAAATGCATATTGATGCATGCTATAACACAGATGCATCAAAACATACTAAGTGAAAGCAACCAGATACAAAAAAACCACAAATTGTAAAATTCCATTGATGCGAAATGTCCAGAAAAGACAAATCTTTAGCAATAGAGTATAGAATTGTAGTTGCCCACAGCAGGGGGTGGGAATGCAGATGGTCTGCATATGGGCATGAGGGATCACTTGGGAGAGATGGAATTATTCTAAAACTAGATTGTAGTGATGTCCGAACAACTGCGTAAATTTACTAAAATTCATTCAATTGCAAAGTTAAAACAGTAAATGTGATGGTATGTAAATTATACCTCAAAGCTGTTAAGGCATAGCAGATGCTTATTAAGGATGTCAGGAGGGTACACGAATGGGGAGGGTGCACACTAAGAACACTACCTATGATTAATTTAACATAACCCCATTACTGGTGAATGTGTCTTTCAGGAATACCTCCTGCTGTTGCTGTATTTGTCTAGGACACAGACTCACACTTACATCAAGCAGAGACAATTGAAGCCACCAAGTTCAATCCAAGCATCATCTCACTGGCAGAATGAAACAGGATAACCTCCAGCTTGGCCAGAAAGAGGATATGACCCGTCAACTAGTACTGAACAACCTCTGCCTTCCAAATGCCTCCCATTTATCTCAGTGTGGGTTAAAAGGCCTAAGCAATATAGTTATCACTTGCCAGTTGACTGGCCTCTCCTTTGTACAAGGGTTTGGATAAGGATAATAACTTACTTTTGTAAAGCACTTACAAAGTGCCTTAACATACACTGGCTCACCTATTCCCATAGCAGCTGTATCAGCAGATGTGGCAGGTGCTGTTGGTTGACAGGCCCCGTCATTATCTCAGCTCCAGTCAAGGACACGTGAGCATATGTTTCCTGGAGGAGCCTTGGAGAAAGCTTTTGCCTTACTGGTACAATGAGACAGATATTCTGTCCCTTCCTCTTTTCCCTCCTCAGTGCCTGAAACAAGGATGATGCCATAAAAAAAAAAAAAAACAGCAGTCATGTTGGGACTGCCAGGGGAGCAGTGGATAGAAAGGGCCAAGAGAACCCCAAAGAGGCACAGAGATGCTGCTTCTGACATGGGTAAACTGCTGGACCAACTCTGGCAGCATCTCCCTAGAAGCCACGTTAAGAGAAACAAATAAATCCCTACTTGTTTATACCACTGTGATTGGGTTTTCTGTTTGTTGTTGCCAAACCTATACCTACCTGGCAAAGTAGGAACTATTAGTCACACTTCACAGATGCAAAAGCTTGTAAGTCTTTGGAAAAACTCTGCAACCCATCAAACCAAGGTCAAAATGCCAACAACTTGCACTCAGGTTCCTGAATTTACTAACAGAGTTAATAACAGCCACAACCACAAAAGCCACCTACCTATTGGGCACCAAGTGGTGTCAAGGCTCTGATGCCACTGGGCACTTGACTAGCATGTTTTCTCTACTTCTTACAACTCTGCAGGCTGAGTGTTACTATCTCTATTTTATGGATGAGCACATTAAGGCTAAGAAAGGTCAAGTAAATTGCTCAAGATCACATAGGTAGTAAGTGGCAGGGCCACCATTCTAAACTGGTATGTGTCTTGCTTGCTATGAACAAAGTTTAAAGGAATAAAACATCCGTCCTAGGATTAGGCAACCAGTTACTCTAGGTCTCCACTGATTAAAAACATGTATAGGAAATGAATCCAGATGATTGCTAGTGGAAGTCAGGGTAGCTAGCCAAACTCATAATGTTTGCTTGTGTGTTGCAACTGTCATACTCTAAACTGTAACACGAAGAAAGTTTCTAGACACAATTGTCTTTTCACCATTTACAACCACTTTTGTATCTTATAGAAATAAAATAGAAAAGTCACACTGATTATGAGATGTATGGTGCCTAGGAAAATCTCTACAGGAGATGTGAGATACAGTATTTTTCCAGAGAGAGAGGTAACAATTAAAACACCACTTTTTGTCAACACCAGGCCTAAGGACAGCAGCCTGGAACCCAGAACAAGCAGGACGAGACAGGAGTCTCTAGGTATAGGGTAAAGATCAGCCTCGGTGCCTGCCAGGGAACAATCTTCAGTGTGAGAAGGAAGCTCCTAGCCAAGCCCCACCTCGTTGGGTACACGCAGTATGGACCCCCAGTGATGTCTATTGTTACCAGTCTATGGATAGTATTGGTAGTTTCTAGTCTACGTGAGCTGTCGTGGGGGTCTGTGCATGTTGGATGGGACTTAGAGGCGGGTGGCAAAAACCAGTTCAGAGAAATTTGTAGATGTTGATTGCAAACTGATGTCTCATCACCAGAAGTAATCTCTCCCTTCTGAGATAGGCAGCAACATCATTCACCTCCATCAGGCCCAATGGGTTGCTCCACCTTCAAGCGCTTAATTCGGTTTTCTTTCTGGATTCTCTGTCCTCCCCCAACAATGACGAATAATTGATTCTCTTAAACAAGGGGCATCCAGAACTGATGGAGAAATCTTTTCAAGGGATCATGGAACTCTGTGCTCGGGAGAAGACAGGCCTCAGATTCTGTCGGTTGGGCTCTAGATGGTGCTGCTGAGAGCCTACCTTATTTTCACAGGTTGCTATGCTAGCAGGGACTCTCCTGGCCGCCTCAACTGGTGTTTCTAGGAGAAAGGCTGCTCCTCTGGTAGGCTGCAAGCATCACTTGGATTTGTGAGGTGAGACAAAAAGGATAGTTGAAGTAGGAGGATCACATTGGTGCCTTTGTGAGGAACGAGCATCTCCGCTTCCCTCAGACAGGGTTGTTTAGACCCAAAATTGCCCTCGGTCTTCCCAAATGCTGCTATTTCCCTCTATATGATTAAGTCATCATTTCTACTTTAAAAAAACTGATATTACCATCCTGGCTAACACGGTGAAACCCCGTCTCTACTAAAAAAAAAAAATACAAAAAACTAGCCGGGCGAGGTGGCGGGTGCCAGTAGTCCCAGCTACTGGGGAGGCTGAGGCAGGAGAATGACGTGAACCTGGGAGGCGGAGCTTGCAGTGAGCTGAGATCACGCCGCCGCACTCTACCCTGGGCGACAGAGCGAGACTCCGTCTCAAAAAAAAAAAAAAGAAACTGATATTGTAGCAAATCTTATCGCCATGAACGTAATGAATCTTCCCGCCAAATTATTATCCCGTGTCTCTCAGAGGCGTGTCTTCTTTCCCAAGATCCCTCTGAGCAACTTGAGTGAGCCACAGGGTCATACAGGGGCCTTGGGACAACCATTAGGAGAAACCCAGTAGAAATAAAAATCTGATTAGACTTTACCTCCTTTGACTTCTCACCACCTCCTCTATCCTACTCTGCCAACCTTCAGACTCTTCTAGGTAGAGGCTTTCCCAGAGTCCATGTCTAGGAATACAATGGACTCATTTGGCTCCTTGAACAGGTCATGGAATGCCCACTCCCCCAGGAAAAGAAGCAGTTTGGACCACAGGCAGGTCAGAATGCCCTAGCACTTCCACAAACAGCCTTCTCTCAAAGGACGGTCGAACGTGCAACAAAGCAGTGTTCTCTTATCAAAAGCATCATAACTCATTTAACATTGAGGCTATATCATTTTAAATATATCCTTTTTTTCTAGATTAGAAAAACAATAGTTGTTTCCTTTTTCTTTTATTTCAGCAGGGATCCAGATAATAAAAAGATTTATAATTAAGTCAGTAGATTTACTTTTGCTGTGCCGCCCTAGATTATGAAAAAGTATAATTATATGCAATTAAAAAATGAACAGTATTTCTTACCCGAGTGAAGCTTTAAAAGTCGTTATGAATCCATTAGCTCAGCAGACCTTACAAATGGCCTTCACTACTCTGGACTGCATTTAAATTTACAACAGTGAGAAGTAACTTTTCCCCATTTCCATGATGTGTGTGTGTGTGTGTATGTGTGTGTGTGTGTGTGTGTGTGCATTTTCACCCTCCTCAGCCATGCCCAGAAGTGGCCATTCATTTTACATTCTAAGGCCATGTTCTTAGTATTGAACTTGACCACGCAGCTCATAATGCTTTAGAAGCCTCCAGCTAGAAAACTGAAGAATGACCTCAGAATTCATCTACTCAGCCTTGTCCCTACCTCTTTACTCCTCTGTAGGCAGTAATTTTTTTTCTTTTCTTTCTTTCTTTTTTTTTTTTGTTTCAGTGTAACAGTATCAAATGAGCCAAGATTGTCATGAAACTATTTGGATACTGTACTCTGGTTCCCTCATCTCCTCCAGCTGCATCAGCCTAAATTGTCCTAGTGAGTTCACTTACGTCTGGGTTAGTGTAGATTTGGGTTTTGCTATTACTAGTTGTCTCACTTATCCAGAAAATTACCTAGTTTGATTGAAGCTTAATCTGTTGACTACCAGAAAACAACGCATATAGGAGAATTGATCTAGATAATTCAGACACCATTCATGATTTTATTTCAATTGAGCATTCATGTGTGACAAAAACTGGTAATTACTGAAAATTTCATCTGCATAAAAATAATAGATCTTACCCACAAGTCCATTTCCTCTTGTCTCTCAATGTTAGACTCACCCTCAGCATCATTCTTGGCAGTGGTCCAGCAGTTATAGTAAAAACAAACAAACAAAAACCCCTCCATTGTCTTTTATTTAACTGGCCAAAATTGCCACCTGATCTCTCCAGTCTCACTGTATTTGATGCTGTTAGAGCCTTCTCTGCAGTGGTGGCAAATCTGCTAATAATCAGAATCACTTCAGAAGCAAGTAAAACTATATAGAGATGAGTCCTAACCCAGATTTACTGATCAAAAATTCCAGAAGTGGAGCTCAGGAATCTGCATTTTAAAATCACTCACCGGGTGATTCTTAGGCAGCCAGCCTCGCATGGTGCATAAACTGACGCTGACACTCCGGCAGCCTAGACGATGGGTACACTCAGGTGAATAAGAGACATGGTCTCTTCTCTGGTCATTTTTCTACTCTTACCTCTTCATCCTTTCTTAGTCTTCTGATTCAAGCCTGGATGAATAAGGATCCCAGGAACAGAACAAAATACCTGCAACTCTCGCAGTCTTCCCAGAGTGGGCTGGATGAAGGGGCTGTCCCCAAGTCAGGGGCCACGCCTGGGGAGGACGGTTGGCCTCCAGGGATCTACCTCAGTGTAACTGGAACTGCTCAGTGGGCTCAAACTTTCCCTCTTATTTTCTAGCTTTTAGGTATTTTAGTTCTGTTGTGCCCTTTATTCAATGCAAACCATCAACAAGTTCCTTAAAAACGAAACACTGTGACACTCTAAACTGCCAGACAATGTGACAATAAGTAAGCCAACCTGAAAAGAACAAAGGACCAGGGTTCAGAAGAACTGGCCTTTACCAGCTCTGTCATTTTCCAGTGGCGTGGCCTTGCAGAAGTCACTTCAGTGTTCCAGGCTTTGGCTAGGCCAGAGAAAGGTTGGGGCAGATGATACCTTTCCAGTTCAAGTATTCTGGAATACAGCATACTCCCATGAAGCCCCGCATATGTTGGAACTTCATAGCTATAATCAAGGTATTAATCTTTCTGAGCCTTTGTTTACTCATTAATAACATTGGAATAATACTATTCTCAACCATACAGTTGAGTAAGAATTAAGTGCATCTAAAAGCCCTAGCATCATGCCTGGCACACGGTAAACACTGAGTATATATATTTAACATGACGTCGTCATCATCATCATCATCATCATCATCATCATGAAAAACATACTTTCTCCTGTTCTAAAGGGCCCAATTCATACTGCCCACTGTATCACTCTCACAAGGTAACCAAGTGGCCTCAGAAACCTGGCTAACAAGGGATCAAGGCATAACCCTAGCCATGGATTCAGAGAACAGAAGCTGACCCTTCGTGGAAGCCCTGACTGCCCAGGTCCATGTTGTCCCTGGCTCTCCCAGTTGGAGGGGGTCACTCAAGCACCCTGGAGTGACAGCCAGAGAGGAAAGCAACTGCATTTGTCCTGGAAGTCATGTGGCGTGTGCTGGACGGTGTTTTGAATAACATTTTAATGAATCAAACCACTCCATGTTATGCAACCTCAGAGGTCTGAATATGCTGGCCTTCTCCCCTTGCACTCTTTGTGTGGCTACTCCAAGAGTAGACATGCTCCCTTGAGCCCTGGAGCTTGCTGGGGGTAGCCACTCCCTTCAGTGTTTCTGCTTTCCATGCAATCTCCCTTTTCCTTCTCTCTCTGAGAATCTCAAAGCCAAGTTGTTTGTAAACTGCTCCACACCCCCAAATGGCTCTGTTGCAAGGCTCAGCTCATTAACATGCAGGCAGTAAAGTATGTCAGGAGCTCTGATTTGTCATATTAAGGAGGCTACATGACTGTGGAGAGGAACATTAAAAGATTTTATTCTAAGATATTCCCTCCAATTCCCACCCACTGCAGACAAAGTCTCTTGGGACAAGCCTCTGCTTCAGTGCTCTTGATCGCACAGATTTCTGATAAATGTTCTCATCAGTGCCATAGGCCTGGGTGCTGCTCCTGATCAACCGGGGCCTTCTCTTTGGGGTCTCAGGATTGGCTTTTGAGATGTTTCTGGGCCTTAAGCAGCTCTCATGGTAAAACATTCACTGCCATTCTTTCTCTCCTCTCACCCACTCACTCACAGTTAAAGCTCTCTTCCAGGGAGGAGTGGAGGGAGATTCCATCTCCACCACGGAACGTCTTACTCCTGGAACTAATCACAGCATTTCTCTACCCTCCTCGGAACAATCTGATACCATTATCACTGACATCATCAAAAGAAGTCCCCTTTATAGATTGCATTGTACAAATAGAATTGCCTAGATGTGCCGGCTTTGCCTATTAGGAGTGTACAAGCATATTTACACAATGCCATGGAGCATGGGTGAAGGATGAGCCCAGGACAAGATTAAATCAGCAGACTGGATGATAAATGAACAGTAATGCATTCATATCGAATACATCTCAGAGCGTAAGTGCCATCTGGGGTAGAAGGCAGGGAAAGGGCATGACTACAGGGTCACCAGGGTCAGAATGACTGATGCGAGGGGTCAAGGGCAGGCTTTGCCTCCAGGGGAGACATTAAAGGGCCACCTCCTATAGTGAAAGGAAGGCTGCCACGTTTCCCTGTGCTCCCTGAGTTTTAGAGATACCCTATCTGAATAAGAGAAAACGAAGTGAAGAAATGGCCAGTCTCAAGGTTTGGGAGGTGAGGGGGACATAGTATCATTTGGTTTGGTCTAGGTGGAGACTTCTCAATTTAGATATTGATGCAGTTCAGGACATAGCAAAATATGTCACCTTGGCATTTGACAAAACAGCAGAGGCAGGAAGGTTGCTCTCACCTTCACTTCACCTTTCTCCTCTGAGGCAGGTGGTAAGATTCTCATTCCAGGAGCCCTTCCTACCTGGACGAAGGGAACATCCTTATGTCTGAAGATACCCGGACATAGAGAGGAATCTGAATAAATGGGCTTTGCTAAGTCCCCCAGCTTACCATCATCAGATTACACACCCTTTGGTCCTCCTATCATATCTCTCCACCACTGTCCATTCCTCATCAAGACTAAGCATAGAAATGCATAGGTTTCCCTCTATCTTTGGGTCTTCATTCCCTTAAGAAGGCTCTTGTGTCATATGAGATTTACATTCCATACGTGTATGCTTTTCTCTTGTTAGTCTGTCTTTTGTTATAGGAGCCTCTGCCATGAACCCAGGGATAGGGGAGGAAAGAAATTTTTCCTCCTTTACAGTATCAGGTGCCAGGCCAGGGCACTTTGTCCAGGGCTCACGGTGAAGAAAGAGTAATGTTCAAGGATGGCAGGAGGAAGGCGAGAGGATGAAACCAAATGCTCTTGGAGGGCATAGGGCTCGGTTGCCACTGAGAACTTCCAGAAAAGGCAGAGTTCAACAGAGAGTGCCAGTCACTGTCATGCCTTCCTGTCCCAGTGGGCTGACTTGAGACAAAGTACAGCTGTGGTCCAACACCATGAGACTTCCACTGGGCAGGGAAACCCAAGGGAGACTCCTTGCACCTCTGCCACCTTCCCCCACACCTGCACCTGCAAACCTGGGCAGAGTGACACCAGCCTCCCCCAGCTCCCCTCTCAGTCTAGACTGGAGCTGACTTGGAGAGAATTGAATTCCCTCCTCCATTGCTCCAGGGGCTGCTAATTCATAGCAGCATTAGCTTTCATTTGGGTAACAGCATGGGGGATTGTCAGATATTGGCTCTGACCAGATTTAATCTACAGGCTGTGTTCTGCCCTCTTTCCACTTGCCTTTCATTCAGGACCCTAATGAAGAGGTTTATCTGATTGGTTTACCGGAGTCCTATGTGGGATGAATAGCTTCAGCCTTTGCGCTTCCACCTCTTTGCTGTCCACTCCAATCAAGAACTGGGGCCCTCGCAACTCTCTCAGTTCTGAAACAAATTAAATCTCAGTGACAGACTCTATCTGCCTCGAGTTCTCCATTATGCTTCACTTTAGGTTTGCTTTGGCAATGACAAAACTGCTTTGACATGTTTGCAGAGTCTCAGGCCCGTGTTCTCGGTGCCCCCACCCCCACCTCTCTGCTGTCCAGTGTGATTTTTGTAATGACAAAACCATTGCGATCCTTCTCAGGCATCCCAGTGTCTATAGCTTTTCAGCTACATATCAGCAACATTCAGCCACAAGTGCGGCTCCGATAGGCTGTGGGGGGCAGAGGCAGGAGAATGCCGGGGACTGGGGAGTGGTTTCCTAAGCCTCCTTCCTCACCCTCCTTCCAGCAGTTCACTCCTTTAAAGAGAAATAGTTCTCTCCCTTGTCTCCACAGGTCCCTGGAAGAACGTGGCCTGGGGCCCTTCAGTACCATTTAAATCTATGCTTGCAATTTAGCAAATCTTTAGATCTGTTCCCCCAGGCTGTGGGGAAACAGATCTCAGGTTTCCCCTGATGCCTTCAGGGAAAGCTGCAAAACTACCTTCACCCTAATCATCTGCCTCATTAGACTCACAACAGACAGATGTTCCCTACTCCCTGAAGGCTCCTAACTTAAGCCTTTCTCACCTAAGTTTCCTTATGATGGTGGGAAAAGAGGGGAACAGAATCCCAGGTAGGCCATCAGTCATCTTAACGTTGACAACAGTAAGCATGCTGATGGTTATAAAGTCTGCATTTTCCAAGCTTCTGTTAGTGTATTAAGAGTTGCCCTGTTGGAATTAATAATTGCAATGATATTGGTGTTGTAGTCATCACTTGAGGCCTATTAAGGTCCCTTTTAGTTCTAAAATACTGTTCATTCACTGCCTCATTCATTCATTCACCAAACACATATTGAGCATCCACCATATATCAGAGCCTTTGGTCAGAGTTCCCTGGATGGAAGTCCTGTGGTGACTGCTGCTCCATCTGAGTCCCTTAAAATCTCAGAGACTGAGCTGGGTGTTTTAGAATTTCAGGTAGTCACAAATCCTGACCAGAAGGGCTAAGATTTCTGAGCTGGCACCCAGCACCCTAGAGCTAAGGCTCAAGCCCCTTGTGAGAACAAGAACCCTAAGCTTAGATGCCAGAATTCAAGTTGCAGTTTTTCCCCTTAAAATGACCCTAAATCCCCTAAAACTGCAAAATGAGTGGTCACGCCTCAGCCTGTGGCCTCCAGGCTCTGCCACTAGCCAGCCACCCTTGTCATCTGGAAGGGAAGATTTGGTTGCTACAACATGCCACCATACTGGGAGTTGCAAGCCCTGGGCTCTGATCTGGTTTGGTCCTCAGGCATTGGATCACCTTACTCAAACCACCTTGGCTTCAGCTTCCTCCTTAATGAAATGCTATTAGACTTTATTTACACACAGTCGAAAAAGGACTAATAGAAATGCCCATAAAATCTACAGACTGGACTAGATGTTCAGTAAGGTGACTTTCCACTCTAAAACTCTATAAATTAATTGATTCATTTATTTAACATATCTTGAGAACATGTTTTATGTCAGTTACTATGATAAGAACTCATAAAGTATGCCCCAATATCCATAACAAGAAGGACATTACTTCATAATAAGATTAAATGGCTGCAAAAAATTCAATGCTTGGATATCCTAATAACAGGTATAATAATAATCACTACTCTTATTATTCGTACTTATTATATGCCAGGCAACAGAGTAAATGTTCTGTACAGCTTTTGTTGCAATTTATCTTCACAAAACAACCATATAAGTAGATGCCATTGTACATTGTTCAACCAATATTTATAGTGTAACTAGGGTATGGTGGGCCTTGAACTAGGTATTTGGTATCACAGATATTGAATCTGCAGGCATTGGGTGATTAAATAACTTCCCAGGCACACTGCTAGCAAATGGCAGAAATAATCAGAAATCTTATCCGCCAGGCTCTAGAGCCCAAGTTCCTAACTGCTAACTTTCATGCCTACCTCAGCTTGGTTTTTGTGATCCTCATTATGTCAGCCAAAGCCAGTGTTTTCTGAATCAATAACTCCCTCCCTCCCAGGGTCCTTTTCCAACTTAGCTCCTCCCATTTATGAGCCAACCATCTCCACGGCAGTCTCCTTCACTATGAAATAGTCATTTGTATTCTCCAGGCTTCACTAGTTCTCATTTTCAATTGCCACCTGAACACTGCTATTTTCTTCTTGTCTTCCACTCTTTGCTCTCTCCTTCACCTCTTCTATAACTCTGCAAAAGATCTGTGAATTGGCTAAGCTGAAGAACTGTGCCATAATCTGATTCCAGAGAAGAAAGCTGTGAACCCTTTTGAAAACTTTAGCTGCAAATTATGGAGCTCAGAGCAGAAGTAGTGACTAGGAATTCAAGACCAACTTTCAATGAAGCTGGAAGTATGCCTGTCTTGGCGGATTTAGAAACTGGACAGCTCCTTTCTATCTTGAAACCACATTTGATTTGACAGTGTAGCTAAAAGGAAAAGGACAAATAGGAACTGAGTTGAGTTTTATGTGCACATGGAATGTATAAACACAGCTTCAAGATAAAGAACTTTGAGTCAGATTTTCACATATCATGTGGGAGACCATGCAGCAAACAATAGAGAAATGGGATGGGATAGCTGGGCAGACTGAGATGGGATTAAAAAGGGATCCCATGGCTTTTCATTTAGCTAAAACAATCTGGAAAAGTCAATGTCATAATGCACAACATCACCTTAGGGAGTTCTCCAAAACAATGGCTGGCTGTTCAGACTAATCAGGCATTGGCATTATCTTTGACCCCTGCCTAGATGGGTAGCTCTCAGAATCTGTGTGGCTGTTCATGCTGTCAGGGGCCACGATGCTGGAATGAGAGGTGAACTGTAACTGTGAAGCCATGAGATACTACTTGATAAAACACGGCGTTGGGCTCTTTAAGAGTTAACTCAGATATCCCAATTGCTGCTTGGCTACCCCAAAACTCCAACACAGCTCATTATTTCATAAGAGATGTTAAATGCAAATTGTTCATTAAAATACATATTATTGGATGTTAAACTACCGTGTAATTGATTTTCTATCCATTGCCTAGTGGTTAACCCTCAATAAATGCTTTTTGTAATCAACTTAAAGTATAATACCTACCACGCTTGATGTCTTTCTCCTTTGATTTTATAAGAAACCAATTCTATATTATTGAAATTATACTTGATAATGAAAAAGTTGGTCAAATTTCAAGAATAGCATTAAAAAAAAAAACGTATTTGGCCTGAAACTGTCCGACTTTATAGAGGGATCTCAGTACAACGGAGAACTCAGGGGAGCCTAGGTCCTGTTTCAACCATGGGGTATTAGCTAAGGTGCAAGAGAGCCAAGTACTATGCTCAGAGCTAGGAGAAGAGTAGGGTAGACTAGAAATACCATCCAGGGACTCTTGTTCATAGTGCAATGCCCGAAGAACTAGTATAGCTCTTCCCCAGGGTTAAGAGATCAAGAGAACTATGAGGGATTTTAGGCTTTCCAAAAGACATAAAAAGCAATTAAGCATTTAAAAGGTCTGTGGGACTCAGTTTCCTTATTCAGAGCTTGTCCAGTGCTCTTTTCTGCTTTCTTCAAAATCCTGCTAGGATTTCCACCTCCTCAGAGAGTCTGCCTTGACTGAATGGAAATACAAGGTGATTGACGCCATTCATAGGGTAAGCAAAGTGGTATAATGGTTTGTTCAACTTCAGCAAGGCAAACAGCTGGATATGGGGAGGAGTTCAGAAGCCACGGAAAGATATGTGAGCTGACCCCCAAAGCTTCTGAAGTGTCCACATAATCCCCAACCCTCCAGCCTCCAAAACATAATCCCATATACATATACCATATAACATGCTGGGCTAGGAGAAGAATGCCTGAAAGAAAACATGCACTGCTCCCAGAAAAGTACCAGGCACAGAGCAAGTGTTTAAAATGTTAGCCTTTCTTGTTTTTTATATTAATGTTTATTATTCTGCAACATGATTTTTAATTTGCTTAAATAATCTCCTGACTAATGGACATTGAGAGGAATATGATACAGTTATTTATTCATTCATATATTGCCTCAAATTTCTAACCATGAATTTGCTGGGTCTACAGGTATAATTTCTGGTGAGCTTTTAAGACATGGAACTCACTCTTACTAGAAGTGCTGTACAGAAGCAGTGCATGAGATCACTGTGGTTGGGTGATCTAACCATGTGGTTACTGTGGCCTAGGATCTTTGTGAGGTGGTGGGTCTTCTGTCAGGGAAGGTAGAAAGAAGCAGCAGAATGACTCTTTATCAGAACTGCTCTAAAGGGACTTTATGTGATTAGTAGGCTTTGGACCCTCGCATCCTTTCCAGTTCTGAAATGCTCTGATTCGGACCCTTCTGGAACATGAGATGCTGATGCACATGCCCCTCCCCATGGAGGGACACAAAGATGCATTTCCACCTGGAAGCACTACAGGCTGCTAAGCTTTTTGCCTGGATGCTCTCACCCTTGGAGATCAGAGGCTGAGCATCTCTCCATTCAGCCATCAACAAAAGGGAGAGATTGCCTGAGCAGCATGCTGTTGTTAGACAAATCGGAATCCTCTTCTAGAAAGGCATTCTTTTCTGCATAGTGAGTGGGAAGCCTGCTGTATCTAGGACACGTTCCTAAAATAAAATTCAGTGGCCACCAACTGACTCAGTGTAGGAGATTTCATTCTCCAAGAGAGAAGGGCTGCTAAGAATGGCAGGAACCACCCACAGATGGTCTGGGTACCAGTTGCATCAACAGATGCATACACAACAGAGCCCTTTCCTCTAAAGCATCCAGCCAAGCTCACATCGAGTTCTCCACTGTGTACATTAAAACCAAAATAAATAATCCAAGAAAATCTGCAAGTCGGTGTGTTTAGAGTTCAAGATGAATCAGGCAATAGGCCCAAAAGGAATGTAAGACATTTGACCACTATTTTTTCTTCCTTGTTTTTTAAATGGAAACCTAAGCATTAGATCACTTTCCAGCCTTAAAATATGCAAAGATGGCCAGGCACAGTGGGTCATGCCTATAATCCCAGCAATTTGGGAGGCCGAGGCAGGCGGATCATGAGGTCAGGAGATAGAGACCATCCTGGCCAACATGGTGAAACCCTGTCTCTACTGAAAATACAAACATTTAGCCAGGCCTGGTGGCAGGTGCCTGTAGTACCAGCTACTTGGGAGGCTGAGGCAGGAGAATTGCTTGAACCTGGGAGACGGAGGCTGCAGTAAGCGGAGATTACACCACTGCACTCCAGCCTGGCGACAGAGCAAGACTCCACCTGAAAACAAAAACAAAAATAAAAACAAACGAGCAAACAAACAAAAACAAAAAGCATGCAGAGACACCCAGTGTCTGCAATACCAAGGCTCACCTCTATGGGCAGGTGGTAAAGATCTTTCAGAATCTGGCCCCATTTACCTAACTCATTCCATATCTCGAAAATGTTACAGCTCATCTGGGCTGGTGTCCTCACTATATCCAGCCTTCTCCCATTGCTCATTCTTATTTTTGACTTCAGGTCTCTACTCATGCCTGGTGCATTACAAAAGATGTTTTTCTTCTCCATGTAAAAAGTTACATCCTCCTTAATGTGGATGCCTTCACCAACTGCTGCTCCCTTTCTTCTCCCATTGTACATCACACAGATGAAAGAGGAGGTGGAGAGACACCTGTCTGCATGCTTAGCCTGGGGATTCTGGAATGCTAGAACAGCTTCTTAAGAGTCCCATTTGCATAGAGCACCAAAGCTCCTCATTAGAAAACTGATGAAGAAGATTTAGACTGAAAGGTCCTTTGAGGAAACAAAGATTAATCCTCCCAAATAAAGGGGAGTTCTAAGAACAACGCAGTTAGAGAGATTGTTTCTGACCCAAGAGGGCAAAGAACTTACTCAGAGGTAGGACAAAGATCAAAGACATGTGTTATGTTAAGAAAAAAAAACAGTTCCTGGACGTGGACAGCAGACAGAAATGTTCCCAAGTTCTTAACCCAATCACATCTCCCAAGCCCATTTTGTGTACGGTCACAAAATCTCAGGCTCTCGAGGTTAGGATGTGGATAACTTTTGGAGGGCCATCATCTCTCTACCTGCCACGTGGGGTAAGGCTAGCTTCAGAAAAGAGGAGCCTCATGCACCTTTTGCTTTCAGACAAAACAGAAGAAACAGAAAAGGCCCATCAACCTAGAGACCTGAGATTGAAAAGAAAGGCGAGTAGATCCGTTGAGATGCTCTGGGTATTTGATAATGGACTCTCATATTTTTACATTTTCTCTAACTAGAACATATGCTTTAGAGGGGTAGAAACCATGTCTTACATTTTCCAGTTTATTGCCCACAGCATCTGGCTCACTGAAGGACACACACAGGAGATGCCCAGTAATGTCTCACTGATCAGTGTGAGAAGGAGGTATCAGGAGGAGATTATGGGAAGTGTCTGCTGCTGGAGATGGTTGTCTCCTGCTTAGGAATGATACAGAATAGCAGACAATCCTGAATAGGAAGAATTTATTGTGTTAGGGGGACACCAGGGTATAAGGCTGAGGCCCCAATGAGAAATGCATGCCTACCTCCTCCTTCTCTTCATGGAATGAGTAATTGAACTTCAAGTGTCAGGCATTATGCCAAGGCAGCTGTGGCAATCATTTTGTTAATACATGAGATGCTGGAGCCAAGGTAACCAGAAAGAGAAGCAAGTCTTTGAGTGACAGAAACAAAGGCAGGAGCCACCAATCCATGGGTCCAACTAGTCCTACAAAGAGGCAGAGGAATTGGCTAAATGCTCCCTGGTAAACCTTTCCATTTTACTGAAATCTGTAGCGATGAACTTATCTCAAGGGAAGAAGCAGTTGACCAAGGGAAAGGGAAAGAAGAATGGAAATTATGCTTTAGAAAAGGTCCATGATGAGCCAGAGTTCAAAATCACTTAGGAGAAATAGATACGTATTCATCATATAGATCTGTCTTGGAAAGGACAGAAAAAAAGAGAGGAGATAGAGGAAAATTTTAAGAATAAATAGAGTTACGGCCAGGCGCAGTGGCTTACACCTGTAATCCCAGTGCTTTGGGAGGCCGAGGCGGGTGGATCACCTGAGGTCAGGAGTTCGAGAGCAGCCTGGCCTACATGGTAAAACGCTGCCTCTTCTAAAAATACAAAAATCAGCTGGGCGTGGTGGCGCATGCCTGTAATCCCAGCTACTCATGAGGCTGAGGCAGGAGAATCTCTTGAACCTGGGAGGCAGAGGTTGCAGAGAGCTGAAATAACACCACTGCATTCCAGCCTGGGTGAAAGAGCAAGACTGTCTTGAAAAAAAAAAAAAAAAAAAAGACAAAAAAGAAAGAATAACTATTCATATCCTTCGCCTGCTTTTTGATGGGGTTGTTTGTTTTTTTCTTGTAAATTTGTTTAAGTTCTTTGTAGATTCTGGACATTAGCCCTTTGTCAGATGGATAGATTGCAAAAATGTTCTCCCATTCTGTAGGTTGCCTGGTCCGTGATGATGGTTTCTTTTGCTATGCAGAAGCTCTTTATTTAATTTGTCAATTTTGGCTTTTGTTGCCATTGCTTTTGGTGCTTTAGTCATGAAGTCCTTGCCCATGCCTATGTCCTGAATGGTATTGCTTAGGTTTTCTTCTAGGTTTTTCATGGTTTTAGGTCTTACGTTTAAGTCTTTAATCCATCTTGAGTTAATTTTTGTATAAGGTGTAAGGAAAGGGGTACAAAACCAAAAGGTGAGATATCATCTCACACCAGTTAGAATGGTGATCATCAAAAAGTCAGGAAACAACAGATGCTGGAGAGGATGTGGAGAAATGGGAACGCTTTTACACTGTTGGTGGGAGTGTAAGTTAGTTCAACCATTGTGGAAGACAGTGTGGAGATTCCTCAGGGATCTAAAACCAGAAATACCATTTGACCCAGTCATCCCATTACTGGGTATATACCCAAACGATTATAAATAATTCTACTATGAAGACACACACACACATATGTTTACTGCAGCACTGTTCACAATAGCAAAGACTTGGAACCAATCCACATGCCCATCAATGATAGACTGAATAAAGAAAATGTGACACATATATACCATGGAATTCTATGCAGTCATAAAAAGAATGAGTTCGTGTCCTTTGCAGGGACATAGATGAAACTAGAAACCATCATTCTCAGCAAACTAACACAGGAACAGAAAACCAAACACCACATGTTCTCACGCATAAGTGGGTGAACAATGAGAACACATGGGCACAGGGAGGGGAACATCACACATTGGGGCTTGTTGGGGGGTAGGGGGCTAGGGGAGAAAGAGCATTAGGAGAAATACCTAACATAGATGATGAATTGATGTGTGCAGCAAACCATCACGGCATGTGTATACCTATGTAACAAACCTGTATGTTCTGCACAAGTATCCCAGGACTTAAAGTATACATATAAAAAAGAGTAACTAGAGTTTTGTTTATCTTTTCATAATAAACATGCTGATAGTTCCAAAGAGAGGAGCCTGCAAAAAAGATCATGGATGCAAATGTGGATCAAATACACGCACACACACACAAGCACACACACACATTTGGGAGAGACTGAGAGACAGAAAGAACGGCCAAGTACGATGACCAGACAAAAAGGCTGATTGCTGACAGAAAATAATCAAATCGTTTTCCAGTTTTTCACAAAAGAGTAATTCTTACACGTTTAAACCACAGACTAGCAGGAAAGAGTTTCCGTGATTTCTGCCTCTCAGAGGTCTCTCCAACAGCTTTTCTGATATACTGTTTTTATATAAATTCTGCAGTGACTTTTCCCTGGTGTTATTAGTTGTTTGGGTTTTTCTCTGCCTGCCACAGGCTTATTTATGTGACCCTGATTTAGATCTTTTCTTTTCCCCTTTCTTTCTTTGCTGAGGCTGGGTTTCACAGGGTGATCTGCTGAGTGACACAACGACAAGAGGCACATCCGCCAGAGGTGTGAGCCTGTGTGTGTGTGCACAGGGATGTGTGTGCACATGTGTGTGCATGTGTCTGTGCGGGGTCTAGCTCTCACCAGGGTCTGTGATTCCCTCTGATACCCTTTGCGGTTTCTCGAGATTTCCAAATGAGTGAGGTGGAGGTGGTATTGGGGTACTGAGGTCATCAGTTATAGGTAAATACTGGAGGATGTTGAGTTAGCTGCTGTCTGGACTCAAGGATTATAGAGAATTCTGGGAAGCTTTCATCAGGCCTCTTTAAGAAAAAAAAAAAAAAGCCCTGCCTCAGAGTTGACATTTTATTTTATGGTCACATTAGAGTTGAGTTCAGACTTGTTTTGTGCTATTATAGCCGATTGATTATTTATCATTTCAATGGAGAATTTATTGATTTACTTAATATTCATTGCCGATAACATGAAGGATCTGTAAATTACAAATCATCTGGGGCCTCAGAAATGCTTAATTATGCCCTGCCTTTCTTGTTCCTCCTGTCTATCTCCCTCCTCCCCACCCCCTCGTCCTCCTCCAGGCCTTTATCCAGTCTGGGTAGAGCAGATGGCCCAGGAAGCGCAAACCCAGCTTGTCCGTGATGAAGGTGAGAGCATCTTCCCAAACCCTGCAAGATGGCTTGATTCACAACACTATATTTCAACCTAGGAAGCGCCCTTAGAGGTCATCTAGCAGAATCTCACAGGCAGTTCATTTTAACAGTAGTCATATATTGAGTTCCTACCATGGTAGGCTTCATCTCTGTAGACGGCCTGGCTTACCCTTGAACAACTTTATCAGAAATAGAGGGCAGAAATTTATCTCCTGGAGCGTTCACCTATCATCACACAGTAAGCAGCAGCTCTTAGGTAATGAAAGCAGAAAGAAGAGGTACTGGAAACATACTGTGTAGGCAAAAACTCTGTCTCTTGCATTCCCTCTTCTTGGCACATTTGAGCAGTGGTTCATACAGATGTGTTACATGTGCCCTAGCTCAGCTGAGGCTGAGAGGCTGGCCAAAGCAGGAAGAACTGACCCTCTCTCTGCACTGGCCTTGCTCTGATGATGTTTGTGCCCTGAAGGCCACATCTGCCTGAGGGGGTACTGCTGCGGGCATGTGGCTTTTCACTGTGGGCTTCCTATTGCGGTCAGTTTCAAGCATAAATTAGGGGAAGGGGCCAACAGGGTAATGCGGTAATGAAGGAGATGGCAAAGTGAAAAGCAAGTTGCTTTAACCCTGAAAGAAAGTATTTCTCTAGCAAATAGCAATGGCTTTGAAAGCAATTGACAGAAAGCTGGCTTAATCCTTGTTCTGGAGATACTTACAGCTGCCCGTGGTTTTTAATTAATACACTGGGCTCCCTAACAAAGGGGAGGAGGTTGGAGAGCATTAACAGATTTACTCACCCAAGCCAAGGAAAGTGCTTTGGAAGAAATGCCCTGGCCACCCATGGGCCTGGATCTGCCTAGCCCTCCCTTCCCTGCATGGCAAGGCATGAAAGTGGTCTGATGTGGACTCCAGGGGGAAGGCGATTTGTCCACCAGTGTGTGTGGGCCAGGGAGACTTCCTTGCTGCGTTCTATCCCACTCCACCCCAATCCATTCTTTCCTTCCATCATTTGCTCCCTCACCCCACACATATTTATTAAGTAACTACTGTACACAGACCAGGCACAGTGTGTGAACTGAAGAACTACATTTATGCCAAAGGCTTGAGCTAAGTGCTTTAATGGGATCTAAGAACGAACATGATGCTCGTCCTCAGAAAGCTCAGCTCTAGTGAGAGGGAAGCATTGAGGGCTGATGTTCTGAACAACAGTGCTGGGTTCTTACTGCCGGTTTCCATTCTGATTGTATCTGTTTTGACTGGTCGGCACCACTGATGCCCCAGTTCTTAAGTATTTTTCGTATTACCCTGGAAACATGAATTGAATCACACAACAAAATGCAAAACGTTAAACGTTTTATGAAAAAAGGGACAGGGAACAATGGGGTCATGTTGCCATCAGGGACCCATTGTGGGGCTCTCAGGGTTGTTTTCTGTCATTGAGAGACACATATGCCCACCTGCTTGCAAGTCCTGCATCCCATTCCTACCAGCTTCCCAGACTCTGCCACCTCTCTGCTTCAGTCACTCATCTATCTTGTTCATTCATTCACTTACTCACTCAACCAATGAGCACTTGCTGAAGGCCAGGCATCGAGCCATGCATGGGAACACAATGCTTCCTCCCCTTCCCAATGCCTCCTGGACTTTTCCCAGAGACTGCGTTCAGCTCTCCTCCTCACTCCTTCCTTCCCATAGAGGCATCTTTCTCCTTTGGTTAGTGAATCTGATGTCAGAGTCATTCCATCTGACAAAGTCTCTCCTCGTCTGAAACTCCCTGTCTCCTCATATCTTCATCAGTCCATTTCCACATGTCTAAGCATTTTAATGGCATATGGTTCCAGGGGGAATCTCCAAATGAGGGAAAATTAGCAACTGTGCTTATTGGGCTAAAGAAAATGACTGGAGAGGAAGTTTTCTTTAGAAACATCCACAAGAAGCAGCAGGCCAAGGAGATGTGACTACAATAAAAATGATGATTTTTGTTAGGGGTGGTAGTGGGGCTGGATTATCAATCGCATTTTCTTTCCCCTGGAATGCGTCACAGTCATTAATTTGTTTAATTTATTTTTGCCTCTTCCCTAGTGAAGCAGCCCAATCCACTGTCTGCCTACCCATCAGAACAAATTACACTTTGGAAATATCCGAGTGCTTCAGTTTTCCATTAAATATAATAAGAAACCACAATGCACCGTTCTGGCCTGCTGACTCCTCACCAAGGATCTATAAGCACTTTTTACAACTGCTGCCAGGCAATTCTAGTTGTCATCCTTGATGACACAGAGGTGTGAAAACAGGTCCAGGATCACCAGGCCCTATTTTAGTTTGCACTCCTGTGCCTGCCTCTTGGGTCGTGTTCTTAATCTGCTTCACATGCACATGATCTGATTCTGTAGCACAGTGCCAAAGTCTTCATACAGGAGACACATGTCCTGCTTCTGTGGTGTCTCCCCACTGTGCCTCAGTTAACCCCCATGTGCCAGGGCCAATGACTGCTATTGACTGATGAATTAACAGAGCTCAGCCCCATGAGGATGCAGCTAGCTCGTGGTTCATAGAAGCTGGCCTTCCAACTTCCAGCCTCTGCCACATATCACAAGGCTCAAATGCTCATCCTTCTTCTTCCTCTGACTCTCTGGCTGCTCCCTTATAATCAGCCTTTGCTCAGGTCGTGAAAACTGCTCATGACTGCAGATCAGTCTGTCCTAAGGAACACTGCTAATTGATGATTACATTTCATTTTCAGGATGTTATCTTACTTGGGCAGGTTGG
Organism: Piliocolobus tephrosceles; assembly: GCF_002776525.5. Classification (NCBI taxonomy): domain Eukaryota; kingdom Metazoa; phylum Chordata; class Mammalia; order Primates; family Cercopithecidae; genus Piliocolobus; species Piliocolobus tephrosceles. Next base: position 116,088,019 of record NC_045446.1, read on the forward strand.
AAATTGAAATGTCCAGGGGTTACACATATGGTATATATGGCTTTTTCAAGTCAGAGATTAATTGTTGAGTATTAATATTTAATTTTTTATTGCAAAAGCTTGTCAAAGGTTGCCATGCGAAGGTGAGAGCTCAGACTCATCCTAACTAATTCAGCGTACTCAAGAATAGAGCCTCTAGCACTGCCAGCTCTGTAATTTCTGAGTCAAAGAAGGAGCAGTCTAGTGAGTTGGACTATGGCAGTCTGGTGAATTCTTGGATAGGAGAAGTTTCTAAGATGCAGGAGGCAGGGTTGGACTTGTTTAAGTGAGCAGGTGACCTGCTGAGTCAGTGCTGACCTCTGCTTGGACAGGAGAGAACTCTAAGGCCAGGTCACCTTGACTTCTGCATACACAGACAGTTAGGCATAGGCGGAGAACCAGATGTCTGGTGTCAACAGAACTAGATGTCTGAAGACCTGGGTTTGGTGCCAACTTTACTATTCACCAACAAATCATCTCAAGGAACTTCTGTTTTCTCTTCTGTAAAATGGTCAGGGTGCCATCTATCTCAAGGGCTGCTGTGCAATTCAGTCATAATACTGTTCAATTGTGTGTTACTTTGCAGTTTTCAAGGCACAATGAAGAATGGGGATCCTCTATCATCTTGAAAGCCTTACAGATTCTGGTGAGCTCACATGGATTGAAGCTGTAGCTTTGTTGCGCTATAACAAAGGATTGCTAAAAGAGTTAAAGGAGAAAATCTATGTACAACACAGTGCCTGGCACTCAACAAATGTTAACTGATTTCTTCTAGTAGTTGCAGTTTAAAAAATAATAATAAAAGGGTGTCTGGGAGTGTGACTATGAAAGAATAATTGTGTGATTGTGACCATTAATCAAGCACAAAGACAGAACGTTGGAAACATGGAGATGTCCCCGGAGGAGCCCAGATCCTAAGTGAGTTACATAGAATTACCCTCCTTCTGACATTGGCCAAGTGTCTATAAGAGGCTCCTCCATTTGAGCCCAACTCCCATCCTCTGGCCCAGGGGGGCTCTTTCTCATTGGCCACAGTGGGTGATGAGGTCTAACAGAGACCCACATTCAAGATCCTGAGACTGGCCAGCCTGACATTCAGCCACACTCAGCACTTGGGTCAGCCCCATCCCTACCCGGGTGTGTTCACTCACTCTTTCATTCTGTCCAGGGGTATGCCTGCCTCTTTCACTGAATTTGATGATATGAAATGATCTTCATTTGTGAATTCATGTACAGTGCCTAGTGCAGTGTCTTTCACACATAGTTTTTCTGCTCAATCATGATAACATGTGCACATAAATGCACTCAAACACTCATGCAAAACCTCCCTAGCAAAGGGTGGTGAGGATGGTTTTGGGGATTCTTCCTATTCATTAGAGCATTTCTCCTACCTTTCAGTACTTAGTCTTCTTTGTCCCTTCTTCCTCCTCTGCATGTCCCTTGTGATGGTTAATTTTATGTGTCAACTCGACTACGTTATAAAATGCCCAGGTATTTGGTCACACCTTATTCTGGGTGTGTCTGTGAGGATGTTTTTTGGATTAGATTAGCATTTTAATCAGTAGACTAAGTGTAGAAGACTGCCTTCCTCAATGTGGATGGGCCCCATTCAGTCTGTTGAAGGCCTGAATGAAAAAAAAAGACTGACCTCTCTCTCTGTCTCTCCCCTGAATAAGAGGGTACTCTTCCTATCTGATAGCCTTGAGCTGGAACGCCAGTCATTCTCTGCCTACAAACTCTGACTGGAGCATTGGCTCCTGTGCCAGCTTGTGGACTAGAACTACTCTCCTGGGTCTCTAGCTTTCCAACTGCAGATGTGGATATTTCTTAGCGTCCATACTTACTAGGCCAATTTTGAAACAGTAATTCTCTCTCTTATCTATCTATGTATCTATCCAATCTATCTCTGTATTATCTGTCTGGGATAAAGACACACATGTGCACGTACATGCGAGCGCACGTGCACACACACACACTATTGGTTCTATTTTTTCTGGAAACCCCTGACTCTTACACCGCTAAATGTTGTTGTTGTCATTGTTGTTGTTGTTTTGGCCTGGGTTCTCTCTTAGCATTTTCCCCTTACTCTGCATGCTATTCTTGAATAATCTCATTTACTCCCATGGCTCCCAAGACCACACTTATGTTGGAAAATTGGAAACTTCCAAACATTTCTCATCACTCCAGATCCCTCCTGAACTCCAAGATACAATCTCATATATTCAGTTATCATCTTGGTATTCCTCCTTGGATATCTCAATGTTCTCCCAAATCAGCCTGTCCAAAGGAGATGGCAGCACTCTCTACATAAGCCTGCCTTTCTCTGATTTCACACTTTGCCCTACCTTTCACTCATTACCCAACCTGGGGGTCACCTCTTCTACACTCTTTGGATCCTATTAGTGCTCCAGGATGTGGACTGTGCCACTGTGACCCCTCTCACAGCTAACCCCTCCCTTTGACGGCCATTAGCACTGCTATAGACCATGCATCACCATTGCTTGTACTCACTGCACGTGTTCGTATAGGCCTTTCTACACTGGATTCTGTGCTCCTTCTGAGCAGGAATCTTCACTGATCCACTGTTTATTATTTTTAATCCCTCAGTTCTCAGCAATCTACTTAGCAAATATATACTAAGCACATGGTTGATGTCTGAATGAGTGATTGAATGAATGAATGACTTCCCTTGGAAGTCCATGGGGTATAGGGAAGGAGGCAGAGCATATGAGAACTTGGCCTGATGCAGGAGACAAGAAACAGAAATAGAAGTCAATTTGCTTGCCATAAATAAATAAAAGGCAAATTCTCCTTGATTAAATTTGAAATGAGGAAAACAGAAACAAGCAGTTATCTTAAGAGCAGGGTGGTTTAATATCCCAACTACCCACCATGGGATAGGACAAACTGCTATAGAAGGTTTTTATTTTTGGGTTTGTTTGTCATTTTCAGATATCCAACCGAGGACACTGAACCAAACATAGATTTTTTACTGAACCAAACATAGTTTTTCCAAAGAGGCCCTAGGTTATATTTAAAGTTCTCCCAATGCTCACTGCCTAGGATCTTAAGGCTTTGATTCAGAAGACCAGCACAGAGCAAAACTCCTGAAGCTCAGTTAATCTAACTCATCAGAACGGATCTGATTTGAATTGTGGTTCCAGGCAGCCACTAGTAGTCCAGAGACAAGACTGCTGAGTTGGCTGAGGGGTGGAGACAGCACAGCCTCGGATACCCAGCAAAACACCAGGCAGAAAGCTGACAGCTGAGCAAAAAATTCAGATTTCGTAGATCCTACTTTTGAAGAACTCCACCCCCCTCTTTTCTTTCAACTATTTATCAATGTATTTTTTTTCACTTACATGCACACCTTGTTTTATTGTGCTTTGCTTTATTGTGCTTCACAGACATTGCATTTTTTACACGTTGAAGGTTTGTGGCAGCCCCCTGTCCAGCAAATCTATTGGAACCACTTTTCCAATAGCACGTGCTCACTTTGTGTCTCTGTGTCTGACGTTGTGGTTATTATCCCAATATTTTAAATGTTTTCATTATTATTATAGCTGTTACGGTGATCTGTGATCAGTGATCTTTGATGTTACTATTGTAATTGTTTTGCGGTGCCAGAAACACACCACGTGAGGTGGTGAGCTTAATCAATAAGTGTTGTGTGTGTTCTGACTGCTCCATCAACCAGCCATTTCACATCTTTCTCCCTTTCCTCAGGCTTCCCTATTCCCTGAGACACAACTATATTGAAATGAGGCCAATTAGTAACTCCACAAAGGCTTCTAAGTGTTCAAGTGAAAGAGTCGCACGTCTCTCCCTTTAAATCAAAGGCTAGAAATGATTGAGCTCAGTGAGGAAATCTTGTTAAAAGCTGAGATAGGCCTAAAGCAAGGCCTCTTGTGCCGAATAGTCAGCCAAGTTGTGAATGCAATGGAAAAGCTCTTGAAGGAAATTAAAAGTGCTACTCCAGTGAATACATAAATGACAAGAAAGCAAAACAGTCTTATTGCTGATATAGAGAAACGTTTGGTGGTCTGTATAGACGATGAAATCAACCGCAACATTCTTTTAAGCCAACACCTAATAGAGAGCAAGGCCCTAACTGTCTTAAATTCTATGCAGGCTGACAGAGGTGAGGAAGTTGCAGAAGAAATGTCGGAAGCTAGCAGACGTTGGCTCATGAGGTTTAAGGAAAGAAACCATCTCCATAACATAAAAGTTTAAGGTGAAGCAGTAAGTGCTGATGTAGATGCTGTAGCAAGTTATGCAGAAGATCTAGCTAAGATGCTTGATAAAGGTGGCTACTCTCAACAACAGACTTTCACTGTAGATGAAACAACCTTGTATTGGAAGAAGGCACCATCTAGGACTCTCATAGCTAGAGAATAGAAGTCAAGGCCTGGCTTCAAAGTTTCAAAGGACAGGCCGTCCCTCTCATTATGGGGTAACATAACTGGTGACTTTAAGTCAAAGCCAATGCTTATTTATCATTTTAAAAATCCTACTGCCTGTGCAGAGTAGATTGGAACAACGAAGCCTGAAGGACAGCACATCTGCTTACAGGTTAGTTTACTGAATATTTTAAGCCCACTGTTGAGAACTACTGCTTAGAAAAGAAGATTCCTTTCAAAATATTTCTGTTCATTGACACTTTACCTAGTCACCCTAGGGCTGTGATGGAGATATGCAAGATTAATGTTGTTTTCATGCCTGCTAACATAACATCCATTCTGATTTCTATTTCAAATCAAAAAGTAATTTTGGCTTTCAAGTCTCATTATTTAAAAATACATTTTGTTGAGGCTCTAGCTGCCTCAGACGGTGATTCCTCTGACGGATGTGGGCAAAGTAAATTGAAAACCTACTGGAAAGGATTCATTGTTCTAGACGCCATTAGGAACATTCATGATTCATGGGAGGAGGTCAAAATATCAATATTAATAGGAGTTTGGAAGAAGTTGATTCCAATCCTCACGGATGACTTTGAGGGGTTCAAGATTTCAGTGGAGGAAGTAACTGCAGATGTGGTGGAAGCAGCAGGAGAACTAGAATTTGAAGTGAAGCCTGATGATATGACTGAATTGCTGCAATCTTATAAGACTTTAATGGATGAGGAGTTGCTTCTTATGGATGAGCAAAGAAAGTGGTTTCTTGAGGTGTAATCGACTCTAAGTGCAGATGCTACGAACAAAGTTGAAATGACAAAACATGATTTAGAATATCCAATAAGCTTAGGTGATAAAGCAGCAGCAGGATTTGAGAGGACGGACTCCAATTTTGAAAGAAGTTCTATGGTAGGTAAAATGCTATCAAACAGCATCACATGACACAGAGAAACCTTTCATGACAGGAATATTCAAACTGCTATGGCCAACTTCGTTGTGGTCTTATTTTAAGAAATTGCCACAGCCGCTCCAACTTTCAGCAACCTCCACTCTGATCAGTCAGCAGAGTCATCAACACTGAGGCAAGACCCTCCACCAGCGAAGAGATTATAACTCGTTAAAGACTCAGACGATTGTTAGCATTTTTAGCAGTAAAAATTTTGTAAATTAAGGTCTGTAAATTGCTTTTTAGACATAATACCATTGAATACTTAATAGACTATGGTACAGTGTAAACATAACTTTTATATGCTCTGGGAAACAAAAAAAAAATTGTGTGATTTCCTTTATTGCAATGCTCACTTTCTTGCAGTAATCTGGAACCAAATTTGCAATATCTCTGAGGTATTCCTGTATTTGCAAAGATCTAGCCAAATAAAAAATAACCTTTTATAGCCTAAATGGCTGAGAGCACTGATAATGTAATGGAGAAGACAGGAACAGTTGTGGAAGAGAGCTAGCCTTCTAACACTTAGTTTTCTGAAATAAAGGAAGTGTTAGGTTTCTCCCTTGCCATCCTTCACCAAACAGAACACACACAGACAGACAGACACACACACACACACACACACACACACATTCTTGAAAGTTTGGAGGCACTGATGCTTGCAAATGGGCCCATTAAAAGAAGATAAATCAGTTGAAAATGCATGAAAAAGTCTCATTTATCATAAGACGTGTTGGACAGGGTTTTGAGTTTTACATGCATTTATTCTAGAAATCTGTTTATCTGTGCAACATTTCTGAACAAAATGCTTTGTGATGAACCCTCCTCTCCACTTGAATCTATATGGAAAGCAATTAAGTTCAAACCCCAAAGACAAAACGTGATAAACACAGCAGGCATGCTATTGATTTGGAATTTCACAACTGCCCTTCTCCCTTTTGGATATAATCTCTTTATACCCCCAAAGCCCTCCTATACCTCCCACACTTATGAAATGTGTTTCCTATGTCTTCAGACAAGGCAACTTCCCTGACTACTCCCTGAGGACTACAAACAATGAGTTACTGCAACACATCTGGAGATGATTAATCTGAAAGTGGTTAAAAGTACTGCCCCTAGAGCGAATGACTTTCCTCAGCCCAGCCAGGATATGACTCCAATGCCAAAGATTTGCACATGTCCCATCTCCCCACCTACACTTGTCCATAATGGAAGAGGGATGTGTACTTGAGTGAGGTGAGGTATAGAAAAAATGAAAAAGTCACTCAATTGTGTCCATACTACACTTTCAAATTCCCTCAGTGCAAGGGACCTGTCTCATGAATTTTTTCATTCTCCATCTCTAGCAATTATTGGGCAACTACAGGGTTTGAGAAAGAGAAGAAATTCATCTGTACACAGGGCCTGGCTCAGTAGTTTCTTAATAAATATTCAATGAACAGCTATTGAATGACTAAATCTGTACATACAAAGCAGAGGATTCCAGCCCAGCTGATAGACTATTCCAGCCATATTCATAATCTGGGGTGAAAGCAACACATCTGTTCCATCATGAAGAGTGTTATTGATTAGCATGGTCAGATTGGTGTCCAGTGTCTGACATCTACAGACACAGACTGGGTGGCATGTGGGCAACACCCCCTTCTCCCCAGTAGATAGATAGTTTTAGCTATTGTAATTGTCAGTGTGACAGACTGTGGTAAGAGTTTGCCTTGTCTGCACTTTATTCATGTTGGGTAGGTCCTCCTAGAACCCTTCCTCCAAAGAAGAGAAATAAGAATCTAAGGTCAGGAATTCTCTTAGAAACACTACAGTAATCTCTCCTCAGCATTTCTGCACAAATGCCCAGGGGTACACCCAGCAACCTCACCCCCTGAGGGCATGCCAACAGCTTGTGCTATAAACTCCTGCAAATAGGATTTATTAGAACAGAATCAAGTGACAGACTCAGAATGAAGGCAGCACAGATGAAGAAGACCCTGAGGTTCTGTGCAGATGTTGACTTTTATCAAGGTCAACACTGAGATTTATTGACCCAAGAGGTAAATATTGATGGAGGCTCAGGAGGTCAATATTTGCCCCAAGGCGAATAAATCTTCCCAATGACCCTCAAACAGAAATCTGTACAGAGTAGACTCAGTTCCAAAATGAATTAGCTGTGGCATAGATTAAGATACTATTTCATTAGATTGTCTAGGGCATTGGAAAGCAATATTAATACTAAGCACTTCATGTTCAAAATACTTTCCAAACATTCATTAAAGTGCACCTCCCTCTAGCAGATGCATAAAAGTGTTGTACTCCCAACTCAACAGATGGGTTATTAGAGCCAAGAAAAGGTTAAGTAATTTTACCTAGGCCACAGAAAAAGCGACCCAAGAACAGAAAGATAAAATGGAGATAAGGGTGAGTTAGGAGTTCTGGGGATGAGCAAAGGTCTACAGAACAGTGCCTTAATTAACATTCCTGGTCAAATTAATAAGTCCACTTGGTTTGATTACTTTCATTTAGTTAATTTACATCCCATGTTCACAAATCTTCTTGGGCTGGTCAATTGTATTGCTTAGTTACAAAGACGCTTTTGGGCATTTACCCATGATAAACTCTACCTTTGAACATCGGTACTCTTAAGAAGTGAAGAGTGTGTCAGTGGTCACCGGGAAGGAACAGATTGGTTTATCTGTGTATTTGCATAGTCATCATCATCACATTCCAATTCTCATACAATACCTCTTCTCAGTACCAACATGCTGGTACTGAGAAACCAGTACCCTGGAAGCCTATTGTGAAAGACTAACACATGTGTCATTGGCATTTGAATTCATGGATCCAGTGATCCCTACTTTTGCATTGTCTCAAAACTGAACTTTAAATATTATAAAATTTTGGTTATCTTCGCTGATGGAGAGGTCAGAGCCATGGATAATCGAAACATCAGCCAAAAGAAGATCAATAAATATTATTTCCTTCTGACTTTGGAGTGCATTATTTTCCCGTGTTTTATGTTGGCCTCGTTGCTTTTCTCTGGAGAGGTAACATCAGAAAATAGTGAGTGTTTCCAGAGTGCCAGTGATGACAGCCAGACAGGTGACAGAACTCGGCGGGTGTGGGTATCAGGTCAGCAGCTTTGAGGTTGTGCTCATGTAATCCACAGGCAGGTACTTGAGTGGGCTGGCCTCAACTTGTAGAATTTAAAGTTTTCAAAGTTACTTCAATCTACTTTAAATCTGTTGGAAGGAACAAATGGGGTCTTGAGAGTGTGACCATTTGGTTCACTTGAAAAGGAAACAATTTGACTTGAAGAGATGTAAATGGTTAGCTGACGCCAGGGTCTGAGAAAAGAATTTAGGGATTTTGACCCCAAGCTGCTTAGATACCTCATTATTTTATCCTGCAATAGGATTTTGGAATTGTAGCTGTTACCCAGGGAAGTAAGTGATACCAATATGATCTGATACTGTTACAAAGGGTAATTTGACTGACAATATGCTACAGACAAATGAAAGTGTTTACAGGGTTTAATATTTAATAATGTAAAATGAAAAAGTCGGCAAAAGCAGGCTGCAGATGAAAAGATCTGTATCGAGTCAGAATTTTTGCCGATTGTCAGAGCAGCATGCGTCTCCTGGGGACCTGAATAAGCAAGCTGCTGTTCTGCAGAAATTGTTATCTTGGGCGTATTGATTGAGTGTGCACCACTCAAGCTGTCAGTTTCTCCCTCCTATCCTCGCTTTATATTTTACATTATGGTATCCTCCTAAACCCTTACATACTGCCTGGCCTTCACATTTTAGGCTGCAGAACTGTAGTGTACTCTCAAAGGAGACCTCGGTGGTGTGCCTGACACGTTAGTTCTGTCTGTGAGTGGCATCTCAATGACTCTTCTCTAGGGCATACTAATGGACTCATTCTGTAGGTGGCTAGGTGCTTTGAGTCTAGAGACATGCCACTGGCCCTTCTCTTAACTAGCACGGCCAAGATACCAATAGACTTGCTGTGTGGACAGTTACTTAACCTGTATATGCCTCAGTTTTCTCATCTGTAAAATGGGAATAATGCTTACTTTACAGAACTGTCAGGAAGATTAAGTGAGATAATAAACCTAAAACAATCGGCACACTTTCTGACACAGAGCTGTCCTCAGTAAACAAGAATGACTGTTACTTATTAACGCAGTCCACAGAAATCTGTAAATTAAATAAGAAATTGTTTAGATTGCAGAAGACCTAGCCCTAAACCCAGAATCCCAGAATTCTTGAGTGAGAAGGGCATTTGAGAGGTGATCCTATCCATCTACCTGCCTTCTCCATAAGCCCAGAGAGCTGACAATCTCTTTACTTTTAAAAGGCCATTAGAAATGATTCTGAAACTTTCTCTGACCCGGAGCTCAATGTTTGTATAATTTGACAATAGCTTGAGTAGCTCAAACACCTCTGACACCTGGAGCAGAGACTGGAACCCTTCGTCCACCTCTTCCTCTTTGTGCGTAACACTATTCTATTTCTATTAGCTTTTCTTCAGCAGTTTTACTTTCCTCGGTGCTCCTTCACCATGCCTGCACATCACTCCAAAGAGCACTGCAAGTTCTAACTGCCCCTGGAACCTTAGAGAGCAGGAGAGCACTGTGCTAACGAGGCCAAAGTCAACAGGTTGCTTCCTATCAGGGAATAGCTTCCCATGGGGAAGATCCACCCTGTGGCTTCCAAACTGCAGCCTTTCACTTCAGGAGCTATCTTGCAATAATAATAATGATCATATCTAACCTTCAGGGTGCCCTTTTCTATATTTGAAAAATCTCCACGTCTCAGTTGATCTTCACAGTAACCCCGAGAAATGCCACCACTGGACTTGTTACATCCATCTCAGAGACGAAGAGGCAACCGCAGAGAAATGTCCAGGATCATGTCCTCAGAATGAGGCAACGTCCACTCAAACCCAAGCCTTCTGAGAGTAAGCCCTGGGCTCTTTTTCTTCACATTACACAGCAAATGAAAATGACAGTGGTTCTCAGTTGGGGGCAATTTTGTCCCGCTCCCTCCCTGGGTACACTTGGCGGAGACATTTTTGCTTGTCACAGCTAGGGAGGGGGGTGCTACAGGCATATACGGGGTAGAGGTCAAAGATGTTGCTAAAGCTCTTGCAATGTACAAGACAGCCCCTCACAACAAAGAATTACCCTGCCTAAAATATCAACAATGCCAAGGTTGAGAAATCTTGTCAGATGTATAGTAAGAGGAGAAACAACAGAATCCAGCCACCTGACTACCAGTCAAGCCCTATTTTCCTGCCTATCATACTAGGCCAACCTGCTTCCCCCAAAGAAACTTCATAGACATTTGCAAAGGACTTTGGGATACTCAGAAAAAAGTTAATAGCTAAATGTAGAGTTGCTGGATTTTGTAAAGCTGCTGGTAAAGTTATTTTCATTTTGCTTTTTAAATTAGTTTGGGAGTTGGTTTTCTTCTTTACATAATTACAAGCTGACAAACATGCTTCTGTATTTTTTTTTAATTAACAGATATTTGTATTCAAGTTCTCCAAATTACATGCCACAGCTTGCATATTACAGGACAGCTGCCATGCTCCAGATGTAGGCAATAACCAGAACATGGTAATGGCAAAATGCAAAAGAAAGAAAGGGAGAAGAAAAGAAGGAAGTTAATGTATCAGGATGGAGAAGAGCAATTTCAGTCAATGGGTTTGGATTTTTTAAAGAGATGAATACCTTAGATTCTCCCAAATTTTCAGCTCAGTTTGAGCATTTGGGATGAAGCCGTCTGGGTCATTCATTGCTGCCATCAAAGGCTCACCAGCGCCTTGTAAAAGCAGATTACAGATGAAATGGGGCACATATAAATGCTAACAGCGTGCTGGAGAAACTATTCAAATTGCTCCTGTTTACAAGTGCCCTATTAAATGTGCTCAGCTCCTCCTGAAGAAAGCTGCTCTAAGCTGGGTAAACTGCTATATTTATTTAGCACATTTATAACACGGCACCCCCTTTTGGTCACTCAATCCCAGACGCAGGCTCTCTCACGTATCCACAAATCAGGAACTGTACACGAAAGGGGCTCTGCAGTGAGAAAGGGGCAGGGGCAGTAGATGAAAGTCCCAGTCCCACACCAGCCAACAAGTTTACTGTGTGACTCTAGGAAAAGGACTGTACCTCTCTGAGACTCAGTTCCCTCATCTGTAAAAAAGGGGGCGTGACCGGACAACGTCTGAGGTTCCTTCGACTCTCACAGGTTACCAGTGCTTATATTTTTGAGTATCTTTGCAGATACGGGAAAACCCTGCCTCTCCTTGCATAGATGTCAGAAGTAACACTTCAGGCGGGGGCGTCTGAGGTTCGCGCTTGAGGCAATCAGGTGCATTGCACCGTCATCTTCTGCTCAAGACAGAAGAGGGCGCTCAGGGGCCAATCAAGCGACTTATAAACTGCGAAAAGAGGCCTGGGGCAAAAGAGTCTGTAGACACTGCAGTCAAGGGGAGATTCACTCCATTCACTGACACAATAAACATGGAATACCTCCCACGGACACAGGGAATGAAGAGATAAGACAGATGTCCTATCTTTGGGAATGCTGGTCTGCCAAGGAGACAGTTGTCTACTGGGGAAGACATCTGGGCAATTCCCTGCAGTGTGGCAGGTGTGAAGGTGGAGGTAAGTTTGGGGTGCTATGGGAACTCAGAGGAGGGAAAAAAGTCACTGAGGAGGTGACACCCAGCGGTTTCTGGAAGAATGAGCAGGTGCGAACCAGGGGAAGAGGGAGTAAGAATGTCTCCTGGGGGCGGAGGCTGTGGGTAGCAATGGAGCATGATGTGCTCAGAGCCAACCAGGCAATCCCACAGGAGAACACAAGAAATATCCACATGGCACAGCCTACCCATGACAATAAGGCAGGAAAGACCTGTAAGAAGTGAAAAAGGCTTGGGTGAACTGTGATGGCAGCCATGATGCTTTTTCACGCCCTTGAAGACACAGGCTCATTTGAATAATTTTGCGGTGGGACCTGGCTCACTTTTGTAGATCCCTTCAAAGCTGGAGATTGGTGCCTTCCAGGATTCTGCCATTGAATGAAGGAAAAAGGTAGCAGAGAGCCTTTCCCTTCTCTTCTCCCTTCTCTCTACTCTAGACTGCATGGAAATGCAAAATGCTGGAGTCCAAACACATACATAAAATAATTTTGTAGGGCTGGTAGTTAGTTCCAGCAAAACCATTGAGGGGAAACAAAGGAAGTTTTGTGTTAATATGATTAGTCTATGACTCTATCTGAGTTCAGACAACACAATACTAAAGAAAATCCGGCTAAATTAGCCTTCTTCTACCAGTCACAGCCAAGCTGCCTTAGGTTGTCACCTAGGGATGGAACTGGAAAATGCAGCCTCTACCACTGCCCCTGCCCCTCAGGGATGTATCAGGCATTTGAAAAATTCTTTCTTCTCTCAGATTTTCACTCTTCACAGCTCGGTTAATGCCACTTAAGACATTCCTTTTTCCCTATTTTTACTCATTTCCTTTGGTTTCCTTTTTGTTTTTCTTAATTTGAGCATTCTCAGGAAGTTCTCTTCTTTTGTCTCTCACATTCTCTTGTTTATTAAACATTGCTCTTTATTAAACACTACCTTAAACACAAATAGGTAAGTATAGGGTTAAGTGATAGTTGTGTCAATAAACAGAAGACCCTCGGTGTGTAGCAACATTGGACATAAAGTTACCAGTATCATCAATCATTAAAACCCCTGCAGTGACCTGTCAACCCCACAGAGGGTCCAGAAAAAAGTCATGAATTGTACCAGTATATTGTCATCTAAGGAAATCTGATTTTTATTCAGTATCAAATCACAGAACACGTTTGCTTTTATCTTTGTGTATTCAGTTACCGAATTGCTAATGAATTTACTAACGTTGTGATGGGATTTTTTTCTACTATATGTAAAATGATAAACATATAGCATTTCAACCACATCCCTAGTTAAGTGAAATTTTGTGAATTAGTGAAGGAACTCCATTTAACTTAGAACATTGCTTCCATGAGAACAGGTTTTCTTAGTTTCAAACAAGTGCTATCTAAGGACCCATAGAAACACTTGCAAATTCGGATCCGATGAGGCTCACCTGCTGCCAGGTATCTATGCAGTAATGGAACCACAAACAGAAGCACATGGCAGTGCTATGGCTTCTCCCCCACCCACCAGTCTCCCTTATGGTAGCTGCAAGGTGCACAGGTAGTTTTAGGATTTAATATATTGAGTAAACATTGCTTTTCCATTTTCGTTTTATTTATTGCTCCACATTCTCAACATAACAGTTTTTGCCTTCCTTCCCATCTCTTTATCGTCATTTCCCTCTAAGAAGCAGATTCTTATTTGACTATTTACAAGTACAAAGTATTATCTACATTTCTGGTGACATAAATTCCAGAAACAACACTGAATAAACATTATGAAAAGGGTACTGTTTGGGAGGTTAAACCATTAGTGAAAAATCATCAAGGTATGCTTCTGATTCTTGAATGAATAGAGGTGACAGAGGCAACTCATTCAGTGCCCCAGTTTTCCCAGCTATCACCTGAGAATAATGATCTTTATCTAAAAGACTGTAATCATTACAAATTGTTTGGAAATTCTGAAGAGATAACAGGTAGGTGTGGAAATGAGAGATGTAGAAACCACTGGGAGTGGGACGGCTTTTTATGTTCTGTTCTGGGTGTTGTCTTCCCAGATTGTCATTTGACCTTTGGCATCACTGAGTTTCTCTTTTACTGAGTTTGGATTGGCACCCATAAAAATATGATCACATTACCTTAACTCAGCAACCCTATAGGAGAGGCGGTTCCTGTAGTGAGAGCACTGAAAGGAACCACGGAAATGAAAATATCATCAGTCCGATTCTTCGCTTTGGGCCCCACCTAAGATGTTTTTAGGGAAGGAACTTGTCATAAATCGTCTGTAACCCAAATTTGCAAAGGGCATCGAAGACAGTCCTCTGTATCTTTCCTATAGTCCACTCAAAAAGCTTGCAGGGAAGAGGCAGGAAAATCTTATTTATTTTGATTCACTTGCATTGATTTTCCAAATTAGCCTGTTCTGGGTGACTTGGGCTGAGGGCTTGGTAGAGAAAAGATGACAAGCAACTGAACTCAAGGAGGTAAGAGCAATGTCAGAAAAATCCAGTCAGTCCAGATAGACAGATTAGTGTTTGAGAATTTACATGACCCTTTATCTAGTTCGTAACTATAAACCCACTGCTGCAGAAGTGACACAGAAGCTTATCTGATTTCTCTTGTTTGGAAAGTGGAAATCTCCAGATGAGTTAGACAGCATGATGCTTCAGTGCCTTTTTCACTGGAAAATATCACAGGGTAAAATGAATTTGTACATTTTCCCTAGACCTGGTGCCTATGCAAGAGTTTCTAGGGGAGAGAGAGAGAGAGAGAAAGAGAGAGAGAACTGTGCACACACATTTCCACGCACACTGATCTCTCCCAGGAATCAGAGTAAAAGTCCCCAAACGTGTCAGGGTGGATATTTGCAATACCTTTGACTTTCTAGATGGGGAGTAAATTATTCCCTTTATAAGTCTTTGTGGGAAACAAGGACTCCTTCCCACTCTATGCAGAAGCTGACAAACTCCAATCTTAGCTTTTCCAGCCTCCCTTGCAGCTAGAGTGCAGGCCACCATGATTCTATCACTGCTAATCTGACCCACTTTCCAGGCCCAGCCACAAGAATTAGTGATGATGAGAAAAGGGTAGGCCAGTATTCCTTCCAGCAGAGCTGGCAACTGTGGAAAGATCAATACAGTCATGTTACTGGAGGAGCAGGCATTCTGACCATTGGTCTGGGATATTATTTACACTACCACAGAGCCTGGCTCCTCAGCTCTTCTGGCAATTCTGTGACATGCCCAATATTGTTTTCCATTTATATCAGCCAATTGGCTTCTGTTGCTTGCTGTTAAAAACCCTGCCTGATGCCGTGCCCATATTTGATTGTGTGTATGCCACATGTATGTATACACACCTTCTCTTCCTTCCCTACATATTCTTCTTTCCTTACCTTGAGCAATGTTATGGTGCACCTAGCTAAAAACAACTGCAGAGGAATAAAGAGGAAAAAAAAGTCCTTTTTACATTTTCCTCCATGACGTACATAAAAAGTGACAGAAAAGAATGAACAATGTGCTGCCCTGGTTGAGTTGATAGCCTTAAATTCTACTCACCCTTTCACTAAAGCAGGACACCAGCCAAAGTCAATCGGAATTCTATTTGTATAACTAAGGGCATTGCTGAACCCAGAGAGACTGGAGAACAATTTAGCAGACAACTTATTCCACTGCCAATTCTAAGTTTTGGAAAAAAAAAACAACCAGAAATGGAGTCCCAAGGCCAATCTGCATGAGCATATTAGTCACAGGTTTTTGAATAACAGGCTGAATGGTCTCTGGCATATAATTCTGCTCATTTTTATGCTGAAGGAATCTTCTTAGGACTTCTATATCACCAAGATTACCACTCCCATATTGCCAAGTTCAAGTCGACCAGTGTTGACTTAGCCTCAGGGGCCACCACTCAGTTACATAGAGAGCTGCCTAAGGCATGCATTTCTTCTCTGTGCGAAGATCAACAGTCTGCAGGGGTCAGCGGAATCAAGTCGTGAGGGGACAAGGTCAGCTACTTGGAAGTGAGGAAGAGTTCTGGCTGCTGCTGAAATCATTGTTCAGAGCTTAGGTCTAGATTCATTTCTGTTACAGAGTATCATGGTGACCCTAAGAAAGTCATTTCACCTCTCTTTTATTTATTTATTTATTTATTTATTTATTTATTTATTTATTTATTT